>NW_027397072.1:84171767-84247575 GCF_003265705.2 Callorhinus ursinus
ATACATATATATATATACTATAGAATTGAGGACACATGGCTGTTGTTCACACGGAAAGCCGAAAAGAGACTCAAGGCGAAAGCAGGAACAACGGAACCGTCCGTGGAATCGAGTATTTGAGCAAGTTCACTTTATGCCTTCTCAGGAAGAGGGTCTGCGGCGGCGAGGAAAAGTTTCCCCCGGTCTTTGAAGAGGGACATGGTGGAGCGGGCCATACCTTCCCACCAGCCAGGCGGCTGGGCTGGGGGCTTCGCGACCCCTCTTCCCAGATCACCTCCCCCCCCCAACACACACACACTCTTCTGTCCTCGGGATCTTCGTTCATCCTGGCTCTCCTTTTGAGAACCCCACCGGAGAACTTGCTCTGCGCCTCCTGGCCGCTCTCCCTCTCCTCTTCCCCTGCTCCTCCTGCCCGTTCCCCCGCGCTCTGGACTCACCCGGCGCGGTCCTTCCACTCCGCACACCGACAGGAAACCGGCCTCAGTCGGGGCAACATTTGAAACCACATTTTTATCAATATCATCAAAGACCAGCGCGCACACGTAGGGCTCTGATCTCCCAAGCCCGCTTCTTGCAGAAAACCGGGTCTAGGGGGAGGGCGGTAGGGGCGAGAAATCCTCCCTCCAACCGCGATTTCAGCTTTCTTATGGAAATGAACGAGATAGCCCGCTAGCCCCGCGCCCAGCTCCCCGGCCCTAGCCCCTTTGCTCCCCAGCCCTATGCTCCCTTTAGCCCCCGCCCTGCCAGCCCCGGGTTCTCGCCGCGGCCCGCGGGTGTGGACGCGCTCGCCGTGCGCCTGGGTCGCGGCTCGCGCGGGGACCCGGGCCGGTGGGCTCCCCGGCTCCCCTCCGCCCGGCCGGCCGCCGCTGGCGTTATATTCAGAGATCGCTACTTTCTTAAAAGGAGAACGGACCGCGCGGCAAAGTTCACGGCCGAGGGGAGACACAAAGGAAGGTCTCGGCTCCTGTGTGCTCTCGAGGTTGGGGCGACGTATCTCCTCTCCGCCTCCAGTGCCCGCTCAGACCGACATGAGGGAGAGGGTCAGGGGACGAGAGCGCCTTCTCGTCGAGTCACTTTTCTTGGAGGGCGTGAAAGAAGAGATGCACTCGGTGGTGGAGACAAAGCTCCCACCTGGATCACTAATCGGTTATTTTAAAATCAGCGATCGCATCTTGCGTCCTAGGGTACCCAGGGCCTTTTTAAAAACGGAGGCTGTTAGACTGCAGCACTCGGCTCAACCTGCATTGGGGCCAGCAAGAAAGTTTGCCCTTGGTTGTTGGTGACGCGCACACGCACTAAGTTTATTAAACCTTGCTCTAAACAGTAGCCTTTGAACGGTTAAGACGACAAACCCCGCACCTGCCCCCTTCTCGTAAAACGAGAGCTGGGGCCGTTAAGTCCGGGCGGAGGAAGGGGTGGTGATGAGCGCGTCCCGAGGTTGGTGTCTGCGCCCGGGCTCGCCCCACGGCGCGACCCCGGCCCTCTCCTCCCGCGCACCCAGCATCCGCGTTCCCGGGCCCACCGCGCCGGCGTCCCCAGGCCGCGGCCGGGCGCCCGCCTCCTCTCGGGGAGCGCAGCCAGGGCCCCAGCAGCAAACCCAAGCGTTTCCCACTTGGGCGAGGAGAAGGCGAAAGTTCTCGGCTGGCCGTGCGGAGGCCCTCCTGGGAGCGCGCTCCCGCCTGGGGCCCGGCTGGCCCGCGACGGGGCCCCACGTGGTGCCAGGGCGACGCCCGCGCCTGTGCCCGGCCTCGCGCGCGCCCTCCCAATCACACACACTCACACTCACACCCCGCGGTGCTTTTTGTTCCGGGCCCGGCTCACTTTCACAAGTGGTTAGAAAGTCTTGAGCGCCATCTAACGGGAGCAGCAAAAAGTTGGCGTTGGGTGGAGGTTAGGACCCGCGAGGCTCGGGAAGGCCTGGCGTGGAGGGTCCTCTCCCCCACCCTCCTCGTTCGTCGGGGCTAGACATCCCCTCGCCCCACCCCCAGCACCACACAGACATACATGCTCTGGAACTCCGGAGCCCCCCTCTGAAGCCCACTTTCCCAGGGAAGCGATGCCCGCCCGCCTGTCTGCCGGCCGCCGGGCGGCGACTGTCCCCAGCGCCCCTGTCCTCGCCTCTCTTCCGGGTTCCCCCAGGCCACAGAAGAGGACGGATCGTCCTGCACCTGCCTTGATAGGGTCCTGGTGTTGTTCAAGTTCTCTCTTTTTCCTTTTGGGCTGTGATGGAAAGTCCCAAGAAGCCCTGGGAGGGCACACCTGTTTTCTGAAAAGAACAGCTACATAATGGAGAGCAGCCAAAGAAGCTTGCAGAGGGATGGGGAAAGGAGGTGAGAGAGGGTAACGGTAATGCGACAACAAAGAAGTCCTCAAATGAGGGAGGTTTGGTCCTGAGGTGGCCTCGGGAGAGCTTTAATGTCCCCAGGGAGGGAGTGATTGCGTTCTGAAGAGCTGTCCTGGAGGGTGGGAACAATTTGCAAGTGGTGAAGTCCAGGAAGGCAGGAGGAGAGTGGAAGGGAAGGACGCACCTATCCAGGAGGTGGCTGGCATTTGAGGAGCTCCAGGCCTCTCCTGAAGGTTCCAGGCCACTATGAGGAACTAAGTCGCAAGAGATAGAAAGGGGGACCATGCTCTCCTGCCACATCAGGAGAGCTGCAGAGTCTGGGAAAGTGGCAGAGGGGCTGATAGCTCTGACCCGCTGTGAAACAAGGCGGACGAGGAGGAGAGGTGCCCGTCAGGCCTGATCACCCTCTCCTGAGGTCCCACAGCTGCCAGCCATCCTGCAGTTTAACAGTGGGGGTGACCTGTCCCCAGTGCCTCCAAGCAAAGGGCCAGAAGCAGGGAGGGTCTGTGGACAGCCTCGGACAGGAGGTAGCTGGGCTGGAGTCCAGATTCCAGGAGGAAGCGGTAGATCTCAGTGACAGCTCCCTGTCCTGCCTTCCTCGGGTTTATAGAATGGAGATCAGAGAGCCTGTTCCTCCCTCAACTATGTCATGAGGGTAGACCATGACATCAGATAGACTAATATTTTTTTGTTCTGGTACAATACACATAAAAGTTACCCTGTTAACCGTTTTTAGGTGTATATTTCAGTGACATTAAGGACATTCTCATTGGGTACAACCATCACCACCATCCATCTGCAGAACATTTTCATCTTTCAAACTGAAGCTCTGTGCCCCTGAAACACTAACTCCTCATTCCCCCTTCCTCCAGGCCCTGGGGGAACCATTGTACTTTCTGTCTCTATGGATTTGACTCCTCTAGGTACCTCGTCATCCAGTATTTGTCCTTTTGTGACTGGCTTCCTTCACTCAGCTTCATGTCCTCTAGATTAATCCATATCCTAGCACGTGTCAGAATTCACTTCCTTTTTAAGGCTGAATAATAGTCTATTGTATGGAGAGACCACATTTTGTTTCTTCATTCATCCATCAATGGACACTTGAGCTGTGCCCACCTTTGCCTATTGTGAATAATGCTGCTATGAACATAAGGGTACAAATATCTCTTTGAGATCCTCCTTTCGATTCTTTGGGGTCTATACCTAGAAGTGCAATTGCTGGATCATATGGTAAGTCTACATCTAATTTTTTTAAAAGATTTTATTTATTTATTTGACAGAGAGAAATACAGTTAGAGAGGGAACACAAGCAGTGGGAGCAGGAGAGGGAGAAGCAGGCTTCCCGCAGAGCAGGGAGCCCCATGTGGGGCTCGATCCCGGGACCCTGGGACCATGACCCGAGCTGAAGGCAGACGCTTAATGACTGAGCCACCCAGGTGCCCCTACATCTAATTTTTTGAGGAGCGGTCATACCGTTCTGCACAGCGGCTGCACCATTTTGCATTCCCACCAGCAGTGAACAAGAATTCCCATTTCTCCACATCCTCACCAGCACTTGTTATGTTCTGGGTTTTTCTTCTTCTTCTTTTGTTTTTTTGTTTGTTTGTTTGTTTGTTTTGTTTTTTTGGTTTTTTTTTTTATAATAGCCATCCTGATGGGTGTGAAATGGTATATCACTGTGGTTTTAAAACTTCTTTTCAAGTGTAAATATACACACATAATGAAATAACACTAATCAGACAAATTAGCCACAGGTTTTTAGCAGAGTGGAAATTTCCGGGTAATTATTTCAAATCTCTGATCTTTAGTTTTGAGTCCAGTTCTAAAAATGGCCGAGAGAGAGGAGCTCACAAAACGAACACTGTTTGATGCCCATGTTTTGGCATCACTTTCTCATCACAAGCTAGAACACGGAGGGGATATAGATTAGTAAGCCTTGTTCCTTTCTTTGTTTCCAGAAGGAGACCAGAGATTCACCCTCTTTTAAGTAGAGAGGAGGGGGGGGGGAAATGGTGCTTGTCTTCCTCCTGGATTCTTTGATTTCTTCCAATTGAAAGAGATGCTTGTGTCCCAGACATTGGCCATGTGGACTGGTGGAAATCTTTGAAGTCCTTTTTCCTAGGGGGGAAAAAAAAGCAAGTGTGCAAGCAGGGGAGCTGCCATTCTAGTCCCAGAATTCCTTGGTTGGGAGTTCTCTCTTGCACAAAGCAAAGCATCCCTCCACTTCCTTCCCCGGCCCTGTTGGCCAGTAACCTCATGCCAGCCTTATTTATTACTCATGTGTAGTGTACTTACAAAGTGCTCTATTATCCTTTCTTCTTTTTTTACAGTAGTGCCTGGGGAAACAGGCTAGTGGTTTTGTTTTTTTTTGTTTTTTGTTTTTTTTCTAAGTAAACTCTCCCTCCCCCCACATGGGGCTTAAGCTCAGGACCCTAAGATGAAGAGTCGCCTGCTTTACCGACTGAGCCAGCCAGGCACCCCCAGGTTACTGTTTTTATTGCCCACATTTTAAGTGGAAATATCTGAGCGAGCTCAAGATGCTGCATAGAGGGGACGGTGGTGGCGGGGTAGTGGCCGAGGCTCCTAGCCGGGGCTCTCCTCGGCCCACTGAAGCACATTGTTCCCTCCATCTGACAGGAGGGTTGGCACGGGCCAGAGATGAGAGAAACCAGAGCAGCAAGCTTGGCAGAGACCGCGACGTCCCTTCTGCCACCAGGCCAACTTGGCCACTTATTGAACAGCTACAGCTCGGCAGCGCCGTGGCTCTCCCGGGTTCTGGGGGTGCGGGGAGGGGGCTGGGCAGCCCCTTGGGGAAGGGTGCTACGGAGGCGGTCCCCAGCACCTCGGCTCCAGGAGGCTTCGTCTGGCCACTCCCCTTTAATTGCTGTGTCTGCTCCCCAGAGAGAAGGATGCGCTGCACATCAGGAGCTCCGTAACTTAAGACAAAAGAAAAAAATCACCGCCGTGACACACGCATGCACACACAATCATTTCCTCTTGCCTTGTTAAAGCTACTTCCATGTGAAGGAGATGAGGCAGAAGGATTACGTCCTGGGGGCGCTGGGACCAGGAGACCCCTCAGCATTTTGAAAGGGCTTTGTAGTGTTTGGATCCAAGCCATTTGTTTCTAGAGAGAATCACATTGGGTAGGAGCTTGCTTTTTCCATTTGCAATGGCTTATTAAGTATAAGCATCTCTTCTTTCTGTTTACTGAGTGATTAGCTCTCCCTCCAACTGACCCTGCCAGGGGAGATAGCCAAAGTACATCCTTAACACACAGTTACCCTGCAAAATGTCCTTCCCATAAACCCAGAGACCACAGACAGGACCCTGTGGTTAATTTTGGTGTCTTCCTTTTATAGTCTGCAATGAGGCTCTCCGCTGATGGTACAGTGTGTGCTAAGGCCACCCATATTTCCACGGTTCCATTCTAGTCACAAGAGAGAGAAGGAGAATCAGAGGCAAGCTGGTGTGTGCCCTCTGCGTGTGGCTTGGCTGGGAGGCCATTGCCTGGAGGCTCAATCGCTGCCAATGAATCTTTTCTAAGTTGTACAGCAACCCTTCCCCACTGAAGACTGTCCTTCAAGTCCGCGTGCAGCAGGACAAAGAGGAAAGGGAAAAGCTCCTTCACACACCTGAATGCAGGCAGTTGAACAATCTGAGAACTTGGAAGCAGTAAAGATTAACCAAATACTGGGTGATTAGCTGGTTGCCTGGTTTCTAGTGGGTCAGTTTAGTATAAGGACAGACCAGCTGTACTTGCAGACTGAGCCTTAATCAGCCAGATTCCAAAGGTCAGAGTGGAAACAAAATCATGCAATTTACCCAAATTTCAGAGACTGAATTCAATTGTAGGGTTTGGTCTGGAAATAAGGATGAGTTATTTCCAACTAAGTGAATTCTTTTTCCTCTCTGCCATTTTTTTTTTTTTACTGTGATATAAGGAAAGCCTAAGAAACATCGATATTGTTATATAAATATTGTGTCCTTGCATATTCCATAGTACAGACTGTAATGAAATAATTAAATCAAACTATTCTCAACCTCCTCCATATTCTCAGTGGCAGCTCGAGGCTTTTATTCTGCATTGTGCTCTTGTAATAAGGCTGCACTCCTACTACTCAACAGTTAGGATTCTTATGTGAGTGTTGGATTTATTGCATGAACCTAGTACTATTTACACTTGATAGAATCCAGGGCTGAGACATCCTGTATCCAGGCGTTGGCATCTCGTCTAAGAGTTGGGATTCTTTAATCTGCCAGCCACCCCCTCCTCACCATCTCCTGATGAAAAATAGACCTCTCAGATGGCATGACTAAGTGGGAGGGTTCTAGGTGGGTGGCAGAGCTCAGACTTGAGCTCTGTTTGATCTCAAGATTCACTGCACTGTGTCCCCAAATGGGGACCATATCACACACACACACACACACACACACACACACACACACACACACACACCAGAACACACAAAGAACAGACAAAGAACAGACAATACACACACATAACACATACACATCTTAAATCACATTTGGGCTCTGACCCAGTTCCTTCTCCTCTGGGTATCCGGGAGACCAGGTCCCACAGGGAAACAGGGGCTGCCAAGCCCCACCAGTCCTCTGAGGTGAAGTGTGATTATCTCAGGTGAGAGACTGAGGAAGGGGCGAGAGACCCAGCTTTTTGTGTTTCTGATCCTCAGTTTCCTATTTGTTCTCTCATTTTTTTCCCCAGTCTTTTTTTTTTTAAGATTTTATTTATTTATTTGACAGAGAGAGAGACAGCGAGAGAGGGAACACAAGCAGCGGGAGTGGGAGAGGGAGAAGCAGGCTTCCCGCCGAGCAGGGAGCCCGATGCGGGGCTCGATCCCAGGACCCTGGGATCATGACCTGAGCTGAGGGCAGACGCTTCACCGACTGAGCCACCCAGGCGCCCCTTCCCAGGCTTGTTTTTGAATAACAAATGACCCATCTCAGCTAGGCTAAGAGAAATGATCAGAAGCAAGTTGCTTCCACGTTCCGGCCCTGACATTTCAAGACAGCCCTTTGGCGAGCAGAACAGGGCAGGAGTGGTGAAGCAAGAGGAAGCCATGGGGAAGCGGGCGCATGTCTCCCTGCTCTCTGTGGACTCCCCTCTTGTCACCGTGGCCCCTGGACTTTGTTTTCATAGCAGAAACCCTGTCCTGTGGCTGTGCCCACTCGACTGGCACCTCCTGAGCGGTGCAGGTGATGTGTCTGGTTTCCACAAAGCAAGTCACAGACGAGCACAGTGTGTCTTCCCGGAGCATCCATTTACTGTATGAATCTTTGGGGGACAAGTCAAGTAATTTAACTGATAGATACTTTCAAAATATACCTTTATATTAAAATGAGCATGGATCTATTATTATGCAATAGCATGCGGCGAAAACCAAGACTTCAAATGCATTTTGTGGCGGAAATGGTGGCTTTGGACACATACCTGCCCCTTCTCATCCACGCACGTGCATTTTCTTCTGACATTAGTGATATTTTGGTGGAAAATTTTGAGACTACTACTTTATAACTTATTCCCCCTCCTTTCTGTGGTTCGGATTTCAGTTTCAGGACATTATATTTTCAGATTCATCCTCTCCCCATTCGCCTCCACCCCCCACCACATAGACAGATTTGGGGCCACCTGTTCACTCCACAGCCAGGAGGATAGAAAAGATTCCTCCTGCCAGATTCTCTCCTTCATCCTGCGTTGTCTACAACAATGCCCTCTCCAACGTTATGGGAGGAGAAAGCCCTCCCTTGTCTCTGCTTCCAGGTTCTGTGCTTGGACCGAGTGTAGTCTGCATGATTAACTCATTGGGGCTGGCGGGAGGGAGACCGTGAATGTCCATAAGAGACCTGTTGTTCTAGGGCGTGTAGCTGAGGGCCCCCAACCCCTTCCCATTTCCTGCAGGCTCCTAGTTAGGCTCTGCGCCTGACCATGCTCCCCACTGAGATACGAGATACATTGCTGCATTTGTGTTCTTCGCTGCTGGTGCCCTTGATTTCTCCCCTGGAAGGGTTCGGATCGGTCTATTACTGCTTCTTCAAGGCGGTGCCATCAAATCCATTGTGATTTGTTCACCTCTCCCTACCAAGGGATGAGGACCGGAGCCCACGGAAGAAAGAAAACCTCTTTCCTCTGCTTTCCTCTTTTCTCCTAAAGATCAGAGTGTGTCTGGTTGGCCCGGTCCTCTGAGAACTCTGTGATTATCCTGTGCTCCAGAGTGATGCCCGCGAGCAGGGTACCTGCCTCTGCCCTGAGCCAAGCCTTGGGGACAGGATGCATCTGTTCTGGGCACCAGTGGGCTGGGTACCGTTCCATCTGATACACTAGTACAAGTCTGCCCTTGACCCTCAGCAGAAGAGTGGGGGATTTTTATCAGTTTAGCACTTAAATGCTCTAAAAAGTCAATGAGGCAAAGGGTGTGTGTCAAAAACAACATTATATTAATAGGGCGAAAATATTTTTTCCTGTCCGCTTTAGACTCTCAGAAGATGAAGCACATCTAATTTCTCTTACATAAGATCTTCTATTCGTATCTAGTCTTCATTCTCCGTTATACAGTGGTTACACAGAAATTCAGTGTGCCATTCCCCACCGTGTAGATATAAAATTCACGCCGGCTCTTCAACCAGTTGCTTTGACTTTCTTTTGACATACCACATAGTGGGTGTGTCTATAAAAACCAATAAGTTGGCCTGCGTTCAGTAAAATAATCTTGACTTGTAGTTTTTAACTATAGTGATTTGTTGGGAGGGTTCCAGGGGAGGAACCCTCAACGTTCTCAGGAATCAGTGTGCTCCTCCATGTCGGTGGTGCATGCACAATATCCAAAGGAAGAAAGAACAGTCCCTTGGTCTGAGTCCCCCAGTCCCTTCGTCTGTGGGCAAGGACGGGAGGATTCTCAAACCTGGGATATTTGTCCCTGGATAATCATTGTTCGCTCCACTCCACCACATCTCAAGGTTGCTGTTCTTTCCTTCTCCCTTTGAAAATGGAAGAAGAAGAAATAAAATCCACAATAATAGGGGAAATAATGAGGCACGTTGATACCCTGCGTACTGTCCAGTTGGTAGAGTTACTGACTCAGCAAAAGATTATTAGAGCAGATAAAATCTACTGTTAGGGAATGGGTTTCTAAGAAATATGCAGCATCTCAAAGTGAAAGGTTGTTTGTATGTTTTTTTAAGTCTTATCTGAGTTTAAAATTTCAGATATTGGCCTGACTTAATAAGCACAACATTTCTGGTTGGAAAGAAGACGTGGACGGTCTCATTTACCTTTTTCTTCCTTCAACCTCGCCTCATCTCTGTAGAGTGGTTATTGAAACTAGGATATTGTTCGCACTGACTTTTGGAATCCTACTCACTGATGGTCTGAGCAATCCAGGGGAGCTCACCATCTTCATCTGACATTGTGTGACTTAAACACTCGAAATCTAAATTCAGAAACATATTCGCATGCAAAGCACTTTGAAAGGTGCGTACACCTTCTCACACGATTCTTTTCTCTTCTTTTTAAATTTTAATTTAACTCTCTCCCTCTAGGAAAGAACCAAGAAGAAATATCAGAGAATAAAAGGAAGGCTTTGCAAAGTGGATGAGGGCAAGAATTGGATACCAGAACAGCAGGTGAAAATGACAGGTAGCAGTAAGCAAGAAGACTACTGAGTATCCAGAAAATAATAGCCACCGAAATGTAATTCGGTACCTAGATAGGTTCTAGGGGGGAAAGTTATCCCCACATCAGTTTCTGAGGCAAAGTCCCTCACAGAGAGGAGGGGATGACGGGCTTGGCTTCTTTGTGGAAAGCAGGTCTTTCCTGTGGAGAATAGCAGGGATGACCCCTAAATGGATTAAGGGGAAGTAGTGGAGAAAAATAGCCTGCATTTTTCAACCTGCACGCAGTGAGAGGCACACCCCAAGGGGCCCAGGCCATTAGTGAGGTGGAATTCCCCTGGTGTGTGATGCCCCAGCCACGCAGCATCACGCCTGAACAACACCCTCCCCAGGCCCATGGCAGCCTTGGCCTTGGGGCTTTGTGAAACAGTTTAAGATCTCTGGGTTAGCTTTGGGCCATAGAAACAGCACACTGACAGCTTTGGGTTTGGTTTTTTGTTTTGTTTTGTTTTGTTTTTTTCCCTTCAAATTGGGCATGAACGCATGTTGGTCTGTCATTAGGCAGGGCTGGAAGGAGCAGATCCGCCCTCGGTGGGAGCTTTGTGCACTGTGCTATCACTTGCGGAAGATCTGGCAAAGGCGAGTCAGGAAGATAACACAGCAGCTTTGGATTCTGTCCAGCTCTCCATTCTCAGCCCAGCTCTCTTCCTTTAGCACCTGGGAGACTCTAACGAATGCAATTCTCTACTTCCAATACAGAGGGGAAACATATTTCCACGACCTCCCGTACCAACCGTATGTTCCTTGTCAGAAAATCGGCATGTTGTGTTGTAAAGTTGCAAACATTTGAGAATGAGTATCATCCAGGTTCTCGCTGTCGGGAAGGAGATGGAGGGGAGGAGTAAGGGAGATGTTTGCCCCTTCACTAATAAGAAGTCAGAATTTACTAGGTCTAGTAAAGAGCCCAGTTCCTAAAGAAATCCTTTCTCAGAATCCCTAAGCTTGCCAGCAGCTGATGGACAGGACTAAGAAAAAAAAAAAAAAAACGGCATGGGAGGAAGGTGGAAAGAACATTTTCTGTAGCTCTCGCTTCCCTAGGTGACTCCTCAGTGGTCCGTTTCAAATTGCTGCCAATGATGTCAAATTGCTCTTATCTGTAGGAACTGATTAGAATAGAGATCATGCTCATTAAGTTAGGGATGACACCAATCTGGTGATGGGTAGAAAGGATTCTGGAAGGGGTAACAGAGAAGAATGTGAGTATATAAGAGATGGTATACAATTAAGTTCAAAATTAGTTTGGAAAAGTAATGGAAACCCAAACACATTTATTTGAGGGTGATATCCGAACTCTGCTGGGAGCCAATTCAGGGGTATACCAGAGGATAAAAATACCCAATGGTAGAGGATGCCTGGCTGTGTGAGAACTTGTGGAATTCAATGCTGCTAAACCTTGAAGCTGCTTGCAGAGACCCTCTTGAGTCTGAGAGGCTGGCAGGGAAGCTTCTCTCTGTGTGTCCCCTGCTGATTTCCGAAGGTGGTCAGGCACATCTTGCCACCCCAGGGAACCAACCCCTCTGCTGTTCTCCAAGCATCCCACCGATGACTGTGGGCCAACCGAACAAGAGCTTCTCTGTGAGCCTAAAACCAGCCCTTGAAGTATTTTGGAAACCCATTTGCTGAGGAAGTCTAGAACACACTGCCCAGCTTCAACATACCCAGCACCCAGTAGCTAATGGAGATAATTTCGGGGTACACATGTCTCAGCTGAATTGGCCAAAACTGGCTATCTCTGGAAAAACCCACAAGGGTTTGGTGCCTTAAGCTAGCAATGAACTCCTGTCTGATTCAGAAGGGCTGACAGGAGACTGCCATCGTGCCTTGCTTTGTGGCAGAAAGACCCAGCCCCAATCTAGAATGTATTAAAAGGGTTGCAGGTAGGAAGTCTTCCTCATTATCTCATTGTGGAGGGTTTTCCCTCCTGGAAGCCACAACTCCAGAAAGACAGGAAAAGCCTAAAGGTATTCCAAGGGACAGTAAGGCGAATAACCTAGAAATGCAGGATGTCTGGTGCAGAACAAGGAAGCTAAGGATCACTGAAAATTGAGTGGCTCAGGACGCATAATCATGCTTATTAAATTCCTAGTGTGTGCTGAGAACTGCCAGGTCTGAGTGAAAGGTAGGAGAGCAACAAGGCAGACACGAAATGCAGGGAGAATGCACATCCGGGCTGTTCCAAAGCAAAACAAAACAAAATATGAGTTTCTATCCTTAATTAGGGCAGGAAAAACGACATAAGCATTAAGCGTAAGGGATTCAGGGCAAACCATATATTACTAAAAACTGGCGGTCCAGGGACCTAAATAGTAGAATATTCTTAACTCTTGATTGATCTAACCACATTTTGGTGAAGCTACCGTTGGTTGGACTGAAGAGACTCAGCCCAACTTCCCTCCAGCGGCTGAGGATAGGGGTGCATCATAAGGCACCTAGGAGACTCCACGTAAGGGTGAAGAGTCTCTGGAAACTTTCATCTACGAACCTTCAAGGTAGGCTGGAACTACCGGGGTGGGGCTGTTTTCAGATGTGGAATTGCTCAGTGCCTCAAGCCTGGATCAGACAGCACAACCAGGGGAATGATTCCACCATATCTTGCCAGTGAAACCTGAAATTTAGGCAGAAAAATCTCATATTAGTTATGTGCCCTGCGGAGCCTCAAAACAGCCAGAACATAATGGATGCCCAGTAAATGTGGAAATGTGGGCTGAAGTGCCTGGTCCCCCAAGGCCTTCCCCAGTCCCACGTGCTTCGGGGAGGGTGATGCACAGTGTTCCTGACCGCCCCCCCCTCCACCGGGGCCTGCCCCCAGCCACCAAGACAGAGCCCCCAGGAACACCTAGCTCTGAATTCACATGCAAAAGAATTTTTATTTTCAGGCTTTAAATGGAGGAACTAAAAACAGTGTTAAAATGGGGAACACTTAAGAAGTGCAACCTTTTATTCTGAATAACAATTAGGAACAGTCAGGTATTTAAATCATCTAAAATTTTTCTTTTGTAGGATCACTGCAAAAGCTCTACAGCACCCGCTTTTCATAAGAGTGGAGAGTGGGTACCAACAATAAGGAAGTGCTATCATTCATTATCTACCAAAAGTGCATCCATTTCAGATATAATATGCCTTTCGTAACAATGCTGCACTTGAAAAGGACACCGTTCATCTGAAAAGCACCCTTCAGTCTTTCCATGGGCAGGCCCACGATGCGTGTGAAATGGGCATATTTTTACAGGCTCTTAGGGGGTAAACATTAACCACTTTCCCAAAGGTTAAGGTTTATTAGGAAGGCTTAGCGGATCACTTTCTGTTGTGCACAGAATCACGAAGCTGATGCGGGGTTTGAATAGGACGCGTGTGAACAGCTACGCAGCAGGCTAACAACACTCCTGATTAAAAGGGCAGCTCGGATGCCAGCCCGGCAGTGGGGTTTGCCATCGCCTTGTTCTTTTCCGTGCCGTGATTTGGAAGGCTTTCAGAACACAGACAGCGCATTTGTTGTTGTTGATCCAGGATTTCTGCATCTTGGAAAGTACCGGCCTCTTGATGATGGGCAGGCCAAGTGACATGTCTTTTAAGGCATGGTTTTGTGATCTGGACTCAAGAAAATGCTTATGTAAATCCCACCCCCAGGAGAAGGAAGGAAATATGAAAGGAATATCTGTTAAGACTCATCATATGGAGTTCCTTGGTTCCCAGCCTGATTCTGCCACTCCTTACCCACCCGTCCACCCACCCACTTCCTTCCCCAATCTCAGGAGAGTCACAGTAACCAATTCGGGGTTTATATTTAACACCTGCAAATCTTGGCGAAGAGACCTCCCTCTTTTCTCCCCCAGTGCCACCTCCTTCTCACGGATCCAAACACTTTGAGTCAGCGCTTCCCAAATTATGCCACTGAAAACACGGGGGCTGGGGGCGGGGGGAGGGGGAGGATCCTCTTTGCATCAATGCTGCAAAGGCCTGAAATGTTTGTTTTCAGACGTCCTCGTCGGTAACCTTTAATCAAATTCTAATAACGCTCCGTAAAACAACACCGAACCGGCTTCTAATAAATACGTCGAAGCCTTGCTCAGTTCGATACGTGTGGAGCTCAGCGTAAGAGGGGCCCTGCTTTCTTAGTTTAGTTGTGATAATGAGAGCACCTACTAGGAGCCAGAGAGCGTGCTACTGTTTGTACTCGTGATCTCACCGAAGCCTCGAAAGTACGTGCAAAAAAGAAATAGCATGTGGATGCTTTATAAATGAGAAAATTGAAAGTCGGAAATTAAAGGACTGGGTCCAAGGTCCCATAGCTAGTCATGTGGGCCAGGACCCTTTCCATACAGGGGACCCCTCCCCTCTAACAAGATGATCCGTACTTTTAAACCCGAGACCCACATGGAAAGGAGCCCCATTGTGGTGCAACTGCCCAGCAGGTAAGCAGTCGTTCTCACCTTCCTGTCACTACCTGGTACCAAGACACATAGGAGGACACGCAGCAAGCACCAGGGAAAGGCATGCTAAACTGAATGCGTGTATAACTTCTACAAAAACTACTAAGTCTTTAGTGTGAGGAAGAAGTTGGAAATATCAAACTAAGAGAGAATTCTAATATATAGCAATACACAGTTGATCTGAGAACAATAGGGCTTTGAACTGCACAGGTCCACTTATACACAGATTTTTTTTCAGTAAATACAGTACGGGACTGTAAATGTATTTTCTCTTCCTTATAATTTTCTTCATGTTTTTTTCTCTAGGGGCGCCTGGATGGCTCAGTCGGTTGAGCACCTGACTCTTGATTTCAGCTCAGGTCATGGTCTCAGGGTCATCAGATCAAGCCCCATGTGGGGCTCCGTGCTCATTGCAGAGTCTGCTTGGGATTCTCTCCCTCTGTTCCTCCCCCTGCTCTCTCTCTGTCTCTCTCAAATAAATAGATAAATAAATAAATAAATAAAATCTTAAAAAAACAATAATATTTATTCTCTAGCTTACTCTATTGTAAGAAGGCAGTATATAATACGTATAACATAAAATAAGTGTTAATCAACTGTTCATGTGATAGGTAATGCTTCCAGCCAAGAGTAGGTATTCATAGTTAAGTTTTGGAGGAGTCAAAAGTTATATGTGGATTTTCAACTGCCCCTAACTCCCACCTTGTACAAGGGTCAACTAAATCATCTTCTCTCACAAGTTTTGATTTTCATTTTGATGTTTTTAAAGATTTCATTTATTCATTTAAGAGAGAGTGTGAGAGAGAGCACAAGTGCGGGGGTGTGGGGAGAGAGAGAAGCAGACTCCCTGCTGAGCAGGGGGCCCCGACACAGGGCTCGATCCCAGGACCCCGGAATCCGGAGCCGAAGGCAGATGCTCCACCGACTGAGCCACCCACGTGCCCCCGAGTTTTGATTTTTAATCACCAACTTATCAGAAGCCCAAGGGAAGGTAGGAAATTGGAACTTCGTGGCCTGTCCAGGTTAAGACAAGGAGACCGGTCATCTTAGCACTTCTCCTCCTCACTGCGTCGAGCACCCTCCCTGCTTTGTGAGGGGCTGCCTTTGCACATGTTGCCCTAGTGGTTGACTCTTGGGGGGCTCTCACATCTCAAGGTTTATCATTCCTCCCTTCCCTGTCCTCTCCGTGACCACACTAAAATAGCAGAGAGGAGGGACTTCATTATCCCAGCTCCTGTCTGAGGAACAGCCTGAGTCTCACAAGAGATGGGTAAGTGACATCAAGCACCCCTGTGGAAAAGAAGTGCCACCACCTGAAGACTTCTTTTAAAGACTTTATTTATTTATTTGAGAGAGAGAGCTGTGGGGCAGAGGGACAGGGACAAGCAGACTCCCCGATGAGTGCAGAGCCCAACTCGGGACTCGATCCCACGACCCTGAGATCATGACCACCGCCCTGAGATCAGGACCTGGGCTGAAATCAAGAGTCGGACGCTTAAGCGCCTGAGCCACCCAGGTGCCCCTACCACCCAAAGACTTCTAAGTAATAGTATTTGGTATAAGACACTTAGATATTTCACACTTCCTTCACTCTGGCTGGACTAGGTCTCGTGACCTCTGATCCTGTGCCTTTTAAATTACTCTGGGAAGTTATGATCCCATCAGTTCAAACCTGCTGGGTGTTGGCAAGTGTGCAAGGACAGCCAGTTAATCCAATACCCAGGGTGCAAGACGCCGAGAGATTCCCGTCCCACCTCTTCTACTCACAGGCCACATGGGTGCATGTTCCTCATGGACTTCTGGAGGCCTGACCCAGCCAAGGGAACCTCATGTAAAACCTCCAGAAGAGGGGACAAATCAATACTGAAGACCTGTGAAAGGGCTGGGTCAAGGGAGCATTTAGGACATAAAGACATGGCCTTTAGAACCAGAGTCTCCACTAACTTTCAGACTACTTCAGCTACTAGCTGTGCAGTCTTGGGTGAGTTCCTTCCCCTCTCTGAGCCTTGAGTTTCCCAATGGGTAAAGCTGGAGACAGTAGGCTCTACCTCCTAGGTTTTTGTGAAGACTAAATGAGATCATTAACACCATACTTAGCATCTACTTAAGTATTCAGCAAATGTGAGCTCCATTCCATTCAGGGTCTTGTAGCTTTTTGAGTCATTTTACTTATCTATGTATATTAGCCCTGAGGGATGCAATTAGATTCAATTTAATATATTTTATATTATTAATTATATATTGATTTATATGACTATTATAATACCATACACAAGTAATTATATGTTAATATCTTAGTCCGTTAAAAATTAATAAATATTTATTATTTCTAAGATTTTATTTATTTATTAAAGAGAGAGAACACGTGCGCATGCACGCAAGACTGAGGGAGGGGCAGAGGGGTTGGGAGAGGGAAAGGGAGAGAATCCCAAGCAGACTCCCTACTGAGTGTGGAGCCTGAGGCAAGGCTCTATCCCAGGACCCTGAGAGCATGACCTGAGCTGAAACCCAGAGTCGGACGCTTAACCTACTGATCCACTCAAGTGCTCCAAAAATTAGTTAATATTTAATATTGATCCAATATATATGCCTAATGAATATCTATTGGGTGTCTATTATGTGCAAGGCATGAAGATCGGTAATGGCCTATTTTTTGCAGCCCAGGTGACGTAAGTGTTTTGACAGACTATTCAGGCTTGTTTATTCAAAATTACGGTAGCAACAGTTGGAAAGCCAATTCCAAAATGTGATAGAAGGGTTTGATGTCAGCTGAATAGGGAAGAAGGGTTTAGGAGCAAATTCCTAAAGTGGGAGTAGGTGGCCATGACTTTGGAAAACAAACCTTTCGGTGGTGGGGGAGAGGAGGAAGGATCATCTCAGGCACTGAATTTCTGTTCATAGTCATTCAGTGAAGTATAAAATATTTATGGAAAAAGAAACTTTCATATAAATCTTTTCTTTCCTCAGAGGACTTTAAAGGCACAGGCTCCCGAACATCAAACATTTCTGTGAAAAATTAAAAATTCAGTCAATCAACCAGCTGTTTCTAAATATACAAAAATATGGTACAAACCATCTGAATTTTTCACTTTTGGTTGGAGAAATACATCATTTAGACACAGCCTAAAGCACATTATGCACATGGCTCACCGAAGAACACAGCATTCCTGAGCTGTAAAGAGAGAATCATCCCCAGCAACGTTTCTCCATCGGGCAACTGAATGAAGTACATGCCTGTGCTCAGGTCAAAGCCATCTGGACTCTGCTAGGCCAAGAGATGAGGCGCTGGGCTGGACGCCCCACTGTGCCCGGCGCCTTCGGTAAGCTGCTGGGCGGTAGACTCTTCACCTATCCAACGGCAAGGTTGGGAGGAGTGAGCTGTATGTTCTAAACGTTCTGACTCTGTGACTTTGCCACCAGTTCCTAAGTGAAGATGGCCCCTCTGAGAGAGGAGGGACTGGGAAACGCCTGCTCACTTCCCTGGGCCACTGGAAGAACCGACTGCACTGTGCCAAGATGGCTTCCTCCCGGGCGCCTGGGTGGCTCAGACGGTTAAGCGTCTGCCTTCGGCTCAGGTCATGATCCCAGGGTCCTGGGATCGAGTCCCGCATCGGGCTCCCTGCTCAGCAGGGAGTCTGCTTCTCCCTCTCCCCCTGCTTGTGTTCTCTCTGTCTCTCTCGCAAATGAATAAATAAAATCTTTAAAAAAAAAAAAAAAATGGCTTCCTCCCGCTTGTTGGTTTAGCCGGGGCCGGAGTTAGGGAGGAGCTGCGGCGTTTGAGCCTTCCGAGTCATTTCAGCATTTAGTACCTTCAGACGTGAAGATTTAGACTGAGGTAGTGGAAGAGGACTGGGAATTCCACCAAAGAGGACACCTGCCTCGGAGAAGTTTACCGGCAAGCGTCATCTTCACTCCGTGATCAGATCCAGGGCTTGGTCATCCACATTAGAGTGAAGTCATTACATTCAAATGGTACGTTTATTCATAGAAAATAACAAATGTGTAAGGAGAGGATGGCCCTGAAGACTTAAGTTTTACAGACAACGGACAATGTATACACCTGCTCACACAGGTTCCGGGTTACAGCTTGAATTTCAGGGCCCTCTGAGTCACTCAGCAGTGTGCTCAGGAGTCTGGTACTTGCTGACAGGTCCCCACACTCACACTCGCTTTCTGAAAATGCAATAAACACATGTTGGCAAAGATGAGTTGGAAACAGTCCTAAAATGATTGTGCTTGCCGGCAGTGGGTGGTATTATGATGGCATTAGTGGGATGGCTTCCCCTTGCATTCACTCTGGCTCTGGATTTTACCCTGAAAAGGCCAGGGCCAAACCCACAAGACAGTGCTGCTCAGACATAATCTTTGGGCGGTAGAGAAAACACAGCAAGTCCAAATCAGAGCTGCTGGGGTATGACCACATGGGGAAATCAAGTCGTCTCTGGGTGAGCTGCACGAGGAAATGGTTGACCTCCCAGCTAGGGAAAAGAAAATGTCTTGGGCCAGATTTATCCAAACAGACTGTCTGCACAGCTTTCAATAATGATAATTGCACCCACTTCACTAAGTTGAATGAAGATTGAAAAATGTGCATGGAAAGGAATTTACACCAAGGAGGTAAATTACAAATAATGTCAGCTCTTACAGCATAGTTACATATACGATATATAGGACATATTATATGGAATTATGTGGATATAGGTATTAGCATATTGATTATGCTGAATGTTTGCTGTGGAGGATGGTAGGCCACCTGGGGGCTCCGGGAGCTGACTATCGAGTTGGGATTCTGCCTCTGCCAATTAACTCCATGGCCTTGGGGCCATTCCTCAGCTTTTCTATGCCTCATCATCCTGTGTGTGCAGTGGAATTTGGGGGAAATCTCTGAGGTTTTAATGGGATCAGATATGTACAGCACACTAGCCATACCTGGTCCACAGAGAACACTCAATAAATGTTAGGCGTTGTTATTAAATAATAAAATTCTACATAGACACCCTTCTCTGCATTTATCATCCTGTCACATTGTTTTAATAAAAGGATTTAACTTTTAAAAGAGCTTTCA
Organism: Callorhinus ursinus; assembly: GCF_003265705.2. Classification (NCBI taxonomy): domain Eukaryota; kingdom Metazoa; phylum Chordata; class Mammalia; order Carnivora; family Otariidae; genus Callorhinus; species Callorhinus ursinus. The sequence continues at coordinate 84,191,299 of NW_027397072.1, forward strand.
CGTCCCGCTATAGGAAAGGATTAATTTACTTTTTCCCATCTCTTTTGTGAAACACATGGAACAAGATTTTCCACCTACAGGTGAAGAAAACCCAAGATGCTGAGTTCTGGAGAGCTGTCTGGCCACACAGCTCATAGGGCAGCTCCCACCTCCTCTCTTGCACTCTGTGTTGGCCACCAACTGGATCTGCCTCCATCTGGGGCAAGGAATGGGTGTTCGTCCTGCTCAGTCCTTTGGTCACTTCCTGATCCAGGTGCTCCAAGGAGCTGGCTGGGTAGCTGGCAGAATTAACACAGAAGACAGTAAGAGTGAGCATCTGGCCATTTCGGTAAGAAGCAGACTGTCTAAAACATCTACGGAGACATGGTTCCAAAAGTCCTACCACAGTAGAGGAACTGGATGGGGGCCGGCCTTATCTTGTGTCCTCCTAGAGACTCTGCCTCAGCAACTCCCCCAGCCCCCTGCCAGGTGTGTGCAGGAGCAGGGCTGTGGGGGCTCCCGCGCCTCCCCCAGGACTATTTAGTCTGTTTGTGGGCCTCAGGTTTTTTTTTTCCGTGCCTGTGTTCATCTTTACTGCTGAAAATGCTCTCTGCTTTTTCTGTTAATGCTGTTTTCTGGAGGGACTTTCTAGAGTGTTATCAAAAAATCCTAATAGGTAAACCTACCAGCACAGAACAGAACAGACAACAGATATTTCACGGGGTGTGTGTGTGTGTGTGTGTGTGTGTGCGTGTGTGTGTGTGTGTGCACGCTTTCTCCCCTGGCCCCTTCCCTCAGGCGTCTTTCTTATTTCACGCACACCTCTGTACCGAGCTCTTCTCAGAGCCTCTGTTTTGTTTATTTCTCTACAGGGTCTGACAATTTCAAAGCCAGTCAGACTCAATGGAAATTCAAGGTTGTTTTTCTGTTTTGTTTAGTTTTGTTTTGTTTTATTTCTTCACTACCAATTGCCCATGCATTTTCGGTAACACAATACATACAACCAGGTCACTGTGAATCCCTTCACTTGGTTTAGTTCCTTCGGATGCTGTAATTTATAGGATTTTACTCTCTGCCTTATGGTTGCTTATTTTCCTTAATAGCCTTTTATGAGGGGCCTTATCAGAGGCTTTCTGAAAAGTACAGTAAATTATGTCCACTGGGTCAACTTTGTCTTCAGTTTTATTAATCTGGAAATTATAACTGTAATATTTCCTGCAAATGTCTGATACTACGGAAGCCACAAATGCTATAATTAACATGCAATTTGAGGAATTTATTCCCAGATATCCAAACCCAGGGAAAAGCTGCAGAGCCACGGGAGATAAACAAACTCAAATGAGAAATTCTGCTACTCAGCTCCTGCCACTCTTCATGTCAATTCCCACTTCCTTTTAACCTCAGAGGCAAAGGTTGGATCCATTGGATAAACACATTGGAGAGAAAGCTTGTCCATTTGGGGATCTTGAGCATTTTCGTAACCACATAGGGTTGCCAGAAATGGCACTTGCCAGGCAGTGAAGCCTCTGACCCAGAGCACAGGGCTGAAGGCCAGGTAATCTTGGGGAGTATGGATGCATCTCTAGGAAGCTTCCAGAACAGTCTCCAGGGGGCCGGCCCTGACCTATAGGCAGGCAGGCAGCTGAGTGTCTTTTGGCAGATAGGTGGCTAGGACGGATTATCAGGGATGCTGGCTTTCAGCACAGGAGAGCTTGGTAGATGGACAGTCAGCATTAGGAAGACTGGACAGCTGGGAACAGGAATCCTAAGGCCAAGGCAAGAGTCCATTCCAAGAGTTAGGCAAAAACAAGTCACAGGCTGCCATGCAAGGAAGCAGGCAGGACGTCAGTGACCTAAGGACGTGGGATATTCTGGCTGTATGTGGCTCAGCCCTCCCCAGTCCTCATGCCAGACCCCAGAACGACTGGGTAGGGAGTCCCTGAATTCATCCTGCTAACTCAGCCCTGTGTCTCATGGGAATGCTGGTCCCCATCACCTGCACACCCATGACACCTGTTCTTCCCAGTCTGGGTATTGCCCAGGTGCCACGGTATGGTCCAAAAATGTGGGCCCGAGGCCAGATGGGATTGGATTCCTGCCGGACTGAAGATTCCCATATGACTCCTGGACGCCAACAGCTTTGACGATGACAGGAGCTAATGCAGTGGCTCTTGAAGTTCAGCCAATTATGTAACACCTGCATCATTCTCCCCACATCTCTGTATTAACTGTATTTTACTTAATTTTTTGATTACCTTTCCAGCTCATCCATCAGTGACACAAGAAGCACACCGCAGGAAACACGGATGTCGGCAAATCACCTGGCACAGAGCCCAGCTTACAGCCAAGACCTGGTTAGAGGTCCATTTCTTCCCCAGCCCCTCTGCTCACGTTGATCCTGGTGCTCTGCTCTTTCCTCTCCCCTCCCCGCCTCGCGTCCTCCTGGAAACGGATCTGTGCCCAAGACCCCGCAGAAGGAGGCCTGTTCCCACGAAGATGGACTTGGGTAGAATTCTGATGGGCTCACCCCTCGGGCATCATCTCAGCCCACAAAAGCTGGGTGCCCGAACTGGCTCACCGGAGTGCAAGCGTCAGGTGGCCTGGACTCTGGCTGGTGGCCACCCTTCTCTGAGGGCCAGACCTACATCTGCTTTGGACTCAATGTCCCCATTTCTTCCTTTCTCCTTACAAGCTTGCCATTCCCATTCTAGCATCCCATCAGAAACTCCAGATGAGAACCACGGGGGGACGCCAAGGCTGCCAGAGCACTTAGAGCTGACGGGACTCATGGCTGAAGGAAAGGAAGCTTAGGATTGTTTCATTTTTGTGGAGATACACCTGAGAGAGGCACAAAAAAGGAGCACCTCAACTCCCCTTTTGCTCACCCGTTCCTACTTTCCCACCTGGAAGAGGGAGAAGGTGGGGGGGAGCCGAGGGGGCAAGCCACCACACAGCCACCAAACCGACCCACGGTGCTACACGTCAACCCACAAACTCCCTAGAAAGGCCAGAACTAACTCAGAGTCGGGGTGGCCTGGCCCCACCAACCATGGAGGTAACCAGGTGTTCTGGGGCCTCAGGCAAAGCAGGCCCTGGCACTAGCGAGGAGCAGAGGGTTGGTCAGTGACATTTCAGAAGTGGGTCTTTTGTCTGCACACCACCAAAACACATAGATAAAAAGTGAAACGTCACCTCAAACCCATGGTCTGTATGCATCTCAACCAAATGTGCAGACATTCAGCCACACTGCACATGTACTGACATTTTCAGGGTCCCTTCAAACAGCAAAACATGGAAGCAGACAAAGGCTTCCCTCTTGAGGCCTTCTGAGGATGAAGAGCTACACTTAGCTAGATTTAAAAATCCGACTGAACTACGTCAGAAAACATACACAAAAGTATGTTTTCCTTAATGCTGTGGACTGAATGTTTGTGTCCCCTAGTCCCCAGATTCTGACATTGAAATCCAATCCCCAATGTGATGATGTTTGGAGGTGGAGCCTTTGGGAGATCATCAATTAGGTCATGAGGATGGAGCCCTCATGGATGGGATTAGTGCCCTTCCAGGAAGAGGGCAGAGAGCTGGGTCACTCTCTTTCCACCATATAGGAGAACAGGAAGTTGGCTGTCTACAGCACGGAAGGGGGCCCTCACCAGAACCCGACCAAGCACACATGCTGATGGCAGACTTCCAGCCTCCTGTGAGAAAGAAATTCCTTTTGTTTATAAGCCCCCCAGTCTAGGGGACTTCGTCATAGTGGCCCAGACTGACCGAGACACGAAGTAAACATATGCCTATATGTGCACCTTTCACTGGGGGTGTTGTTGACCTACGTGAGAGACACACAAATATGATTACAGAATAGAGTAAAACAATAAATCTTCATACCACTGTGATGGATTGGGCCGTCAATTTTAAACACAATGATTGCTAAGTAAAATGTCAATACCTTGTTGAAATTCTAGTATCAAAAATGTAAAATAGTTGGTACTAGAATTTCTATTACATGTCTAATACAGGTTGTTTGCAAATTACTTGACTGTGAAGGAAAGCATACCCTCGTGGTTCTTTGGTAACTCTCACTAATAAAATATAGGGAGGAGAAAAGGTATGTGTGTGTGTGTGTGTGTTTTAAAATAAGAAACTTTGAATGTGTTCTACTTGTGAATATTTTACTTAGCTGTTAGATTTTAGCATAAGACCGTTGCCCACACTTCTTGTACCTTCCTCTGCCTGAGTTAAAATGCTCACTAAAAGGTAAGCATTTTGAAGGCTAATAACCACAGGATGTGGAGAGAATGTATTCCAGTAGTCCACGTGGGGGAATCAACATTTTTTTCCTGTTAAATTTTTCATGGAATTCCTGCTAATAGTATGACAGGTATCTGACAGCAGAAACAGAAGATAAAATAGACACAGAAAGTTATTCGATTAGTGATTGGAAGGAAAGAGGCAAGGGCGTAGTGAGTGGCTCCTGCAAATTCTCCTTGTGGAATGAATGGAAGTCAGATGAAACCAGTGGGTTTCGACCAAGTTAAGAAATCTGAGTTCTAATTTGAGAAGCATAGTTAGCACATGATGCCGACGTGACACCAAAAGCATAAACCCCTCCCTGATGGAGGGGGATTGGCAGAACCGGCACAAGTGATGGATCAGAGGTATTGAAGTGTGTGCCTGGGCGTGTGTGTGTGTTTACACACTCGGAGGAAACCCCGCTACGGAGCACGGCAGCATGAACCCAGAGCAGGGCTTTGGGACAGCGCCAGATTCTTGTTTTCCCCCCTTTACAATAAAAGGGAGAAACTGGAAAGAGATCCATTTTCCCCCCTCTGTGCCTGAGGATACGGTATTTCTGGCACAATGGAGAGAACCAGATCTGTAAGCACGAAACACAGCCCTCACTATAGAATTATCTATATGTGGTGTGTCATAGTCTATTATGAGTTTGTGTGGGGCTGGATCGGATTAAATACCCCAAATCCAAGTTGTCCTTCAGCATATGAAAATACTGGCTTGGAAAAGATTTCTTGGTAATGAATATAATGCAGAATAATGAACAGTAGCCAAAAAAGAGAGAAGACGTAAAGCCAATCAAAGGAAGGGCAGATGTTTAAAACGTCTTTTGCTATTCAGGACTGTGATCCAACAAAAGCAATTATGTTTCTGCTTTCTCAATTTCCAAATAGGAGAGAGGCCCTTTGAGGTTTTCCCATGCTCTGGTCCTGTCTACACTTGGGGCACTGAACAGGGGGATCGCGAGGCCACGCATAGCCCACAGCCACTGATGACAAGCAAGGCTCAGAATTTGGGACAGACAGTGAAGCGAGGGCGCTCCAGACCACGGAGGTGAAGAACATACATTGAAAAAAAAAGAACATACATTGAAAGATTGCCCGTATGGGTGTGTGTGCAGATACGCACTTATCACGAAGCCCAGTGAAGCTCTGTTTTCCATCAGATAAAAGAATCAGGAAACAAAACCATAGCTCCGCGCACAAGTGGAAATGATGTCAGGGAGTCTGTCTGCAAGGTCAGGACGAGGGATGGCCTTGGCCTTGGCCTTGGCCGGAAGCGAACAGAGCAACAAGATGTACTTTCCAGTGTCTATACAGTATCTGGCTCCTGACCCCATTTGTCTCTCACGGGCAAGAATGGTGGGTCAAATAACAATGCTGGAGTTTGAGCGTATCTCAGGAGAGGGCCATAAAATATGTATATGGCTTACGTCGGGTCACACGTTAGCAACTGGTGACTGCACGTCAGGTAGAGGTGTCCTTCCTCTCTGCGACGCTTGATAGAAAAATACGGGTTGGGGAAAAGAAGAAAGAAGAACTGTGCACAGAACCATTTTATTTTATTCCTTATATGTACAAACATGAATAATTTGACGTGATGTTTAGACAGTTTCTCCCTAACTTAAGTCTTTTAATTAAAATGAAAGGAAGGAAATATGCTTTAAATATGAATGCGAGAAGGTGTGAGTTGGCAGCCCCCAGCCTGCGCGCTCCTCTCTCTCTGTTGTTAGAGAGCACAATAAAATCTCATCTTCCCGGGCTGCCTTTTCATAATGTTTATGGTTGTTTTAGGTAACACATAAACCATGCCGAATGTGATATTCCCCTTATTGCATATCAGGGGCACATATTCAACCAGAGCCTGTCCCTTAGTCTGTTATTTGCTTTTGTGACACATCCGTCAGTGCATTTTCCTCGACTCACCAGGCAATATTGCAGGGCCGCCTGCGGCCAGGAAGGTAAATGCTAACTTTTTAGCCCGTGCCAAACAGCACGCCCTGGGCTCACCACTGAGTGAATGAGAGCAGTATATTCTGGGCTGAAAAATGGGCTCGGATGTTGGTCCTCATAAATTACGTGATTATTAAAATGCCGCGCAGCTCCGGCCCATGTGATTTTATTTTGCCTTTTGCTGGCTTCCCGGTCGCCTGCTCTGCTTTGCCTCTGTTTTCTGTGTGCTTTACTTGTAAAATGCTAGACAAGTTTTGATATTTACCTGTTTATGATTAAATTGCAAAATGATCTGCTTAGTTCTTTTCTAAATTAAGGTCTGCATTAAATGTCATAGCATTTATCTTTCATAAAATGAGACAGCAAGGACACTAATTTCCGAGGTATTCAATCACTGCCCTGTGCCACTTGAGAGACAGCCCAGAAGCGAGCCTGCCCACAGTTCACAGCTCACTGACAGCCCTGAGATGGAATCATAAAAGTCAATTAATCATTAAAAGCTGTTACAAGCACATATCGAACCAGTCTGGCACAAAATGTTAATCAGTCCAATATCAATATAATAAATTCCTGCAAATTGGAGCGATCGATACGTTTAGGGCCTAATGAATCAATCTGAGGGCACTGGGCCGCTCCTTGGGGTCCCCATGACATGGCAGCCAGGCGAGTGCTCCATCTCTAGGCGCTATGCCAGGAGAGGTCACCTATCCTAACAGACTGTTCACTTCGGCTGCAGTTACCACGGTGACAGCATGTCACCGTTGCCCTAGTGTCCTTCTAGGTAAGGTGGAAACCAATGCATCACTGCCCTTGATGGATTTGTCAATAATACTTAGCAGGGGAGGGGGACTGCTCACATAACGCTCGCAAGTCTACAGTCCCCGAGCAGTTTGGTGTGATTTAATTGTCTGAAGAGGTGTGTGCTTCTGCATATATGCAGGAACTAAGCAGTGGTCACAGGAAGGGGGAGTCGGCGGTCCGGCCGACTGCGTTCGGAAGCCTTGGGAAAACAGCACAAGAGAATAACAGGTAGCTGGAGCCTCGGCCAGGTTGGTGTTACATTAACCAAGCCGCTGTGTAAGTAAGAAATAACCTGGAGCTGCTCAGATTACGAATTTATTAGCTACAAAATTTTAATACATTACTCATGAGTGGAAATGGAGTTGCGTATTAATCCCCCCAAGGCTTAGACTCAGCAGCAGGATTTCTAGACACCTGCTTACAGACTGTAGATGTTCGCCAAGAAAAGTCCGTCAGGATAAATTTGGGGCAGCGAGAATGATCGGTGGGGGTCTGTCTCTCTCTCTCACTCTCTCTCTCTCTCTCTCTCTCTCTCTCTCTCTCTGCCTCTCCCCCCACTCTCTCCTCAGCACCAATTACCTGCAAGCTCCCCGCTTGCCCAAACAGAGCCGTGACTCCTAAAGCTTGAAGCAGACAGGACGCACAGAAATGGGATTTTAAACCAGCTTCTTCATCGTCTGTTTTTAAAAACCAGAGTTTTCATGTTTCAAAGCATTTTATCTTTCGCTATGCCTATTAAAACTGACCAGTGAATGGAGCCAAGAGCGGTTTCAGCATTACAGAGTGAAATGAAACCTCTTTAGAAATAAAAGAAATCTCGGCTACCGAGACTCTGGGGAATCACTGTGTTCCAGAACCTTCACTGTCATTTAACATAAAACATAAAGGTTAACACTGAATAAAATAATATCCTAGCTGATTATTTTAATCGTCTCAAAGTACAACTTTTTTCCCCCGATTGCTGTTATATAAGGCACGGACTCTACCTGCTTCTAAAGTGTTTCTCTACTTTGCTGCTGTACCAAGAGGGCCGCTCCATCCTGGTTTGTCCCCAGCGGGTACTCGGTACATCTTCCTTGCAGTCATTTCCCTTACAGAAGAAAAAGTGGACGCTGTGCCAATCCAAAGAAATGTTCATTTCTTCTAGCTGGTTATTTTAAAAGATTTTTTTTCTTACCTGAATAAAAAGGAGAGGGGGGAAAAAATCATTTTTTTTACAATGGTGGCCTGAATTATAGGAAACATCAAAATAAATTACAAATTCGACGCTCAAGAAATAACTATTCAACACATTGAGACAGGGTGATGTTAAGGGTGTGCAGACAAAGGTAAAGCAGGGCCTCCACTTAATTGCCCTGACACTGTGCTTGGTTCCTCCAGCTACACTCTGAGAGCTAAAAATCTCTCATTGTTATTAATTGTATTCCTTTTAGAATGTAATGTCATATCGCTGCAGGCTGAGCTAATGAAACATACCCATATTACCAAAATAGGCATATTTCTTTTTGTTCAACACATTCTATCAAAACTGTCTACGAAAGACATTGTGTTAAAGATCCTTTCATAGAGTCATATAAAGAATATCTCAACTACCTCAACATTTCTATTACACGATTACTAAAATGCCCAGGAGGACTAAACAATATAGTGTGAATTCAGTTATCCTATAAGACTTTGGAAATATTGCTAATTCCTGCCTCTGATTTATGTTAATATTAATGCTAGATTACATGCTATAGCTTCTGAACAGCCACTGCATACCAATTCACACAAAGGCAGGGCGCTCCCATGCACCAGAGCTATATGCCTCTATTATAATGAGAATCTGAATTATTTATCTCTATTTATCCTACAGGAGTTCGCTCGACCCCAGTCCCATTTTCTCTTCCTCCTGCACATCAATGCGTGTAAACATGACTTCATAGCGGCTGCACATCCTGTCCTTTCTCAGCCACAAGGCACTGCGATAGGCAGTTGACAAAAATGTTACACCACTCAGAGAATTCATTTAAGCATTTATTTGAGGTAAACCCTCCTAATTAAGTCCACTTTAACTCAGACATGCAAATGGCAGCATGCATGCATATACGTCTGGCGCCTAAACCACATCTGGTGAGCCCAAAGGAAGTCAGGCAGCAGCAGGCCAAGGAGACGGTTAATAAATTCAGTCTCTCCCTCCTCTCCCCTCTCTGTTAAGAGAACCGGTTGTCTGTTGGGGACTCTGCGCGTTCTCGCGGCAGGATGGGCTTTCCAGTCTTTGCCTTGCACCTACCTCAGCTTCGAAAGATGCTCTGGGGATTCTGACTTGGCTTTGACACTCAAGTTGGCCTGGTGAAGGGTGGAACCAGTATTTCTGGCTCCCTTTTGTTCGAGGACTACATGGAAAGCCTGAGAAGTGTTGGAATGCTTGAAAGTTGTAGGAAGGATTGGCCCCGTAGCTATGGAATGGTGTACTAGTCAGGGTTCTCCAGAGAAACAGACCCGGTGGAAGATACATATGTATATCATGAGGAAATGACTCATGCAACGTGAAGGCCGCGAAGTCCCACGATCTGCCATCTGCGAGCCGGAGACCCAGGAAAGCCAATGGCATAGCTCCAGGCTGAGTCTGAAGGCCTGGCAACAAGGGAAGCCCACGGTGTGAGGCCCAGTCTGAGGGCCAGAGAACACGGATGTCCCAGCTCAAGCTCTCAGGCAGAGAGACAGCGTGAATTCTCCGGCCACCTTTTTGTTCTCTTCGGGTCCTCAGTGGATTGGATGATGCCCATCCACACTGGGGAAGGCCATCTGCTGTAGCCAGTTCACTAATTCAAATGCTAACCACATCCAGAAAGAACCTCCCAGACACACCCAGAAATGATGTCTTACCAGCTCTCTGGTCATCCCGTGGCCCAGTCAGATTGACACATAAAATTCACTAGCACAAATGACCTTAGCTTTCTGGGGCTGGGGAAGATTCCAGAGAGCCTGCTATGTGAAATAAAACGGGGTGGGAAACTGTGGCAGGAAAGCATTCACAGAGCTTTACAAAACTGGTATTTCCATCAGAAGAAGAGTGAGTTGTCAGCAGTTGGAATTCTCAGGGTTTTAGGTAGCCCAAAGTGGCACATTAAAGAAACACCCTTTATTCTGCTGCTATTGAGGGGCGGTTGGACGGTCAGTTACTTAAGACTAATTATAGTAGGTTGAAAAAGTATCCAAACCTATTAGCGTATCGTCTATCGGACGCCGCTGACTGGCTCAATGTAAGGTGTATATACAACAAAACTGAAATAGATAAACAAAAAATTCTGGAACATGAGATTGTATTTATTTATATATATATATATACACACACCCATACATATATATATGAAATATATATACACATACATATATTTTATAGACATACATATAAAATATGTAGACATACATAACATATCTATATATACATTATATATGTATATATAAAATACATACATATATAAAATATATGTGTATATATAATTTTATATATACATATGTATATAAAATATATATACATACATATATACACATATAGATCGTGTGTATATATATACATACATACGTGTATGTGTGTGTGTGTGTGTGTGTGTGTGTGTATATATATGTATATACAAACTGACCAAAAAAATTCAAATGGTAAAGTACTGAGCATATAAGGCAAATAGTAATCCAGTAGAATTAATCCAGTTAATAACCAATGATTTGTGAAAAGTGAGTGTAGGGGCGCCTGGGTGGCTCAGTCGGTTAAGCGGCTGCCTTTGGCTCAGGTCATGATCCCAGAGTCCTAGGATCGAGCCCCGCATCAGGCTCCCTGCTCAGCGGGAAGCCGGCTTCTCCCTCTCCCACTCCCCCTGCTTGTGTTCCCTCTCTCGCTGTCTCTCTCTCCTGTCAAATAAATAAATAAAATCTTAAAAAAAAAAAAAAAGAAAAGTGAGTCTAAAACAAGAATACTAAAATATTAAGCCGGTGGGACTGGGGCTTAGAGCCATATGAGACACAATAGTTTACTATTATCTTATATTATTCTTTATCCAAATCATGGTACAATATATAACACAGCACACACACTTCCTTAGTATATCCTGTCGAAGTTCAAACTCAGATATGTATTGAGATTGGCTGTTGGTTCCTGACTTTTAGGCATTCCAACTTCCCAAAGAGGATAGGCTGAGGTTCTTAAGGCCCTGGAACCCGTGGCTTCAGAGAGAGGAGTGGAGGGATCGGGAAGCCAAGCCAATGGGCAATGGTAGGAAGTGAAGTTTGGGAAGGAGAGAGGTAGAGTCTGGGTCTCTGTGTCCGCTGAGGTCCTCAGGCTCAGTCTGCTCAGTTGGACACATGAAACAGGTGCTAACTAACTAGGAGACTCCAGGAATGGAGCCATTATCCCAGGAATCCCAGGCAGCCCAAGCCCTCAAATCAGCCCCACAGATATTTAAGCAATATATCCAGACAACCACCATCACGGCAACAAGGCCCAGCTGGGACCAAGTTGGGCTTGGAACGAGCAGCTGGACACCTGGAACTCTTAGCTGGCTAGCTGCTCATGTCCATGCTGGTCTATTCATCCCCCAATAACATGACCTTTCCTTTTTACACAGTTGAATTTTTGGATTCCATTCATGGCATTGTGGCAGGCTTTTCTCTGAAAATCTCTTCCTACTAAAAAAAAATAAAAATAAAGTAAAATAAATGCAGCTTGTAAAATAATCAGACCATACAAGTTTAGGTAAAGCTGAAGTCCCCTTTATTCCCACCCTCCAGAGTCACCACTGTTACTGTTGGATGTATGTTATTTCCGATGTTTCATTTATGCAGATGAGTTTCATTTTAACAAAGCTCGGTACGCCCTAATATTAGACATCGATGGGTGTTTTTGGTTTCCTAGGGCTGCTATAACAAATTACAACAAACCAGGTGGCTGAAAACAGCAGAAATGTGTTCTCTTGCAGTTCTAGAGGCCAGAAGGTAGCAGTCAAGGTGTCAGCACGGCCACACGCCTTCTGACGTTCCAGAGAAGAAATCGTTCCATGTCTCTCCCAGCTTCTTCTGGAGGCTTCCAGCAAGTCTTGGCATTCCTTAGTTTGCAGTTTCCTCACTATCGTTCTGCTTCTGCTTTTGCACGGCTGCCTTTCCTTGCCGATGACTGCGACTGCATTTTCTTCTCTTCGTAAGGACACCAGTCACTGAATTAGAGCCAACCCTCATCCAGATGACCTCACCGCCACTTGATGACATCTGCAAAGACCCTATTTCCAAATATGGTCACGTTCACAGATTCCGGGGAGTTAGGGCTGCGCCATAGTTTTGGAGGGACACAATTCAACCCACAACAATGTGGAAATATTTGGCTGGAGATATCATTTGGAAGAGCAAGTAGATGGGATATAAACCCACAGAATTCTATGAGTTCAGTTATATTTTAAACTTTAACTTGGTTTGCCTTCTTGCTTCTTTGACACACAAACAACTTTTTACTGTCTATGTAATTTGAATTGACAAACATTCCTTTCAAATATTGTAGCATGCATAGAAAAGTCTTCCTTACCCTGAGATTGCAAAGGTATTCACCTTTTCCCCTTTTTAGCTTTAGTCCGTTTGAATTTCTTTTTGTCAAAAGCAGAATAGAGATTCAGCTTTATTTTTTCAAAGGCCTAGTTAACTAACCTAACAATAAGTATTTAATAATCCAAATTTTCAGCATGGTTATGCCAGGTTTATGATATAGAAAATGTGCAGATATATTTGGGTCAATTCTTTGGCCATTCGGTCCTTTTAATTGCTCATTATTCCTCTACCAGCAGGATCTCCCTGTTTTGTTCACGTTTTTGTAACTGGTAGAGACCTTTTCTGTCACTGCCCTTTATTTCCCCCCCAAATGTCGTGGTTATTCCCAAATAAATGTTTTTTCCTTCCGATGAACTTTGGTATCATTCTGTCATATTAAAAAAACAACAACAACAAAACTTTTGTTGAGATTGCGCTGATACCCTCTGGGAGAACAAAGTTGTTTCTCCATTATGCAAATCCTTTTTCCCTTTTTTCCGTAGTCCCTCAGCAGATTTTTTATAGTTTTCTTCACATAGGTTTTGGACATTTCTCGTGTAATTTATTTTTAGACATCTCATGTTTTGTTTGTTTTCTGTTGTGAATGGGATCTTTGAATTACACCCTGATTTCTCCTCCTACTCATTCTCCACATCAATCTGTTCGCAAGTACTGGCAATTCTTTCTGCATCTGAAATATATGGCAAAGCTACGCGCGTGTCCCTGTCGCCACCCCACCGCCAGCCACTCTCATCTGGGTGGAAGATTATTCTCTTTCCACCCATACCTCCTGCCATCCACTCTCTACATAGCAGCCAGAGTCAACTTCTCAAGGGAGGACTGAATGACATCACTGATACTCCCCTGAAAGCCCGTCCTTCAATGGCGTCCTGAAGGCGTCCTGTGTGCTCTGGCTCTGAGCCCCTTCCTCACCGTGCTGGTCTATTCTGTCTCTCAAACCGCAGGAGCTTTTTGCCTACAGCTCCTTCCCTTCCTCCTCTTGCATTTCCTTCCCTAGCTCTTTGCGTGACCGGCTTCTTCTCATCTTTCATGTGTCAGCTCACATTCCACCTCATAGGGGACACCTTCCTCTGTCACTGTCCCTAATTCCATTATCCCATCCTTCTCCCGGATTGCTTCACAGCACTTACCGCTGTCTGAAAAGTCTGATTTGTCTATTTACGTCTTTGCTTGCTTATGTATTGTTTATCTCCTCTAATTACAAGGCAGGTAATGGAGAATGAGGACGCTGTTTGATCATAGCTGGGGCCCCAGGGCTCGGCGCAAAGGAACACCTCAAGAAAAATGTGTTGAATAAATAAAAAGAATGCTATCTCCCCTTTTTTCCTTCTGTTTTCTGTTTGGTTAAAAGCTATTAATTTTTTTTTCATTAAGTGGCCACCTATTTCTCTTGCTTTTATTTATTTATTTATTTATTTTAGTTTTATGTATTTATTTGAGAGAAAGGGAAAGAGAGAGCGAGAGAGAGCACGAGTTGGGGGAAGGAAGGAGGGAGAAACAGACTCCCCACTGAGCAAGGAGCCCTATGTGGGGCTCAATCCCAGGACTCTGGGATCATGACCTGACCTGAAGGCAGACGCTTAACTGACTGAGCCACCCAGGCACCCCTTCTTTTGCTTTTAAATAAGAATTTTTTTTAAGTAGGTTCCATGCCCAACCCAAAGCCTGATGTGGGGCTTGAACTCACGACCCTGAGATCAAGACCTAAGCTGAGCCGAGATCAAGAGTCGGATACTCAGCCGACTGAGCCACCCAGGCGCCCCAACTTTTAAATAAGATTTTGTTTAATTCCCATGGGGTTTCCAAGGTGTACAATTACATCATATCATCTGCAAATAATAAAAATGTTGCCTCCTCTTTAGTGCATTATTTGCACCTCTTTATTTTTAAAAAATTTTATTTATTTATTTGAGAGAAAGAATGAGAGAGAGAGAGCACATGAGAGGGGGGAGGGTCAGAGGGAGAAGCAGACTCCCTGCTGAGCAGGGAGCCCGATGCGGGACTCAATCCCGGGACTCCAGGATCATGACCTGAGCCGAAGGCAGTTGCCCAACCAACTGAGCCACCCAGGCGCCCTTATTTGCACCTCTTATTCTGTGATTTTAATTCCTTCAACTAGTACTTCTGGAATAATTTTAAATAATATTGGTGCTAATAGAGACCCTTGACCTGCTATTCACTTGAACAGAAGTACTTGTCTTTTAGGGTTTTACCACACAACATAATGATACTAACATCGAAATGAATGTGTGTGTAGTTTTATCATGTTAAGGAAGTGTCAATCTAGACCCGTTACAGGAAGGTTTTTTAAAAAATCAGGATCAGAATTACCTCTTAGACACATGTTAGCATTTATTTGGATCAACAAATAATTGGTGATTAATGTATTAAAGTGGTGATTTATATTAACAGATTTCTTAATATTGAACTACCATTGCATTCTAGAGTGATCTTCACTTGATTTTTTTAATCGACTGCCATTTCTGTTTGCTAATATTTTATTCAGAATCTTTGCAGCAATCTTCATGAGCACCCATACATGTGGGTGGTTCCTCGTATATGGTTCACTTTCCAGGACTGTCATTGATGAATACACTTTGGAAAAAGAACATCTCTAGAAGTGAAGTCAAGGCAGAGAAGGGGGGAAAGAAAAACAGGATTCAGAATCATATCATCACATAGGTTTTTTATTTTATTTTATTTTATTTTATTTTATTTATTTGACAGAGAGAGAGAGACTGTACAAGCAGGGGGAGCGGGAGAAGGAGAATCAGGCTCCCCACTTAGCAGGGACCCCGACTTGGGGCTCCATCCTAGGACCATAAGGTCATGACCTGAGCCAAAGGCAGACGCATAACCACTGAGCCCCCCAGGTGCCCCCACACTGGTTTATAATATGGTAAAAAATTGATAATTTTGTAGAAACACCTGAAGTTCAATCACAGCTGATAAAATTCTCTGCAGAATTAGTATGTTCATTTCAAAACATGGCTCTAGGTCAGAAGGTGAGAAGGTACAGTCATTGTTTAACAGAAAAAGTACAGGATCGCAGAAGATAGACTGGAGTGATCTTTTAAGATCATGTGACCGCCAGCAAGTAGTGTCCATGAGCATAGCTCTCCCAGTGATGATCTGGGTCCACTGTGATCACATGATCCTCTATAAGCTAATGGTGGTGTGTCAGCAGAGTGGAAGCTCAGACTGACTATAATCAAGCAAGAAGGAGGAGGATTTCCCGTTTACCCGCAGCATAACCAGTCAGGTTTGCTTCAATCCAGTTTAAGTGCGGTTTCACTAAAAAGACTTTGCAAAGGTCTACAGCAAAGAACGCAAGAATCAATCCCTAATCTAAGCAATGCATGGAGACGTCAATTATGTTACAATATTTAGCTTCTTTCCTAAATTGTTAAGACTAGATAATGATGATGAGTTCATTACAGCCTGCTGATAATACTAGAAAATACTGTTTGGCCAAATGGACATATGTATAGCCCTTGAAACATTCTTTTTTTCCTCTTTTCTTCCTCTTTCTTTTTTTTAGTACTTGCACTTTTTAAAGATTCCTAGAGAACCAGATGGGTGATGGAAAGTCTCAGAATACCAGGTTTCACATGTAATACTAATATTGGGAGAAAAAAAATGATGCTAGAAATTATTTAGTTATTCTGAAACCTGTCACTTTTTTTTTTTAAGATTTTATTTATTTATTTGACAGAGAGAGACAGAACACAAGCAGGGGGAGTGGGAGAAGCAGGCTTCCCGCGGAGCAGGGGGCCCGATGCAGGGCTCAATCCCAGGACCCCAGGATCATGACCCGAGCCGAAGGCAGACGCTTAACAACTGAGCCACCCAGGCGCCCCAAGAAACCTGTCACTTTTTGAAAACAGCATCAGAATTAGAAAAGAATTAGCCATGCAGCATTGTGTTCTCACATTTTCAACACAACTAGTGACTCAAGAGGCAAAAATCCCTTCAAACGGTTGTCCCCGAGCCCTAAAATGAGTCCAGGGGTCTGCCTTCCACAGGAAGGAGAATTCCCAAATTGCCTGTCGAGGGGGTATCTAAGGTCCCCACTGTCCAGGGGATCTCCTGAAAATCTGGACAGGAACCCAGAAACATGAGGGAAATGACCCACAGATGCTAGGCCGGGATACAAAGGGAGGACCAGTTGGCGCTGTGTGAGTCGATTCAAGCCAGGTGCCATTAGATGAACTGTCTCAGGAGCCCTTGATCGGGAGTCACCCGAGTGGTTGTTGACTGTCTCATGGCCACGGCTGGCCATGGCCTTCTGTATCTGTGTTTGTCCTTCTGTCGCTGTCCCTGCCTGGCTGCACCCTGTTACGGCTGCCCCGACCGGTTCCCTGTGGCCGCCCCCTGCCCCGGCTGCCCTCGCTGCAGGCTGAACCGGGTCGGGTCAGGCTGCCGCCCAGCTGGGCCCCCAGCAGCCACAGCCAAATCCCATTTTGACATGAAGCCATTTAAATGGAAATCCAGTTTTACAAAGCACAAGTGACCAGTAATGAAGACGTGAATGATGCTGATGAGAATTTTATTTAATTTTAAATCAATTGTGTATTCTAATTCATTAATAAAGGGGAAAAGAAAGAATACAGGAGTGCTTAATCTCATGTCGTTATTCAAATAGAAGAGAGTACTTCTTCATATAAGATTCTTAGGGAAATTATCAATTTCCCATTTTCCCTGAAAAATCTATTTTTACAGAAGAACTTGGGCCCAACTCATTCTGTAAAAATTAGATTTGACATTACTGGACATTACATAAGCAAGAAGAAAAGGTCCAACCAAGTGCTTGACTAAATTTTTCACCATGGGTTTTTGTTACTGTGTGGATGGTCTAAAAATAACATAATTAGCAATAAAAAGCTTGGTTTGGGTAATTATAAAGTATCTGAGGAAAATAATATTATAATACTGGTATGAGAGAATTAAAGGCTGAAAAATATGCCATAATAGAGACTGCGAGGTTCTTTGGGAGGTTGAAGCTCTTCTCTTCTTTGGGCTGCTCTGCTTTCTTTTGGATTTCAGTCAAGGTCAAGGTCAAGGTCAAAGTTAGGTAATGACCATTGTTCCAGCTCTTTCAGGCTTCTCTAAGACTTAAAGGAGCAACGTTATCTACAAGCAGTGTCTTCTGTATGGTATGAAAGAAGTGGGCAGGAAGATAAAATAACTTTACCCCACCCCTACCCGCCCACTCAGCACACTCTTGGGGGGCGCCCTCTTTTTCCTTTTCACTTACAGCCAGGTGATGTGGGCAAGTCACTTAAACTTTCTGGGTCTTATTCTGCTTATTTTTAAAATTGCAGTCCCTGCCTCATAGGACCAGTGTGAGGATTAAGTGAGAGGTTACTTATCAACTCTTGGAACAGGGAAATGCCTAGTAGACTGCCCAATACTGAATATAGTCAGTATTCCAGAAACGGTTAGCAAATACTACTATTGCACCAGAAGGAGGGGCTAAAACTCTCCAAATGGAGGGAGGATTTTGAATTCATTCAGAGCTTAACAAATGGTTATTTATTTATTTATTTTTGCAAAATGAGATCCCGTCGACTTTAAGAAACAGTACATAAACTGTACATGTTTAAAACGTGCTGAGTGGTCACTTAGGGGTTGAAAGAGGGTTTCTGGCTGTGAGAGCCCATGAAGGGGCAGGGCCCATGCTCTGTGATGGTCAAGGGGTGGAGAGGGGCACCTCTCTAGGAGGCATGAAGGGGACGCTGGGGTGCAGGGGTGAGGAGTATGGTAGGACCCATGCCCTGGATGCGTGTGAGAAGCACATTTCCCAGCAAGTGGTAGCTAGCTTATCCCCAACTTATCCCCAGTGTTTCAAGTCAGGTTGAAAATGAAGTTTAGGAGGAGAAAGGAAGGAAAAAAGTGGAAGGGGAAGGGGGACAGCCACAGAGAGGGGAGCCACTCCAAGCTCCAGGGCAGGAACAGCTGATTCAGGGGACCCGGCCTTATCAGGGACCCAAACATGCGGAGTGCTCGGCCATTAGGTTTGGGGTATGTTATCTCTTCTACTTTGAGTGAAGGAAGGAAGGAGAAAGGAGGAAAGGAGGGGGGTGGGGGGAAGGAGGGAAAGCAGGAAGGAAAAGAGGAAGGAAGGAAGGAGGCAAGGGAGGGAAAAGCTGTAATCAATATATTAGAAAATATGCATAAGAATTTTTTAAATTAATATACTAGTGGAAGCTGTTATATAATATTACTATATTTAAAATTTAAGAACCAACTTTCAGGAAATCACACTGCAACCAAACTGATCAATGTACATGTGATCGAGAAATTCCTGTTCTCAGCCCTTTGGAATGTTCACACCACCCACAGGCCCTCGCTGCCTGGGTCTCAGCTACAGCGCCTGGAGCCCCATGGCAGCCATGGCCTGTCCTGCCAGGGAAGCCATCCCTTCTAGGGCGCGGGGTGGTGAGTCTGATGGCTGTCACTGCACAGAGGAGGGACCGTGTTTGCTCAGGGTTGTAGAGCAGGCGCCCAGCCCAGAACATAGCTCTGTATAGCAGCTCAAAGCCTGCCTTTTGAATAAAAAAAAGGGTTGGGGGCTGGGAAACCTTCACCAGAGCTCACATCTCTTCACCTGTGGGTCACTGCGCACCCTGTCTTCATGGAAGTTTGGCCCTCTACCTGCTCTTGAGGACCAGTTTCCATCTTCCCATGCCGAAGCTGGTGAGTGCCACTTAAGAGTGATTTTATTTTTTTTTAAGATTTTATTTATTTATTTGACAGAGAGAGACACAGCGAGAGAGGGAACACAAGCAGGGGGAGTGGGAGAGGGAGAAGCAGGCTTCCCGCTGAGCAGGGAGCCCGATGCGGGGCTCGATCCCAGGACCCTGGGATCATGACCTGAGCCAAAGATAGACGCTTAATGACTGAGCCACCCAGGCGCCCCAAAAGAGTGATTTTAAAAAGTGTGTAGTGTGGGTGATCTCTACAGGGGTCACTAATAGGTGGAGTGGGGTCCTTCACTTAAGTCAAGCACATGGACAGCTTGACCACTCCCCCTCCCTTTCCCTCACAATTCCCAAGGATTGTTTTTCTTCCTACCCTTTGGGAGACTCAAGATGTGTGTTTCATTTATTTTATGATTTTACCTTATAGATTATTTTGGTGTCAAGGCACCACTGAACACTGATCTGTGACCTGTGTCATATCAACAACATCACAGGACTGGGCATAAATGTGAGGCCATCCAGAGGAGGACCCAGATGATCCAGAGGAGGATCATTGCCAGCCAGAGTAAGTACACACAGCATGAGGAATCGTCCTGCCGCTCCACAGGACAAAGATGTGATGATGTCAGCCTACTGTCTGATCCTGAGGTATATGACATTCACTGTGTCAATGCCATCGTCACCTTGCAGACCAGGCTGTATTTGCTTTGGACAGAAGGTTCTGGAATCTGTTCAAGCATTACTCATCTTCAGACTTTTTTCACCCAATACATTCACATACTTGAATTATTCCTCCCAAGATTCATGTTTTTATTTCACTTATCTAAATGGAAAAGAGTTGAGGGGCTTCATGAGGAGCCTTCCAAAGGAATTTTTTTTATTATTTTTTAAATACTTTATTTATTTATTTGACAGAGAGAGAGACAGCAAGAGAGGGAACACAAGCAGGGGCAGTGGGAGAGGGAGAAGCAGGCTCCCCGCAGAGCAGGGAGCCCGATGCGGGGCTCGATCTGAGGACCCTGGGATCATGACCTGAGCCAAAGGCAGATGCTTAACGACTGAGCCACCCAGGTGCCCCTTATTATTTTATTTTAATTCCAGTAGAGTTAACATACAGTGTAATATTAGTTTCAGGTGTGTAATACAGTGATTCAATTCTTTAGCACAAAACCCGGTGCTCATCACCTCAAGTGCCTTCCTTAATCCCCATCCCCTATTTCACCCATTCCCCCCCCACCTCCCCTTTGGTAACCATCAGTGTGTTCTCTGTAGAGTCAGCTGCTTGGTTTCTCTTTCTCTCTTTTTTTCCCTTTGCTCATTTGTTTGTTTCTTAAATTCCGCATATGAGTGAGATCATACAGTATTTGTCTTTCTCCGACTGACTTACTTTGCTTAGCATTATACTCTCTAGCTCCATCCATGTCATTGCAAATGGCAAGATTTCATTCTTTTTGATGGCTGAGTAATATTCCATATATACATACATATATATATATGTATATATATATATATATATATATTTCACATATTCTTTATCCATTCATCTATTGAAAGATGCTGGGGCTGCTTCCATAATTTGGCATAGCCCAAGTGTCCATCAATAAATGAACAGATAAGGAGGATGTGCCTTCCAAAGGAATGTAAACAACCCAGGGGCTACACAATGCGAATGAAGCTCTATTGGGCCTTATTGGCACTGGCCAGAAGTAGAGCTTTGTGACTTTGGGACAGGCAGAGCATTGATGGGCTTGTTGTTTTGTTTAAGGTATAGAGGCCTTGGCTACCAATAATGTCACTGTCACTTTTTCCCATACCTATCAGAGTTTGCAAAGCATGTACTATCAGAACATTTTGATGGCTAGCCCTGAAATGGTAACTCGGCCTGGGACTTAAACAAAGAGGAGCTCTTCTGTAGGATGTAGTTCTGGAAAAAGCATTTTATAAAAACATATGTGGATTATGTTGGTTTACCAAGGCCTAAATGAGAGTAGAGGTCTTCAGCATTAGCACTGTTTAAAAACTTTTAATTGGGGTGTCTGGGTGGCTCAGTCATTAAGCGTCTGCCTTCGGCTCAGGTCATGATCCCAGGGTCCCAGGATCGAGTCCCACATTGATCCCCACCTCGGGCTCCCTACTCAGCGGGAAGCCTGCTTCTCCCTCTCCCACTCCCCCCGTGCTTGTGTGCCCTCTCTCGCTGTGTCTCTCTGTCAAATAAATAAATAAAATCTTCAAAAAAAAAAAAGAATTAAAAAAATAAATAAGAAAAACCTTTGAATCAAGACATAACATACTACCGAAAACATGCACACGCATATATATCTTAAGTGTACAGCCTGATAAATTTTCACATCATCATTTTATTCTTGCTGTTTGGATTAATAGATCTATATGTACTTTAAAAATGAACAGAAGCTAGGCACATCTTCATTATCCATCATTCATTAACACAGAATAAAAATTCCTGTATATATACATGTAGAACTTTTGTCTTTGAATGAAGTCTCATTACAATGAATGTCCAGTGTGTTAAGCTAGGAAACCTACCCATGGTGCAGAGACGCTAGCTGGATTTTCTATTGTCCCTCACATTCTGCTTTCATTCCGAGTCTTCTGTCAAAGCCACATACTTATTTATCCTCTCTGCATATGTTCTTGGGATATTTCTATTTAGTAGGAAAGCAAGATCAGTGAGCATCTCTGTTTTATTAAGTTTGTCAAACAACAGAATATCTGGTCTGTTGGCCAGAATTTGTTAATCTGTTAGTAACGGCTCTGTCCCAATATATCTTGGAGAGGCTGTCTTCCAGCACATTCTTGGGTTCATACTTGTAAATGGTGGTAATCCACTTGTTAACTCAACAGAGGGCTAATTATTGACATCAGATCTTATTGCCACGATCCTGTGTGTAATTGACATTTCTGAAGAACTTCCTCGACTGTATTTCCTGACTCCTGTGCTGGGAGCTGATAATTTCTTCCCAAGCTTCAGAAGCCTGTACCGCGGAAGTTGAAAGGAGAAGCAACTGAGAAGCAAAGCTGCTTTTTTTAGGAGGAAAAACTAGGGCAAAAATTCCCTATCTTTGCATAACCAAGGACCCTTCTGGACCTGACGTTTTTAAAGTATTATCTATCAAATCACAGTAATGTAAGAGCAGAGATTTCAACCGGAGCCCGGGCTGTGCCCACAGTGAGGGGTCGGTGGGTCCTGATAAAGTCTGGTGATCAGAAGAAAGACAGGCAGACGGGAGCCAGGCTGCACGTGGACTTGGCTGCAGCTGAAGGAGGAGGCAGAGTGGTGTGAAGTTCTCTGGAGGAGAGAGTGGAAAAGGGAGGGAGAGAGACAGCGTCTGTCTCCTGCCCCTTCTCCCACCCAAAGACAAGTTCTGATCCCCCACAGAAGTGTGGCTAGAGGCACAAGCTACACAGGGGGAGCACTGCTATTTCAGGGCTTGGTGACAGAGGGTGACACAGAGTTGAGGGAAGGGACAGACTGCCAACCTACCGGTGGGGCCCTGAGCCCCCTCGGGCATGGGGAGGTGCCCACACGGCCTGTGCCCACGGGGGGGCACAGACACGGCTTGTGGCCGGTGGATGTGGGGTGTGTGGTGGACATGGCCCAGCAGCAGAGTCATCCGGGAGGTCAGCAGGCCAGGGGGGCTGACTGACAGCAAGCAGAGGTCTTACATAAAGGTAGAGGCAAGAGCGATGCAGTCCGAGTTATTTTTAGCAAATAAATTCCCACCAGGATTCACCATCTGAGGAGACTGAGGGCAAGTGGGGGGTGGGGGGTGGGGGTCAGTTCAATAATAATGCATTCACTTTCCAACTTGTATTAGTCTTTACAAGTTTTGACAGAGTGTCCCGTTTCAGGTAGCGGACCATGAGGTCATACCGATGCTGGGTTTTGTGAGCTAACCTAAGACGTGTCAGTGGTCCAGCAATGTCAGGTCCTCCAGGGGAATTTCAGTCATGTCCAGTGATTCAAGGTAGGTCAAGGCTGTTTGTCTCTTGCCCCACAAACTTTTGTACACAGAAAGCAAGTCTCAGGCAAAATCATGCCACACAAACACTTATTAAAACACAAGCTGAAAAAAAAAAACAAACATCATGCAGGCCTGTTCAGATAAGCTGAGGGAAGTCCCTGCTCTCTGTCCTCAGCTCTGACTGGGGGTTCGCTCTGTGACCAAGCCATGGCGTTCATGCAGCCCCTTGGTCCTCCAAGGCCGCTTAGCAGACGGGGTCCTCCTTTGGGGACAACCAGGGCCCAAAGCACGCCAGATCCTTACTGGCATAAGGCAATGGAGAGCCCCCACATTTTTCAGGTCAACCACAAACTTAAATGCTGCCCAGTAGGAACAACCAATAAAAAGTTGTTTCCAACACCGATTGTGCTGTTCGGCAGACTCTCTCCAGCAGATTTAGAGAATGATAGTTGAAGTGTTTGCCTCTGGAGTGTGGGTTCCCGGTAAAAGGTCTCCACCTTATAACTCATCACCCCTGGGGTGTGGATTTTTGATTAGGGTCTTTCAAATGCTAAATAGGCACTCATGGTGTTTTCATTGAAGGCAAATGTGTACAAGTGCCTTACGTGGTTGATGGTGAAGTATTTAAAGTAAATTATTACCACACAGGCTGTATAGTAGGGCAACATACTGGAGTGTGTGCTGGCAGCCAGGTGGCCATCACGTGAAGCAAGCAGTCAGTCCCCTTTGGTCATTTCTAGAACATACAGGAAACACAAATACTTAAATAAGTCCACTCTTTTGTGCCATCTCTTAGGGTTTATAAGACACACCTGCATAAGATTTTATTTAATCCTTATTTTAAGAGGAATAACTCATTTTAATAATGAAGAACTCGAGGGGTGCCTGGGTGGCTCAGTTGGGGAGCCTGCTTCTCCCTCTCCCTCTGCCTGTCCCCCCAGCTCATGCTGTCTCTGTTTTTTTCTCTCTCTCAAATAAATAAATAAAATCCTAGAAAAAAATAATGAAGAACTCGAGACCTAGAGAGCTGGAGTGATTTATAACAGCTCCTGATTAGAGAACCCATGAATGTATACATCATTCCTTCAACTAGGATTTACTGACAGTGTCCTCGGGATACGTCCTGGGGATGTCATTGTGGGGAAGTGTATGGCTCATGTATTGCTGGCTAATAAGATTTAGCAGCTTTGCCCAAAAAACATGTATTTTTTCACAGCTCCCTGGCTCAGGTGTCTAGGCACAGCTTACCCGGATGCCTCTGACTCAAAATCTCTAGCAAGGTTGCAGGCGTCTCAAGTCATGAATGGGGCTGAAGGACTGGCTCCCAAGCTCACCCATGTGGGCCTCTGTGTGGGGCTGCCTTACAACATGGCGGGTGGCTTCCCCCAGAAGAAGTGACCTAAGACAGAGCACTTAAGACAGAAGCCACAGCCTTCTTATTACTTCATCTCAGCAATGCCTTCTGATTCCCTCTGTCACATTCTATTACATTAGTCAGTAAGTTCAGCCCACACTCAAGAAGAGGGCATTCCACAAGACCATGAGTCCCTGGTAGCGGGCATCACTGGGGCTGTCCCAGAGGCCGCCCACCAAGCAAGTCATACTCTACCTTCCTTTCAGGAGCTTACAATATGGCCCTAGGAACAACTATTATCCAGTTCCACTTACAGTTCCATATACAACCAGTCATCCCTGATTTATGTGCTATGAAGGAGAACATAGGATATTGTAAGTGTAGGCGGAAGGAAGACAGGGGCCTAAGAATTCACAGACCACCATGTGAATGTGAAGGTGGAGACACAGGGCTAAGCCTGCATGCCAAGGAAGCCACAGGTTGCCAGCAAACCACCCGAGGCCGGGCAAGAGGCCTGGAATGGAGCCTTCCTTCCCTCTGAGCTCTCAGAAGGAACCAATCCCGCTGACACCCTGATCTCAGACTCCTGGCCTCCAGAACTGTGACACGGTAAATATCTGTTGTGCTGTTTCTCAGGCGGCCCTAGCCAACTAATACACGGAGTAACTATAATAACACCCCTCTCAGATTTGAAGGAGAAAGATGGGAAATTTGCGGTGGTCACTTGTTCATAAAACATTTATTTATTTATTTATTTATTTATTTATTTATTTATCTATCTATCTATTTATTTTAGGGGGGGAGGGGTAAAGGGAGAGGGAGAGACACACTCCCCGCTGAGTGCCAAGCCCGACGTGGAGCCCGATCCCACAACCCTGAGATCATGACCTGAGCCACAATCCAGAGTCAGGCGCTCAAATGGACTGAGCCACCCAGGGGCCCCATTCATAAAACAGTTTACAAAAACCTGCCCGGGCCATGGAGTAAAGTGTGTGTGTGCATGCTCACGTGTGTGTGCCTATGCATGCGTGCAGGTGCACATGTACTGTCCATCCATCTGCAGCCTGCTCCCACCCCCTGGAAGGCAGCCCGAGTACTGTCTCCTGGGTTCCTGGGCTCCATCCTCTGCGCCTTAGTCCTTCTCCACCGTGGAGCGTCTGAGATGAGCACTGGTGATCCTTCCTGACAGCCGTTCAGCTTCCACAGCCCATTTCCTGCCTGAGCCATCTGGGGGGCCCAGGAGTGGCTTTAGGGGTTGGGCGGTCCCAGGTTTTGGCAAACCAAACATCTGACTTCTTTGGCAACACAGTTGCCTCAAAAACCCCAGTCATTCTCTGGTCTATTTGCTTCTGGTCAGTGCCATGTGCATGCAACCTCGGTCAATTAGCAACAGTCTCTAAGCCCCAAGCCTCTGGTTTGTACTTACTCTGTTTGCCCCAGATCCACCCCCTCTCCTTCTCTCAGCCTAATGACAGCGATTTGAGATCCTCGGACGTGATGAGCTTGGAGGGAGACCAGACCCTCTCGATCCAGTGTTTGATACTGGACTCGCATTTCCCCTCCCCCCTCCTTTCGCTCCTCTCTTCCTCCCCCTTTTTCACCTCCCCCTCCCCTCCCCCTCACCTCTTTCATCTTTCCTCTCTCTCTCTCTCACACTGTCTGACAAAATAAAAAAATTGCCCAGAGATGCCAGAAAAGACTTTGGGCTACCATATCTCCTCCCTAAGCCTGTAGCTTTGCTTACAACAGGCTGCATTTAGGGGCACAGTAACAGCCAGCTTTTAAACTTGGTCTCTCCATCAACCCCGATTTTATGCTGCAGACAGAGTTTTGCCCATTTGCAGAACAAAATCCGACCCCCGTCACTGCTTACCACCCGACTACCTCTAGCTTGAGTTCATCTCTCTCTTTCAGGGCCTCTGCTAGAAGCAGCCAATACCCACCAGAGTACCCAGTTTCTCCACCCTTTCCCCCAGAGCTAAGATTTGACCGGTATGTGATCTGACTTTCAGGTTATTGTAGGAGGTGGCTTCACCAAGGGTAGTCTGTGAAAAGGGTCGCGCTCCTGTCAGCCTGCAGTTTCTGAATCCTTAGAACCGTCTTCCCCCACAAAGCCAACGCCCATATTTTAGACATTTCTAACAGCAAATTCTGTTTAATTTGGATATGCTGTATGTATAGCTGTGTGTAAAAGGGACCCAACTAAAAGCGATGTAAGTGAAGTAGGCATTTATTCTCACTCATGTAACTGTCCATTGGTAGGTGACCCGGGCCTGCTGTGTGGTTCTGTTCCATTTGGTCATTCCCAGTTGTCTCGTCATCTCTTGGCTTTATGGTCCAAGAAGGCTTACTTCCACATCCATGTTCCAAGCAGGAGGATAAGGAAAAGGGAATAAGACAGACACACGTCCTCCTTTTAAGAACTTTTTCTGGGCCTTGCATCCATTGCTTTGGCGCACATCCTTTTGCCAAGCGCTTAATCACATGGTCACCTCTTGTGGCTAGGGAGGAGAAATGGGCTCTAATCTATGAGATCTAACAATTGGGGGAATCCCTTACTAAGAGAAAGGGGAGGAGAACACCCATGGAGGCAACCAGCAGGCTCTGCCCCCACATGCAGCTGGGCGGCAGAGATGGATGGGGGGAGGGCACCGGGTGAGGCCTATGGTGCAGCGGTGACAGGTACCGCCCAAACTGGATGCTTATGTTTGTGAAGGTTGTGCTATCAAACTCACACCAGGATAAGAGCACAAACCAGACTGTCCCAGGTGAGGCTAGACATAGGTGTCCTCTGTATAGATGATGTTGTGGACATGGGGTTTATAGAATGATGAGAAGCTGTTGGGCAATTCTCCCTTGGATAGGGGCATAATCACAAATGAGCTGTTAAAAAAGCATTTTGGCCGCTACGTAGAAAATTGATTGGAGGGTAAATTCAAACCCATCTTCTGCCTTCAACACAGTTGGTTATTTACAAACAATCCAATTAAAAATGGACAGAGGAGGTCAAGAGACTTTTTTCCAAAGACATCCAGATGAGAAAATGCTGAGCATCACTTATCATCAGGGAAATGCAAAGCAAAACCACAAAGAAATATCACCTTACATCTGTCAGAATGGGTAAAATCAACAACACAAGAAAGAACAGGTGTTGGTGAGGATGTGGAGAAAAAGGAACTCTTGTTGGGGACATAAATTGGTGCCGCCACTGTGGCTCAAAATACTAAAAATGGAAATTACCATATGATCTGGATAATTGCACTATTGGGTATTCACCCAAAGAAAATGAAAATACTAATTCAAAAAGATAGATGCACTCCTATGTTCATTGCAGCATTTTTTACAATAGCCAAGATATGGAAGCAACTTAAGAGTCCATCAGTAGGGGTGCCTGGGTGACTCAGTCGGTTAAGCGTCCGGCTCTTGATTTCAGCTCAGGTCATGATCTCAGGGTCATGAGATCGAGCCCTGCATTAAGCTCAGTGGGGAGTCTGCTTGAGATTCTCTCCCTCTCCCTTTGCCACTCCCCCTGCTCATTCTCTCTCTCTCTCTCTCTAAAATAAATAAATAAAATCTTAAAAAAAAGAGTCCATCAGTAAGTGAATGGATAATGAAGGTATATATGATGGAATATTATGCAGCCATAAAAAGGGATGAAATCATGCCATTTGTGATGACATGGATGGACCTAGAGGGTATTATGCTAAGTGAAATAAGTCAGATAGAGAAAGACAAATACCATATGATTTTACTCACAGGTAGAATGTAAAAAAAAAAAACAAAATGAAGAAACAAACAAAAAAGCCAAATCAGACCTATAAATACAGAGAACAAACTCATGGCGGCCAGAGGGAAGAGGGGTGGAGGACGGGCACAATGGATGAAAGGAAGTGGAGATACAGGCTTCCAGTTATGGACTGAATAAATCACGGGGATAAAAGGCACAGCGTAGGGAATATAGTCAATGATATTGAATAGTGTTGGGTGGTGACAGATGGGAGCTACGTTTGTGGTGAGCACAGCGTAAGGTACAGAGAAGTTGAATCACTCTGTTGCACACCTGAAACTCACGTAACATTGTGTGTTAACTAGACTCAGAAATAAGTTTTTAAAGGGACATAGATGCTCATTTACCTCCAACAAACCTTCCCTGCAGCCATTCAAATGCCTTTATTCTCACCACTTTGGATTAAGAGGAAGATTCATTTCCAAGAAGTGCCACGTTTCAAAAATATGAAATAATTATTGATCCTTCTCCTTTAAAATCTTTAACCAAAAGCGCATTTTAATTCATTTCCCACTTCCAGTTCTTCAGAACCTCAACTCTCCGACTTTTGATCCAACCATCTCTTTTTCTGAATTGAATTTGCCGTTTTCCTGGAGTCTCGCATCTGTTGGTCCCATTTTTTTTAAAGTGTTTATTCAAATTCCAGTTAATTAACATACTGTGTAATATTAGTTTCAGGTGTACAACACAGTGGTTCAACACTTTCATACATCACCCGGTGCTCATCATGACAACTGCACCCCTTAATCCCCATCACCTATTTCCCCCATCTCCCCACCCACCTCCCCTCTGGGAACCAACATTTTGTTCTCTATAGTTAAGAGTCTGTTTCTTGGTTTGCCTCTGTCTCTCTCTTTTTCCCCCTTTGCTCGTTTGTTTTTGTTTTTTTCATTCCACACATGAGTGAAATTATATAGTATCTGTCTTTCTCTGACTGACTCATTTCACTTAGCATAATGCTCTTTAGCTCCATCCACATTGTGGCAAATGGCAAGATTTCATTGTTTTTGATGGCTAATATTCCATTGTATATATATACCATGTCTTTCTTACCATTCATCAGTCGATGGACGCTTGGATTTGTCCCACTTTTGAGCTGCACAGGACTGTCTGTTTGCTCATGAAATGCAGCCCTTAGTACCCACACTACTCACTAGTTCCACAAACCATACCCCAAACTTGCCAGTTTGTAAAAGGTGATTAGTTCGACACACCTTCCTCCATAAACCTAGGATATTGTGAACATAGCCTTGTATATCTATTAAGTGCAGCACAATTGCATAAAGAATGGAACATCACAGATACGGCAACTTTCACATCACAAAATGTTTTGATCCAGGAGCTTTAAGTGCACAGAGGGAACTTGCTATATAGGTCCTGCCATGAAACCCTTTGATACGAAAGTAATTCCTGAAAGCGCACATACTTACTCCTGATCTACCTCGGAGTAGTGTGGGTTTTCTAGCTTTGGGTTTTGTAGTCATGTGTACAAGTGATTGGAGCAACTGGAGAATCAACTCCTCCCCCAGCCAATCCAATTTTAATTTTCTTGGATAGTTTTGGGTATCACTTGAGCTGGGACAGGTCAGCCTTTATGTCTTCATCAGCGAACACTTGGTGATTTGCATATCAGATGACTACATGATGATAAGTTAAGAAGAGTCTTCAATGGGGATAGACACAGAATCCATCCCGGGTGTTGGATGGATGTGCTGGAGAGACTGGAAATTAAAGAAAGGAAAAAGGAAGCCAAGTTTCCTTTAGCTCCCAGGACTTGAACCCTATTCTAATCCTCAAAATAGAAGCAAGAGAAGTCAGGGAGGATGGACTCTACCAACCAGACTCTCCATCGATTATGCGGAATTGAGTGCTCCAGCCATGTGCCCTGCAGCGCCCAGAGAAGGAGTACGAGAAAAGTCCCTTAACCCAAAAGTAATTTTAAAACTGCAAAAAGAAAGGCCACAAAGGAACGCCACATGATTAGTAATGATTTAGCCTCCAACGGAGGTTAAAGAAGAAAGACTACTCATTTTCCTCAGATTTAGAAGGAAGAGTAGCTTCTGGCAGCCATTCCAAGCCTCCACTCTGACAGAATCAGAGAACGTTAGCCAGGCCACAGTGGGGTTCGGCTCCGAGGTAGAGTTTCCTGATGGGGAATCCTTTGTTTAAAAAAATCATTTTGGACTAGGCTGGGAATGCTTCTTTTGGTAGATTTTTAAGACACCAAACATAGTGATGAGAGGACAGGGAGAGGGAAAGAAAAAAGAGGGGAGAGAAAGAGACAGGGAGTGAATTCTTCTAAAAATACCATGTTTGATTGTTTCTAAATCAAGATATAATATTTATTATGATTTGGGGGGGAAATAGGCATCATATATATATTTTTTTCTTTTCAATTTTTTATTTAGATTCTGATTAGTTAACATACAGTGCAATATTGGTTTCAGGAGTAGAATTCAGGGGTTCATCACTTACATACAACATCCAGTGCTTATCATAACAAGTGCCCTCTTTAATACATATCACCCATCTAGCCCATCCCCCATCAACCCTCAGTTTTTTCTCTCTTTAAGAGTCTCTTATGGTTTGTTTCCTTCTCTCTTTTTTCTTTTTTCCCCCTTCCCATATGTTCATCTGTTTTGTTTCATAAATTCTACATATGAGTGAAATCATATGCTATTTGTCTTTCTCTGACCGACTTATTTCCCTTAGCATAATACACTCTAGCTCCATTCACGTCATTGCATATGGGAAGATTTCATTCTTTTTGATGACTGAGTAATATTCCATTGTATATACATATACCACATCTTCTTTATCCATTCATCAGTTGATGAACACTTGAGTTCTTTCCATAGTTTGGCCATTGTTGATAATGCTGCTATAAACATTGGGGTGCATGTCCCCCTTTGAATCTGTATTTTTTATCTTTTGGGTAAATACCTAGTAGTGCAATTGCTGGATCCTAGGGTAGTTATATTTTTAATTTTTTGAGGAACCTCCATACTGATTCCTAGAGTGGCTGCCCCAGTTTGCATTCCCACCAACAGTGTAATAGTGTTCCCCTTTCTCCGCATCCTCGCCAATCTGTTGTTTCCTGTGTTGTTAATTTTAGCCATTCTTACAGGTGTAAGGTGATATCTCATTGCAGATTTGATTTGCATTTCCCTGATGATGAGTGATGTTGAGCATTTTTTCATGTGTCTGTTAGCCATCTGGATGTCTTCTTTGGAAGAATGTCTATTCATGTCTTCTGCCCATTTCTTAACTGGGTTATTTGTTTTTCGGGGTGTTGAGTTTGATAAGTTCTTTATAGATCTTGGATACTAACCCTTTATCAGATATGTCATTTGCAAATATCTTCTACCTTTGTGTAGGCTGCCTTTTAGTTTTGTTGATTGTTTCCTTTGCTGTGCAGAAGCTTTTTATCTTGACGAAGTCCCAATAGTTCATTAAAAATACCATGTTTTTGAAAAAATAAAGTTTCATGAGTCAACTAGACAAGGAATCAGGGAAGGGAAAGAAGAAGCTAAGATTTACCAACTTTCGAGACACCTGGGTGGTGCAGTCGGTTATGCGCCCAACTCTCGGCTTCAGCTCAGGTCTCAGGGTTATGAGATCGAGCCCCTTGTTGGGCTCCGCACTCAGCATGGAGTCTGCTTGAGATTCTCTCCCTTTCCCTCTGCCCCTCCCCCTGCTCTCTCTCTCTCTAAAAATAAAGTAATTCAAATCTTAAAAAAAAAAAAAAGATTTACCAACTTTCCCCACCCTACCCTATGGCAGAGCTTATTAATATTCACAACACATGTGGAAGTGGAGAAATGGAGAATTTGACATTAAGATCTTCCTTTTAAAACATATCTGGTGAGGGAACTGCTGCACAGAGAGATTAAGTAGCTTTCCCAAGGGCACACAGCTCACCAGTGTCCAGACCAATGTTCAATATCAGGTCTGATCGAGCCCAAATCATATGTACCATAATCCCTATATTAGGGTATGCTGAGGTCAGTAATGGGTGTGGGGTGCCCACATGTCCCCATGGTGCCCTGAGGTGGGCCAAAGTGCCTTTCATCTACACCATTCTTATCTCCCAGAGTCCTGTGCAGCGTTAGTTAATCTGAAAAGTGCGTTTCCACTTTGGGGTTAATGTCAACTTATGGTAAAGTAAAACATGTACCTGCACATAGTAAAAATTCAAATGCTACAGGCACATGTACAAGATGAAGAAGAGTTCTTCTTCCCTCTCCTGACCTATCCTTTCCACTGAGGAAATTGCTATTAATAGTTTTCTGCATGCCCTTCCAGAAAAATGTCTTCGGCATATAACCAGGTCAATACTCAGTAAGGACCTTCTGCCATGATATCCTAAACCAAAGGAGTGATCACTATGATGAGAATCTGAGGTAAAATAATCATGAAGTAATCATTCATTTTTGTGTTTTTACTAGTTTCTTACATACAACTAATTAACGACAACAGCTAAGGCTGACTCATAATTCTTTTCTCCTGTATGTATATCTCCACATCTTCACAAAGCATTATGAGGTAGCTATTACTGCAGTTTTTCCAATAGGACCCATGGAGACCTGGGAGAAGATAAGTCTCTTAAGGTCTTAGAGCACTAAGGGCTGAAGCCAGGAATTGCCCCCTGGACAGTGTCACCTCCCCTCTTGCATGGTCAAGCATGACAGATCCCCTTTCATTCCAGAAATGTCACAGGCACCTCGAGTAACAGAAAATAAGAGAAACACCACTCAGAGGTCACCCACCTGAAGAAAATCCATATTCTCATTTATTTTGGTGTTTCCTCCGGTGACTTTTTTCCCTGCACTCCAAATCTAGACATAGAGCCCCCTCCCTGATTTGTGAGGGTATTCACATGCAGAAAATTCTACAACAGGGAAGGAATCTAGCTGCTGTTGCTTACACTCTGAATGATGAACGCATCTGAAAGAACTGCTCTAGAAAACCGAGAACTGGCTCTATAACTAGGATAGCAGGGGGAATGGGTGTTGTCACTGCACCTGGTCTTCCATAAGGGCAGTCTTGGAAGGTGGTTGGCAGCCTGGCAGGCGGCTGGACACCAGTGGCAGAACCTTTCCCAAAGCCCCGACAGCTGGCTGACCCTACACCTCACCAAAAGGCAAAAAAGGGGGTCTGGGTGACACGGACACCAACCACCACAACCTTTTATGCAAGATTGACACAGAACTTCAGGACCGTCATGAGGCCAGATTAAATACAATCATATTTGGGGGCCTTACAAGGAAAAGAATATAGTCACGCAGGAGAATCACTGTATTTACCATGAATCACCCTTCAGGTAGCAGAGACATAGCTAGAAAAGTTGATTTACAAACTGCCTAGCTGGGTCTAGATATTTAGGGTTTTTTGGTTTTGTTTTATGGATTTTATTTATTTATTTGAGAAAGAGAGAGCACAGAGGGAGAGTCAGAGCGAGCAACAGACTCCCCACTGAGCAGGAGCCCTATGTGGGATTCGATCTCTGGACCCTGGCATCATGACCTGAGCTGAAGGCAGATGCTTAACCAGCTGAGCCACACAGACGCCTAGATACTTGTTTTTATTAAAGATGAAGAAATCAGGAATCTTAATAGCCTTCTTACGTTAGAGTCTTAGGGATGTTATTATTTTATAAAGGTGTTTAAAGAAGACTGACTGAAAAGCATGAGTTGCAAATCACATTCTAAGAACACAGCTAGGCTAAGCAATCCATATTCATATCGCTATCCCTCCTGAATGGGCTCAGATATAAATAGCAGCCCAGATATTTAAGAGCTATCCTCCTTGAAAAAAAAAAAAAGTAATTAATTGGTGTTATACACAAAGGACTTCTCTGGGGTTTTTTGTTTTGTTTTTTTATTGGTTTTTTTGGGGGGGGGTTGTGTTTTTTTTTTTTTTGTAACCGGCACAATTTAATTACATGTAATTGTTCTCAAAATCAGGCTGCTCATAAGTTCTGCATTCTAGACAGCAATTATGCATCAATACACTAATCTATCACTTTCATTATTTTAGTCATTTGGGTGTGTAAATTTGTATTTAATTCAGACAACAAACTAGGCAGTTCCCACTGTTACTCTCTGTCAAAGTATGCCTTTTTAAGGCACAATTTGGATGATTTAGATTTTCATTCATTCGCTTTTACTTAGGAAAATAATAGTACATTGTTTTTTTTTCCTCTTTTGCTGACTACTAGGTAAATACAATGGTATCAGATGTACAAGGAGCTGGGTTTGTTACTAGTTCTTCGAGAATTTTACTAACTATCCCTGCAAAACTGCATTTGTTACCTCATTATAATGAGCTGAAGCTTGCAGAAATTCCCCTATAGAAATCTCTTAGTGGATTAATGGTAGCCCATTCCCTACGCCATTCAGACTTTGTAAGTTGCTTTCCTCCCAAGCTAGACACTGAACTGTCGCCTGGATCACTAAACCCCAGTGCTCTATGAACTCTCCACTGGGACTTTGTATATCTGAATGAATTTCAAAAATCAAATTCAAAAGCTGTCCCAGGACACCTGGTGGGAACACGTGATCTCCACCTCATCTTTGTGGAGAACTCCACTATTTTTTTTCTGATCTCTTAAGCATATAGGCAGAAATTCTTTATTTCCTGAATAAAATAAGTTTTCCTGAAGGTCAGGAAAATGGTGATGACCTTTGTTTCTTTCCCTTTTTTCCTTTTTTTTTTTTTTTGGTGTGATAGTCCAATTCCTAGATAAGAGAGTGTTTTTGTTTTTGTTTTTGTTTTAAATTTATTTATGTGACAGAGAGAGAGAGTGAGAGAGCACAAGCAGGGGCAGGGGCAGGCAGAGGGAGAAGCAGGCTCCCTGCTGAGCAGGGAGCCCGATGCGGGGCTCGATTCTAGGACCCCGGGATCATGACCTGAGCCAAAGGCAGATGCTCAACTGACTGAGCCACCCAGGTGCCCTAAACAAGAGAGTTTTAAGTGAAAAAAAGAATGGAATTAAAAATCCTATTCCTACTTATGAAAGAAAACAATCAAGAGGCAGCTTTGGTAAACATTGGTTGAATAACCTTCATAGGACATATACAGACAATTCTTCAGCTCTACTTGAGACTACATTATCTGATGACAAACTATGCTGGTATCCACCTCAAAACCTATTTAAAATTAGAAACACTGAACAAAATCTGCATTTTAAGTCCCTCATTTTGGAGATGCCTGGGTGGCTTAGTTGGTTTAAGTGTCTGCCTTTGGCTCAGGTCATGGCCCCGGGTCCTAGAATCAAGTCCCGCCTCGGGCTCCTTGCTCAGCAGGGAGCCTGCTTCTCCCTCTGCTTGCCACTCCCCCTGCTTGGGCTTTCTCTCTTTCTCTGAAAAATAAATAAAATTTTTATTTTTTTAAATTTTCTTTATTATTTATTTGAGAGAGAGAGTGTGTGAGCAGGCAGAGGGAGAGGGAGAAGCAGACTCCCCACTGAGCAGGGAGCCCGATGCGGGGCTCGATCCCAGGACCCTGGGATCATGACCTGAGCCGAAGGCAGATGCTTAACTGACCGAGCCACCCAGGTGCCCCAATAAATAAAATCTTTAAAAAAAAATAAAATAAAATTACTCATTTTTTTCATTACTTCTTCTTTATTAAGATTTCTTATTAAATACGCACTCTCTAGAGTTGAACTAGTCCATAACTAATCCAGAACTAGGGCACAATCTTTTGCTCTACCTTATCTTTCTTCCCCAGGTAAAGCTTTTTTTGAAGTAGTGAGGATTTTGCCTAAAAAAATTACCAGTAATTTGGCAATGTTTATCGAAAGACTTCTGTGATTATAGATGACTTAGGATAAAAAATTTTTAAAAGATGATAATTCTTGTCCTCCTGAAGGAACTCATAGTCCCCAAAATAATGTGTGCACACAGGCACGCGTGCATACATACGCACTTGTTTGGAATAAGTAGAAGAATACAATAAAAACTGAAGAACTGAGTATTGAAGAACCAGGAGGATCTCAGAAAGCCGAAGGACCAGATTTACACTGGAGTTCATTTGGAGAGCTCCTTGAAAGACAGTGAAATAGAATTTGTCATCAGGTGGCATCATCCCAAGTTTGATTAAACAGCTTTTATTTCACAAGGGGTATTTGACAAACGCTTCCCAGTACTTTACTAGAGTTTTTACTTGCATGAAAATTTTAAAAAATTTAGTTTTGGAAGAGGTAAAAGTTTATTGGTTGGCGAGTCTCCAGAGTGACTGAGAGACACAAGAAAAAGTTTCCAGGCCACAAAGAGCAAGTCCAAGAGCAAAAGAATGCCGAAGTTGGTGAAAACACCGGATCATCTCTGTTGGACTATGGACAGACAAGGCAGATAATTCCATGAGGATCACTGATGGAGGGAGAGAGGGCTTTGAAAGTCAGGTAAAACTTCTCCAACGGGCCTTGGGGACCTAAAGACCTCACTGGCATTTCCACATCCTGGTCACGCTCCCTTTATGGACGTTCACACTTACATCTTGAAGCATAACCGCCCAAGCCAAAGAGTAGTAAAAATGAGACACACCATCATGATGGGTGTCCAGCGGCTGCCTCCAGGATCTCAGAGCACATCTATTTAGTCAAAAATAAGCAGTTATCTGACACACATAGACTAAAAACCCATGCACAAACTTACATTTCGAATTCCCACGCCTGTGTTAGTGAATTCTGTGTACTGCCCAAAACCACAGTAATCTGGGGATGACCTTGCCTTTACACACCTGATGAACCACTGAGGGAAACAGCACCCCAGCTGCGTAAATGGGAGCCACTGACTCTGTCCCAGTTACTGACACCAGCAAGAAAAGCTGAACACAACCACGTTCCCAACTAATGGGCTTTATGTGCAGTTTTGCTGTCACTCGTATTTGAACTAGAGAGATTATCTTGCTCTTTACAATGTGATTTGTACTACACGCAAAAAGAACTTCTGTGGCACGCCAATTAATGAAGACAGTTAACAGCTAAGAGACTCATCCTTCAAGCTGCACCAAGAGGAAAGGCAAAAGTTTTCAGTGGCATGAGCAGCCCAGCGACCAACCTTTAACAGAATAAACACACTTCTATATATTGCCTGTCTCCATTCCCAGAAACAGGAAATTAGATGTCTTTTGGTAAAAGTGAAAGAATTATAGAGGCACCTGGCTGGCTCAGTCTGTGGAGCCACGTACCTCTTGATGTCGGGGTTGTGAGTTCGAGCCCCCTGTTGGATGTAGAGATTACTTAAAAATAAAATCTAAAATTAGATAAATCTTATGTAAAAGTTGGGGTTGTTGGGTGGCTCGGTCAGTTAGGCATCTGCCGTTGGCTCAGGTCATGATCTCAGGGTCCTGGGATCAAGTCCCACATCGGGCTCCCTGCTCAACAGGGAGCTCCCTGCTCCCCCGGCCCCGCAATCGTGTTTTCTCTCTCTCTCTCTCTCTCAAATAAATAGATAAAATCTTTAAAATAAAAGAAAATTAAAGAATTCTAAGCAAAAGACAAGTAGATATTGTTAGAATTTTGAGAACCTAATTTACAAGTATCCCTTAAAATGTTTCAACTATAAAACCCAGATAGCCATACGGATTTCTATTGTGTTCATGTAACATTTTGCAGAGAGAGGTTATTTCCAAGATTAGAAAACAACTCTGTTGCCAGAGAAATTTTCTTGGGGTTTGCAAAGCAGGTCAGATAGTGCTTTAGCCATGAGACAAACGTGTCCTTCTGCATTTGTCATGCAGAACAAATAAACATGGAGCAACCAAAAGTAGCAGTCGTACCAAAAGTAGATGACAGTGAGCTACCTGCATATACAACTCCAATATTTTCAGGGAGCTGGGAGTTCCGCTCCTTCCGCCAGGGAGTGGAAGATCTCAGCCTAACGGAATAAAAGGGTGGCAGGGCCTGGAATCCAGACTCGGGAGTCAAAGTTCCTACTCTCGAGGGATTTCTGGAGGAAGGCTCCCCGGGACAGGCGGTGCTGTCAAAGGGAGGTTTCTTTCCCAAAGAGTCTTCTTGCTTCCATCCTTCCACAGGTAGGCTGCTTCGAGCGATACTTGTGAAAATCTTACCACTAAACAGGCTTTGAGTCCTTGGGTACGATTTTAACTTTCCTGTACTTTTCCTTGGCATGTTAATTGGCTGTCTGTTTCCAGTTTCCTTATCAACCATCCAGTAATAGACGGATTTTTTGTTTTAAGATTTTATTTACTTATTTGTCAGAGAGAGAGAGAGAGCACAAGCAGGGGGAGTGGCAAGCAGAGGGAGAGGGAGAAACAGACTCCCCGCTGAGCAGGACCCTGGGATCATGACTTGAGCTGAAAGCAGATGTTTAACCAACTGAGCCACCCAGACATTCCTAATAGATGGATTTTTACTGAGCAATTGGGATGATAGAGCCCAGAGCAGGAATAAAAAAAACTTCAGTTCTCACCTTCAGGAAGCTTACTATCTTCTTAGACAGATGACATGTGTGCCCATGAAGCGATAATAAAACCATTTGCTAGGCAGTAAATCATTTCTACATGAGCAGGAAAGGAGCCCTCAGAAAAGGGAGAGCTTTCTTCAGACGAGAGTGGCCAGGACACTTTGTCATGGTTCAGGACACGTTGCTTCAAGGCGAATATTATGGGAGAGGAGTAGCCCAGGAAAACGGAAGGAGTAGGTCTGTGACCCACTTGTAACAGGGTAATTCCTGTCCTCCACAGATCCTTGTGTGTGTGACACGGGCTATCTGAGGCCACTGGCCAGGCCACCCTCCACCTGCACACTGCTCAGCCTGGCAAGGCCCATGTGAACAACGAAGCCTCCCTTTACCTTTTGCCCCCACTGATTCTTCTGCTAAAATTACAATCCACCCCCACCCCCACCCCCACCCCGGTCAAATGACGCTCATGGAGAGAAGAGGGGGCCAGGCCAGAATCAAGTTTTTCTACCTAATCTCCACTTTCCCTTTGTATAAACTGCTTTGCAAATAGGCCTGACTTCAAAGATCACATCAGGTCGTGCCTTGGCCGTTTCTAGGGGCAGGGAGGCATTCATGGTATTATTATTATTTTTACATTTTAATCTCATTTTTCTATCTTTCCAATAGCATCTGGACAATCTTTCAATTCTTGTCTGGTGATAATGAAATCATTAAAAAATGTACCAGAACCCTTTTTGCTTATCTCTGTGCCATTTGGAACATATGGGAATAAATTGAACACCACTTGCTCATTGGTTTCCTTTCTTTTCTCTCTCCCCTTGTTTTTTAAAAACTCTGAATTCAGTCACCAAAAGAGCTAGGCATCTGAGTTTAAGTATGGATCTGGGAGGTACGTCTCCACATCTCCCACATGGCCTTGATCTAGACAGCACGCCGCTATCTACCCGGCACATTTTTGTGGCTTGAGTGACCTAGTGTCTGGGGCCTTTCTTTGTTAAAGATTTTCTTTAGGCTTCAGGTTGATTTTATAGCAACAGGAGACACCCCAATTCGGGCATTTCACAAATGGTTCAGAGATGACCATGGGGAATCGAGCTAGGCTATTGGGACGAATCGCTAAAATATCTTAGAGCACTTGACGTACATCAAAGAACATCTTTCCCTTTCTTGGAAACCATGTGGCCAGCCTTTTCCAGCCACAGGGCCATGTTTAGCAAGAAGAGAGGAACTCTGGCTGGTCCCAGGAGAGGCCTCCCTGGAAGAGAGGGGAAAGACTTTTCCAGAAGGAACTTGCTCTAAAGCATAAAAGGTTCAGCCTCCAGCCTATCATTCAAAAAAGTTTTTAAAACCTTTTTAAGGAAACAATTTAAACCCAGCTGCACTTATCG
Organism: Callorhinus ursinus; assembly: GCF_003265705.2. NCBI lineage: Eukaryota > Metazoa > Chordata > Mammalia > Carnivora > Otariidae > Callorhinus > Callorhinus ursinus. The sequence goes on from NW_027397072.1 coordinate 84,231,544, forward strand.
ATCAGTGATTTGATTTTGCTTTGTTAGGAGGGATTTGTAATCTGCTTTTAAATGTTTTTTGTTCCTGGCCTTCATTGATAGCAAGTTCTGCCCGAGGCTACTTCTCAAAACTCTTCACGGGAGCTTTCAAGTCTCTGTGAATAAGTAGCATAATTTTATCTGGACCTCCCCGCTCCCCCCACCTTTCCTTCTTGTCCACAGAAGGAAACGCGAAGGAGTTGGAAGAATTTTTCATCAAATTCTGCCAAACCTAAAACCTATAAGAAAGAGCCATTTGTCTTTAAAAAGAAAAGGGAGAGCAAGGGAGCAAATTCTATTTACGAAGTCAGAGAGAGTCAAGTAGATTTCATTTTCTCAAGTACATCCAGTTCGTCTCCAAAAAGTATACAACTCCTAAAGCCCTGTCCCTGCTGGGTGCCGGCCGCAATTAAAAAATAAATTCCGAAAGGTATTTGGATCTTAGCAGAACATACTATCTTTGCAATACTTGGATTTAACAGAAACTTTTTTATTTACAGCTTGCGAAGGTTGTCATTGCGCCTTTAATGGCATCGTGAGCTGTTAATTTTATGTTCCCTACACCACCGGAACAGAGCGGCGGCTCTCTTACTGTAGCATGAACTAAAGAACAGAAACTGTGATCCTAAATTAACTAATCGCCTCTGATACTTCCCAAGCTTATGGAAACCAAACACACTTTATAAGACATCTATTCTTTGATTTTGTGAAGGCAACATGCACACGTGTTCCTCTGTACAATGTCAGCGTATGCTGACACATGTATGATCTTTACGAGTTTATTTAGCAAGACACCAAATATGTGAGGAAAAGATGCTTTTCAAGTGGCGCCTTAATTGTCTTTCATGCATGTTCTACAGATCATTACTGAATGTTTACAGGTCCTGCATGGAATGACTTTACACCAAAGGAGAGGGTAACATATCTTCATTGTTTATAAAAATGACAGCTCCTAATGGACCATATTAGCTTTAACACAAACTATTAAATCCCCTTCATTAAATTTTTCTGTGTTCTGTTTCGGCATCTCGTTAGCTCTGGGAAGTAGGTGCAAACTCCGAAGGAAACGCAAGCACACATTGAGACGATTATAGATCATGGTTATTAGATAAGCCTCGGGAGGATGTTTTTCTTGGGCTGCTCTCAAGCATTTTGAAAGAGTTGTGTTCCAGGTTTGAGGTCCCATGTTTCTTCCTCTTAAACTATGAGCAGCTGTAGCACATGACCTACTTCTGTAGGGCTCTGTAATGATTTCCTTCCTTCGGAGGCTTCAGGAGTCCTCCTTCTGCCCTGTAAAAAAAGGGACAAATATTTTAATCCAAGCAAAATGCTCAAGCAGGTTTTGTTGGTTTCAGGGAAGAAACTCAATACAGCTCCAGCACTGAGTGTAGGCCTCAAATTGGAACCAGCTGGGCTGCAGAAGGGCTCCGAGACCTTTGGGGGAAGGCAGGGACAGCCTTGCCTAGGGCTGTGGCCCATACACCTGCAGAGATGGACTACAACTTGGCAGGAGGCTGGCTGGGCTCCGCTGAGAATCGGAGCCTGTCACACGGCCCAGAAGCCCGCCCTGCCCGGCGCTGGCGGTCCCAAAGAGCAAGTAAGGACGGTGACAACTACCCAGACGACCCCCTTTAAAGTAAATCTTCCTCATTACGACAGCAATGCCTCATTATTCTTTTGGAATGGAGTTGCCACAAATCAGAAACACACATTTCCTAACTGTTTCTTTTTGGCCTTCATGGGGAGAAAGTCTGCAGGAAACTCTAGGTCTTGACAATATTTTTAGAGTTATCCTGAAAGCTAGGGGGAATCAAAGGTGTTGAAAAAGCAGTGCGTGCATATTTTCTATTCTCCATATTCTTTCCTTTTTTGGTTTTTGTTTGTTTTTGTTTACGGTGTTGTTATTATCTTTGGCCAGTTCTCCTTTTCAACTAAGCGAACTCACTTTTTGAGCATGCTCTAATATCTAAACATAGAAGACTTAGGGCAGCCCCTAGGAGATTATTTTAAATAAAATATTTTTGAAAAGTTTTGTATTGCAAACTCTCCACAGGCAAGGGATGGGAGTAACAACCCATTTTCAAACCAAAAGGACTAAGATCTTTGTTTAGTCAAAGACCAGACATCGGATCATTTCATTTTAAAACCAGCTCTTAATATATTTTCAGGGGGTGGCGGAAAAACGGACCATGAAAAACGGGTCGAAATTGTACAAACTCGTCTATTTAGTAAATATATCTTCCAAATACTGCTCGATGCAGAATGCGTCATTTTTCAACTGAGTTTTTAAATTACTTAGTGGAGTCAGAAGCCTAATGGTTACAGTGCGGCCATTGTGGAATCCTAAATAACAGGACCAAACACGAGAGTGGGAACAGAAAGCAGCATCGGTACGGGGTGGGGGGAAGGGTGGGCACAAGGGGACCTAGTGAGAAAAGGTCGGCCAGTGGGAAAGGTGGCGGTTCAGGGAAATCTAGGGAAGGTTGTTGAAATTTGGAGTTTAGTTAAATTCTTGGGAGTGTGAATTTATCTGGCTTCTTCTAACTGGTCTTTTTAAATGAGCCAATGGACCACACTTTTCACTTAGCGTTATTCAATTTACTGGTTGATGGAAGTTATACAGTCAAGATGTAGATAATATACATGAGGTAGGAATTTTATATTGTTTTAAAAGTAAGAATTGTCAGCCTGAATAAATACATATATGTGTGTATGTATGTATATATGTGTGTATGTATGTATGTATATATGTGTATGTATATATGTATATTATGTATATGTGTGTATGTATATATGTGTGTATGTATATATGTGTATGTATGTATATATGTGTGTATGTATGTATGTATATATGTGTATGTATGTATATATGTGTGTATGTGTGTATGTATGTATATATGTGTATTATATATGTGTGTATGTATATGTGTATGTATGTATGTGTGTGTATGTGTGTATATATGTGTATATATGTGTATGTATGTGCATGTGTGTATGTGTGTATGTATGTGTGTGCATACATGTATGTGTATATGTGTTTGTGTGTGCATGTATGTATGTGTGTATATATGTATGTGTATGTATGTATGTGTGTGTATATATACGCGCATGTATGTGTATGTGTGTATGTGTGTATATGTGTGTATGCATGTGTATGTATGTATATGTGTATGTATATATGTGTATGTATGTATATGTGTGTGTATATACATGTACACACATATATTTATCTCTAAAGGGAAATAAGCATTTCAAAAGAATGTTGGCTAGCAAGGCTCCCAGATCCTCTCTCATTTTTACCCAGTTCCCACATAGAAAGGATGTGCACGGTGAAAGCTTCCCCCCACACCATGAAGGGTGGGAAGGGTGTACCTTGCTCAGTCATGAACGTGCATGCTCGTCACAAGCCGGCAGGGAGGAGAGCAGGAGGGTTGTATGTGTCGGGCTACTGTTTTTTTGCCCTGTTCCCGATGTATATGCATGAATCTAAATTTTTAACCAAATCTTTGTTCCCTTTCCTCTCGAGGATGCTTCATGCTCCGACCTACGCACCCAGCTGTACCCCAGGAGCTCTGCCTCCCTCCCTCCACAGCGGCCTGCACTACTGTTCAGCCACAGGGGAGACTTAATGGAGCAGACTGAGCACTCTTCCTATGCAGCTTCCCTTCCCATGGAAAGCCAGTCAGCTGAGACAGGGAAAGGCCTGCCACCACAAGCCAGCAGCCCTGCAGAAATCAAACGGGAGAGCCTGGCATGGGGGCAGCTGACCCTTTCAGGCTGCTACTTTGATACCTTTGATATGGGCTTGTGTTTCTCTACAAACCGCCTCACTCGCGAAGCTGCAACAGAACACCCATGGCCAGTATCTGGGCCAAGTGGGCCAACAATCTGATGGGTTGTTGATTTCTCAAAAGTAGTAATGACTGGATTCAGGAAATTAGGAAATTCAACCACACGTCATCAGTAGTAGTTTTTAGTGCTGGTATCAACCTCGCCCCCAAATTAAAGCCATGAATATAACAATCACAAGGCAACAAGGTCAATGTTCTGATGGTTTTAGCCAAAAAACATCATCTTTCTCTACAACTGGGAACTAATTGAGAGAAATATAAGACACACACGCACATACATTTGAGATAAAAGCCCACCCTGTTCTCAGGAAAGGTGAACAGTAGGGAACGGTCAATTTCAGGTTGATTTATGAACTTGGGAAAGTACTTCTGATTTAAAAAAAAAAAATTTTTTTTCTTTTTGGCCAAAATGGTCAGGAGGTGATGAAGACTGACTTCCCAGCCCTTCACTGCCAAATCTTAACTGCCTGAAAACTTAGAGATGCTTGATTAAAACTAGAATAAAAGTCTCCAGTTGCCTTCAGCAAACCACAGCACCAGGGTGGGAAAAACAGTGCCAGGTTGCAGTTTAAGTATAGTTACTTGGCGCCTGCTGAAAGTACCGCTCCCTTCCTGTTTAATAATTAATTCAACTTTAAAGCCCCAAGGATCTGGACTCAGCACCAGCTTCACAAAGCAGTACAGAAACAAAATGCTTCCAGAGCTGGAGGGGGGACAGAGGAAGAAAGAATCTAACATTTCAAGAAACATCACCACATGGGGCCAGTGAAGGGGGGGTGGGGTAGAGGTGGAAAGAACCAGGGTGGAGAAATTCGAAATAAAATAAATACGCACAAAAGCAAGGTTATTCACGGCCACTGGCACCAGGACTGGGAGCGGCACAGTGAGCCAGAAGTCATCCATTCGGGAAACAGGCTGGGTGCCCGCAGGCTAGTGGAGACCAAGAGGGTAATGGACTCAGTCTCTGGAAAAGGAGAGACCCGGCCTCACTCTTCATTAGTGGCCTCTGCTCATTAGTCAGAGCATCGCGCTGGAAAAGGCATCAAAGGTAGGCAGTCGTTCCTGCCTGGGCCCCCCTCATCCTCCACTCCACCCACAGCCCCACGATTCTCCTACCAGGGGATGGCCAAAGAATACACTGATGAGGGGGCAGCCAGGGAGGGAAATGAGGACACACACACACACACAGGAAGGAAGGGGGCAAGGGTTTCCTGAATGGTAGATGCTCTGTGTATTAAAAGCAACAGGAAAACCAAGCAAGTGACCAGGCTTAAGTATTCACTTACAGAAGTTAACACCCAGTAACGGCACAAAGGAGCCAGACATCCAGTGGGGTCCCTCAAACTGTGCCTCGTGGTGTTTGGACATCATTTGCTTTCTCTAAACTGGTGAATCCAGCACAGGGAGTAAGACACCATGGACGCTCAGAACAGGCAGAAGCCACTAACAACCCCTGAAGTCTCTGCTCACACACGGGGATGAGGAAGAATGCTTCCAAGAGTGCACGCAGACCCACGTGCAAGCTCACAGTCCAGAATCAAACCACATGGATTGTTCTCTTGTACACCAGGAAATCGAAGCATCCCAAAGCATCGCAAAGAGGTGGTACGCGCTAGCAGTGAGCAGATTAATTAAACGAAATGAAGACCCGGGTGGCCAAAGAAAAGAAGAAAGCTATTTAAACACCAAATTGTATTTACTTTTTGCTTATTATTATTGTAAGGAAGACATGGCGTAGAACACTCACACATATCCTCTGAGACTTTAGTAGGGTATTTTGAAGAAGACATTCACGTAATTAAATGGTTGAGTTGAACAAATAATGACCTGAATATTTTCCCTAATCCTTAAAAAGGAAGGCTTTTAATATTCTATGATTGTCAAAACTATAAGGATGATCTTTATATTTTACTTTACACATCAATTAGTTATAAAATGTTTAAATTACACCTCCCTCGTATGTTTCCTCCCACCTCAGACTGAAAGCATTGCTTTGAAAAATGTAGCAACTCGCTTTTGAAAATAAGCCTTGTATTCCTCTCAACTGACCCCTCAAAACTGTGCCAAACTCAAGTTTGAAACTAGTTTCCAGTTATTAAACAATTTCAAAACCAGAAGGTCAATATGTGTTCTCTATTTTTGCGTCAGCGAATGTCTAGTGGCTCTTTTTGATTTTCTTATTTCCAGTTCAGATTCAAGCTAAAGTCCCTGTTTTCTTGGGATGCTCATGGCAGTTTGGGCCAGTGAGGAACCTGATCTTGAGCAAGGCACCTCATCTTTCCGTGCCTCAGTTTCTTGACCTGTGAAATGGGGATAAACATCGTTCTTATCCCCCAGGGTTGTGAATAGGAATCTGACAGAACGCACGTGGAGCAGGGCTCACAGAGCTTGTCGCACACAAGGCTCACCTCAGATTCAAGGGCAGTGAAGTGCATCCCTTCCTCACTGGCCTGTGACCCATTCCTTTAGCGAACCCTCCCGGGCTGTGATTATTGACTCCACTTGGTATGTTGGGAGTCCCCGTGTGCTCCCTTTCACTTTACAAAATAGGTGAGTTTTAAAGAGTTGTAAATTGAATTTCTATAAAGCCAATCATATTTCCAGTATACGAGGGGACCTTCCTATTTAAAGGAGCCTCCATGGCGAATCCTTTTTTGGGTTGCAAATACCTTTATGGTGAGAACGATTATCTATCAGCTTGCCTTTTTTTTTCTTTTTCTGTTTCTGTCTTTTTTTTTTTTTTTTTAATAAATCAGGTATTTGTATGAGGCAGTGTGTTGTAGTGGAAAGACACTGGGCTGAGACAAGCGAGCCTCTGGGTTGGTCCTGACATAAAGGCATAAACGTGGCAAGTGACTAACTCAAGTGCAACCTGCGGCAGTTTCGACGCAGCTGAAGGAATTCCAACACTTCTGAGGAGCACCTCGTGTTTGCTGTGCAGAGTGAGCCCCACGGGCACTGTGCGGAACCCCATCTCTGGGGTGGTGGAGGGGGACTCCCATGCTTCAACTGTCCAGACTGTTGTAACAGAGCCATGAGTTAAATTAAATGAGCCAGAGGGATTATAAGGCCCAGCGAGCCCCACAGTTGTCCGATTCCATGTGAATTATGGGTTCACTAGTGTTGAGGGCTGCATCTCAGTCACTGAGCCCACTCAGGCTCAGCAAGTTCTCAGTGTCGGCCGTTTCTATGAAGACAGGAGTGGTATTTAACCAAAGAGCGTGTGATTGGTATTACAGAACTCGTATTACCAAAGTGAGCTATTTTAGCCTCTGTACCAGTTCTCTAGGGCTTCCATCACAAAGTACCCCAGGCTGGGTGCCTTGAACATCAGAAATTTATTTTCCTACAAACCTGGACCAGGCTGGAAGTTCGAGATCAAGGTGTGGGCAGGGTTGGTTTCTTCTGAGGCCTCTCTCCTCGGCTTGTGGATGGCCACCTTCTCCCTATGTCTTCACATGGTCTTCCTTCCCTCTGTGTGGGTCTGCACCCTAATCTCCTCTTCATATAAGGACACTAATCATATTAGTGGATTAGGGCCCACCCGTATGACCTCATTTGAGCTTAATTCCCTTTTTAAAGACCCTAGCTCCAAATATGGTCCTATTCCAAGACCCTGGCGATTCGAAATTCAACATTGAGCACATCTCAGACACCAAACTAATAAAAGCATTGCTTAGATTAAGTTTTTAAATTAACAGAGTGTTCAGATTTGTTTACAAACGAAAGAATGGGAAACAGCCTCCATGCAAACTCTTTCCTGATACACTGTCCCTAAGATGAACCAGTGTGGGCTGTCTGACTGCTTGCTTGTAAAGAATAGGCTTCTGCGGTCAGCAGACACGTACAATCGAGCAAAAGCCAGGACTCCGATAACAGCCGGGGAATAGATAAAAGCAGTATACTTGTCTCAACTCACAAAGCTTTGATAACATAAACCAACAGGAATCTTCTGGAACTGGGTTCATCCAGGCCAAGAAGGAAGCTGACAAGCTGCCTTGCTCTTTGGCTGGCTTGACCCATGGGTTTTTTTTTTTTGGAGACAACTTTGGAAAAGTCACTCCGGTTTTTTGTCTTGTTTTATTTTTTCAATTTGTGAAGAAAAGGAAGAAATGTTTTACAAACACAGTCTGAAACTTTGCCTCCCTAATTTCTGGCCCTCGGCTTTCCCTTGTGTTCTCCCCTGGGCACGGCCCCTTAGAGCTCTCATCCACACCTGCCCGTTTGCACCGGGGCTGTGAGCCCTGTCACAGTGCAAGGCAGGACCGGGCTCGCGATCTAACTAATTTCTCTTTTAAAATTTCTCTCCCTCAATAGGTTTAAGATGTCTATTCATGTCTCTTTTATCTGTTTAGACTCTCATTTTGGGATTTGCTAACTATGTCGCTACAAGGAAGGTATTTGAGCAGCGTGTAATTCCGTTAGATATTGGTCACCACATCGCTCGAGCATGAAGCTTTCAAAGAAAATTAAAGTGAAAAAAAAAAGATCTGGTATTGGTTATTAACTCCACCTCAGGGTGACTTCTCTTCAGGGGCAATTAAATAGCAGCTCTGGGCTGTTAAGTTTAGAGGCTTTACTTGTAGGTGGCCCCTCTTCTTCAAGGACAACTTCAGTTCAGATCTGCTTTGATTGTACGTGATAAAGCTGGGGCTGCCTCTGCAAAACCAGATTTTATTTGAAATTGTAGGTGTGACCACATGTATGCGCTCTGACCTTTCTTCTTTAAGAAACAAGTTTTGCATTACCAGGTAAATGCCCTTTCCAGGGGATTTTCATGGAACACTGGTGACATCCTGTGGTCAGTTTGGTTTAAGGCAGGGACTATCTCGGGGAATAAAGAAGTAAACATCCCACCTAAATCCTACTTTGTTTTGCAAAATCAAAAGGGAAAGAGAAAAGACATTCGTATTCTTCATCTTTTTTTTTTTTTTTTTTTGAGCAACGCAAGTTTCGAGCGAATGTGGACAAAGCAGTTTCTGGGAATGAGTGTATTTGGTAAGGATAGGTATTTCCTGGAAACAGAATACAGCTTCATCAGAACAGGGGACGAGTGCCACGTTGTCAGGCATCGTTCTGCGACCCTACCTGGTTCCTACCATCTGCTGTGATAAGTTCTCCGTACCTTGGCTCGACTTCTAGTCCTTGTGGGAGACAGCCTTCTGCAAAAGAGCACACAGCGTGGCTTAAAGGGAAAACAGTGGGTATTTTGGCATTTTTACACCAGTGACAATAAATTGAAGCCATTTAGTTGTAAATGTGATATTACACTTGACGGTTTCCCCTGGCAAAGCACCGAGTGGCCCATATTGGAGAGAGGCAGAGCGATGGGATTGGGGGAGCAAAGCCAGTCACCAGAGTAACCTACCGAAGGGGCTCGTAAAAGCATTTGTCAGTCGTTTGGAATCATAACTCAGCTCAACACTCCTGGTACCAGGAGCGACCGGCTGGGTTTAAGCTGTGGAGAGCAAGCAATGGAGTTTATGTTGTTCTTCTGTTTATTAAAAATGGATGGGAGCACTTGACAGAAAAATCAAACTTCTGGCCATGGCTCATTAATCCCCATTGTATCTGTCAGGGGTGTGTGTGTGTGTGTGTGTGTGTGTGTGTGTGTGTGCAGTAGCAACAAGCCGCTAGGAGTAAAACCGCTGCTGAGCTTTGGTACTCTCTACTCTTGAGTGGAAAAAGAGATGCCAATCACCTTGAAGGGGAGAAAACAGGAGGTTATTTTTAACCCACCTACTCTGGTGGACATTAACTATAAGTGAGTTGGTTTAAGAGAAAAATGATTATGGTGGATAATTTTATTGCCAGTATTTGTCACAGAGCTTTCTCCAGGAGAAGCAGGGATATAAAGATGAATGGGGCATAAAGTCTAACATTATAGCTCTTTTCTACAAAGCACAGGTTGTGGAGAAAGATCCTTGGGGGCAGGGGGAGCTTTGCAGGCTCCTTCTACCTGCATATGCTCATCGAAGTACATTCTTCTATGAACTAACTAATCTGCAGGCATCAGCCTCCCCGCTGGATGTGGAGAATAGACTCTGGTCAATCCAGACTGTTTACATCAACCCAAAAGAAAGAACCAGCTGCATTCCGGTCCCTCTGTTGAGAACAACGGTTATTTATAAGAAAATGTATGTCTCGTGGTTTTCACTCTGCCTGATGCACCCTGAGATTGAGAAAGACCACAGGACCAGGAGAAATGCTGCTTTTTTTGTTGATTTGGGGCTCGGACTCTGAGTCTCCCAGAGCCCCAGATCCCATGTGTGTAAAGGCTTATAAGGACCATCATCAAGCATCCTCCCAGAGGTTTCCAAAGGAAAAATTAAATGAGATAGTGAGCGTGCGTCCTTTAAGCGCAAGTGAGCGCAACACCTGGCTCATGGAAGCACTCAGTAAAAGTTGGTCCTGCAATCATCAACTGTGACCCCATCGTCGTTAGCAAGAACGCCATTGTTTGTGCTCTATTGCGCCTTCCCCACGCTACATTCCCAAGCACCATGGCAGGAGCAGGTGACGTGACATCAGGATGAGGTCAGAGAAAGGTCCTGCCAGGTAAACTTATTCCACTGGTGGGGGTGATTATGAAGCTAATAATTCTGAACTACAGTCTGAGTTAAGTGCTGTGACCTATACAGAAAAGTTGTAAATGTAGTTTCTGCATTTAATAAACTTAAATCGGATCCATGTTCGTGGCTACAGGAAGTTTTCTGTGCAGGCAATCTTAAGTCAATAGCTTTAAAGCAAAGTAGATGAAGTCCCTGAAGGGAGCCCAGGGCTAAGTAGAGCAAGCATTCCGGAGGGAGCAGGGGGTCAAACCTAGCACCTGCTACTCATTTGGGTTCACCCCCTTGGAACCAAGGACAAGCTGGAATCATGCGCTCAAGGGTTTCCAGTAGGGCCCCAGCACCTCCCTATGTGTTCCTGGTCCTTTTTCAATTTGGTTTTTGTTTAGAAATATACATGGTGGGTCCCCCTCTTTGGCTAGGATTCTGTGCCAATAGAGAATTGAAACCAAATCATCTGGGCAAGGAGCAAGTCTGAGATAGAAGTCAGAAGCTCTAATAACACCTTTCATCGTGGTACTTCGTTCGTCTATCACCTAAACACTAAGTTAGTCCTTCTTGAAATAGTTACTTAACACCCACGATGGTGAGTAAAAACCTTGGTGCCAGATCTGGGAGGAGACACCCAGAGGACACGGCTCTTCCATCAGGGGACCTGCACACCGGCAGAAAGGAGCCTCCAGTCCGCTAAAGAGTACGATGTAAGCCAGTAGATGTTTGTGACTCACGTGAGCCAGCAAAACAGGACAGAGCAGAGAGGGAAGGGAGCCTGTTTCTTGAAAGCCACCAGACAGCCTTCAGAACTGAGAGACTGTGTTTGAGCTGGGCCTCGGAGAGGCATGATTAGCACTGGACGTGTGATACAGGTATCTACGAGAGGGTGTTCCAAGAAGAGGGACCGTCAGAGCAGAAGCCTGGGGCCAAGACAGGAGACTGTTTATACAGGAAGGACCTTAGGAAACCTGCAGAATATCCTCTGGATCTCTCTGCTTGGTAAGGACAAACAAAGATATTTCAAGCAATGCTTTGCACGGGAAGCTTTATCCCACTAATCTTGTCAGAACCTGGTTATTCCACCCAGAGAGGTGAATCAAGATTTGGGAATCTAATTAACCCTGTGGTTTTTCTCTGCGTGATAACTCAAACCTGTCTGCCCCTCCCTTTCCCTCTAGGCCAGAGCCTGAACCTCTAAGGCCTGTGGGCAGCAGGGCCATAAAGGAGCATCACGGCTGTGAGCCGTATTTTCAATTTTTATTGGCATTTCTTATTTGCCCACAGCCTGATTCCTTTTAGGCTTGACATAATTTGCATGATTGAGTTAATCCAAGTGTGAAATGCAGTAGGGGCCCGATTCAATGGGTGGCCAGGAAGGCAGTGTTATGAGGACATAAACGCCTGAGCAGGGCCCTGCCTCCGCAGCTCCAGGTGCAAACTGACTACAATAGGACACTTGAACTGATCTGCAGGACAGAGAACCCTCCAGAAGTATAAACTACATGTGCTCAGCATCTGAAATGCATTGTTCAAGGTGCTGCTTCTCAAAATATTTTTGAGGTGAGGCGCTGTATTTGCACTGGGGAAACAGACACTCTCCACGTGGCATCAAAATCTCTCTGAGATATTGGCCTTCTTGTAAAAGGGACATTTTCAGCACTTTATTTATTTTTTAACTTTATCTTTTTATGTGATTTTACATTGACAGGCAAGGACTACAGACGGCCCCACAGACCCTTCACCGACCCTCCCCTAATGTTAACATATTACGTAGTAAACTTAGTACGGTCCTATGACCCAACTGTAGACTCCGTTCGGACCTCCCAGTTTCTCCACGAATGTCACTTTATGCATTTTGAAAGAGATGTGTCATCCCTCGCTGATCTGGGTGATTTTTCACCACCAGACAAGGTCATTTTTGATTCCATTTTGCAAACAGATGGCCCTGCCTCACCTTTGGGCTGATCAGGGTGCAAAGCACACTCCCTGCAAAGCTGAGCAGATCATCAGAGCCCCCACGTGTGCCCTACATCCTTCCTGGAATCTCGGAGAAGGACAGGTTTCTGCTCAGCCATTCCTAGAGCTGTGAGACATCCGAAAGCCAGCTCCAAGGAGCAGCTGTTAATTCACTGGTGATCAATCGATTCTGGCTGCGGAGTATCGGCGCTTTGCAGAGATCTTCAGACTTTAAGGAAAAATCTCAAAGCTTAGTAGCACAAGGACATTGGAAGAGGAGGCACTTGGTGGGGCTCTTACCAAGCAGTGGTTCTCGCCTTCTCCCTTTTTCCTGAAAACTCCTTTACTAGTAATATATAATCCCTTATATGCTGGAATTATTTTTCCAAACAATTTCACTGCTCTGTGATTTTTCCGTTAAAAATATTTTGTATCAGTCTTATCTTAGGGTTCATATTTTATGATCTTTAAATCTTATTACCTAAGAAATAGATTGCATTTTAAGTTTATCAAGATGCAAATGACATAGGACGTTTCACTTTGAAATACCAATTTAAGAACTGATTGATGAATTAATTTTGTTGATGAATTAATTTTCAAATGATGTATTTTCCATCCTTGGAGACTGAATGTATGTTAAAATGTGGGTTGAAATTTAACAACACATTATGGTGTCAAATGGACTAAAAATCCATCCCATGGCCTGATGGTTAGAAATCTTGCATATTGCTCTTAAAAAATTTACTGGCTCATATTTATCACTTTCACTTTTTTTTTCCATCCATGACAAGGTAAGGGAGAACGTCTCACACTAATATTTGTAAAAACTTTGCAAACAACACATTGACTGTGTAAATAATTTCACATTTTTAATTCCCAGTAAATTAAAAGCCACATTGGATATATTTTCTCTTTTTAACACTGAATTTTGAAGAGCTAGTGACATAGTTGCGTGCAATATGAGACATTCTGTAGGTCATATTAAGAGAATTTGCAGACTCTTTTGTCATTTTATGTCTCTTATTAGTAACTATTTTGCAATGTCAATATCCATTATGCTTCTCTTTCTACTCAAATGGCCAAATAGAAGTTTCAACAATGTAATATATGACTAAGAATAAAAATTAAATCTGTGTGGTGGTTGAAAACCATCCTGGAGTAGGCTGTGTCTAGGTGGGTGACAAATCAGTTGGTCATTAACATGCTCATGAGAACCCAAGTTATCCCCAGGCGGGCTCCCTAGATACCTGTCAGAGGGCTCGAAAAGTGTTAAAACAGAAAAACCCTCCAAGAGTGATTTCTTCTTTTTTATTTATTTATTTATTTTAATTTTATTGTTATGTTAATGACCATACATTACATCATTAGTTCTTGATGTAGTGTTCCATGATTCATTGTTTGTGCATAACACCCGGTGCTCCACGCAGAATGTGCCCTCTTTAATACCCATCACCAGGCTAACCCATCCCTCCACCCTCCTCCCCTCTAGAACCCTCAGTTTGTTTTTCAGAGTCCATCGTCTCTCATGGTTCGTCTCCCCCTCCGACTTACTCCCCTTCATTCTTCCCCTCCTGCTATCTTCTTCTTTTTCTTTTTTCTTAACATATGTTGCATTATTTGTTTCAGAAGTACACATCTGTGATTCAACAGTCTTGCACAATTCACAGCCTTTACCATAGCACATACCCTCCCCGATGTCTATCACCCAGCCACCCCATCCCTCCCAACCCCCACCACTCCAGCAACCCTCAGTGTGTTTCCTGAGATTAAGAATTTCTCGTATCAGTGAGATCATATGATACCTGTCTTTCTCTGATTGACTTATTTCACTCAGCATAACACCCTCCAGTTCCAACCACATCGTGGCAAATGGCAAGATCTCGTTCCTTTTGATGGCTGCATAATATTCCATGGTGTATATATACCACCTCTTCTTCTCCATTCATCTGTTGATGGACATCTTGGCTCTTTCCACAGTTTGTCTATTGTGGACATTGCTGCTATAAACATTGGGGTGCACGTACCCCTTCGGATCCCTACATTTGTATCTTTGTGGTAAATACTCAGTACTGCAATTGCTGGATCCTATGGTACCTCTATTTTCAAATGTTTGAGGAACCTCCATACTGTTTTCCAGAGGGGCTGCACCAGCTTGCATTCCCACCAACAGTGTAGGAGGGTTCCCCTTTCTCCGCATCCCCGCCAACATCTGTCGTTTCCTGACTTGCTAATTTTAGCCATTCTGACTGGTGTGAGGTAGTATCTCATTGAGGTTTTAATTTGGATTTCCCTGATGCCGAGCGATGTTGAGCACTTTTTCATGTGTCTGTTGGCCATTTGGATGTCTTCTTTGGAAAAATGTCTGTTCATGTCTTCTGCCCATTTCTTGATTGGATTATTTGTTTGTTGGGTGTTGAGTTGGATAAGTTCTTTATAGATTTTGGATACTAGCTCTTTATCTGATATGTCATTTGCAAATATTTTCTCCCATTCTGTCAGTTGTCTTTTGGTTTTGTGGACTGTTTCTTTTGCTGTGCAAAAGCTTTTTATCCTGATGAAATCCCAATAGTTCATTTTTGCCTTCCTTCCCTTGCCTTTGGCAATGCTTCTAGGAAGAAGTTGCTGCGGCTGAGGTCGAAGAGGTTGCTACCTGTGTTCTCCTTTAGGATTTTGATGGACACCTGTCTCACATTTAGGTCTTTCAACCATTTGGAGTCTATTTTTGTGTGTGGTGTAAGGAAATGGTCCAGTTTCATTCTTCTGCATGTGGCTGTCTAATTTTCCCAATACCATTTGTTGAAGAGACTGTCTTTTCTCCATTGGATATTCTTCCCTGCTTTGTCAAAGATGAGTTGACCATAGAGTTGAGAGTCCATTTCTGGGCTCTCTATTCTGTTCTACTGATCTATGTGTTTGTTTTTGTGCCAGTACCGTACTGTCTTGATGATGACAGCTTTGTAGTAGAGCTGGAAGTCCGGAATTGTGATGCCACCAGCTTTGCTTTGCTTTTTCCATATTCCTCTGGCTATTCGGGGTCTCTGATGGTTCCACACAAATTTTAGGATTATTTGTTCCATTTCTTTGAAAAAGGTGGATGGTATTTTGATGGGGATTGCATTGAATGTGTAGATTGCTCTAGGTAGCATTGACATCTTCACAATGTTTGTTCTTCCAATCCATGAGCATGGAACCTTTTTCCATTTCTTTGTGTCTTCTTCAATTTCTTTCATGAGTATTTTATACTTTTCCGAGTACAGATCCTTTGCCTCTTTGGTTAAATTTATTCCTAGGTATCGTATGGTTCTGGGTGCAATTGTAAAAGGGATCAACTCCTTGATTTGTCTCTCTTCTGTCTTGTTGTCGGTGTATAGGAATGCCACTGATTTCTGTGCATTGATTTTATATCCTGCTACTTGACTGAATTCCTGTATGAGTTCTAGCAGTTTTGGGGTGGAGTCTTTTGGGTTTTCCACATACAGTATCCTATCATCTGCAAAGAGTGAGAGTTTGACTTCCTCTCTGCCGATTTGGATGCCTTTGATTTCTTTTTGTTGTCTGATTGCTGTGGCTAGGACTTCTAATACTATGTTGAATAGCAGTGGTGAGAGTGGACATCCCTGCCGCGTTCCTGACCTTAGGGGAAA
>NW_027397072.1:84252575-84288833 GCF_003265705.2 Callorhinus ursinus
CGGAGGCCCCTCCCCCGCCGTCTATCCTCCCGAATATCGCCTCGGATTCACTTCTCCGCACGTCCTACCTTCCAGAAAGTGGTCACTTTTCTGTTCAGAGAGTTGTTGCTACTCTCTTCTTCGGTCTCCTGTTGAGTTCGTAGGTGTTCAGAATGGTTTGATCCCTATTCAGCTGAATTCCTGAGACCAGACGAAATCTAGGTCTCCTACTCCTCCGCCATCTTGCTCCGCCCCCCTAGTGCCCCCATTTTTGATTGCACCTCATCAATAGCCTTTTTGATTTCGACTTGGTTAGATTTTAGTTTTTATTTCTCCAGAAAGGGTTTCTCTAATAACTTCCACTTTTTTCAAGTCCAGCTAGTATCTTTAAAGTCATGATTCTGAACTCTAGGTCCGACATCATACTAATGTCCGTATTGAGTAGATTCCTGGCTGACGGTACTACCTCTTGTTCTTTTTGCTGAGGTGATTTTTTTATCTTGTCATTTTGTCCAGAGGAGAAGAGATGAATGAGAGAACAAAATGCTAACAGGTTTACAACGTCTCCAGCAAATATACTGTATACAATCAGAAAAGACCTGAAACCAGGGGAAAAGAAAGGGAAAGAAAGAAAAAGGAAAGAGAAAAGAAAGAAAAGAAAAAAAAAAAGGAAAAAGATAAATACAAAAACAGAACAATATAAAAAAACAGAATATGATCAAATATAATCAGGCTAGTGCATAGATCAGTGCCACACACCAGATTTTGGGCATATTTTGGTTTGTTAGAAAAAAGTGCCTCCTAAAATGTTAAAGGAAGAAAGACTTATATATGTACAAAATAAAGGTTGATACAATGAAGGGATGGAAGATGACTGTAAAGATGAAAATTATAAAACTTTTTATAAAAGGAATTGATAAGAAGTTGTTTGATAAAAGAAAGAAGAAGATTTAAAAAAAAAAGAAAGAAAGAAAAAGAAAAAAAAAGGGAGAGAATGTGATCAGGCAGGAGACTAGACCAAAGCCATACACTAGTGATTTAGGGTATATTTTGATCTGTTAGAAGAAACTGTATCTCAAAATTTTAAAGAGAGAACAAATTATATATATATGCCAAAAATAAGGGTAACTACTATGAAGGGATAAAATATGACTCTAAAAATGAAAAATAAAAAATGTTTTTTTAAAAAAAAGGGATTGATAAGATGTTGGCTGAAAAAGGGAAAAAGAAAAATTAAAAAAAAAGTTTAAAAAAATTAACTTTGAAAAACTAATGAATTATGGTAAAAAAAATACCATGAATTCTATGTGCAGTATTCCCCTAGCGCTGGAGTTCTCCCATTCTCCTTGATCGGTAAACTTGATCTTGGCTTGCAGGCTGTTCGTGCTGATCTTCTGGGGGAGGGGCCTGTTGCCGTGGTTCCCAAATGTCTTTGCTGGAGGCAGAATTGCCCCACCCTTGTCGGTTCGGGCTAAGCAAGCTGCTCGGGTTTGCTCTCAGGAGCTTTTGTTCCCTGCAAGCTCTCGGTACAGCTTCGGAGGACCAGGGTGAAAATGGTGGCCTCCCAATCTCCACTCAGTGGAGCTGAGAACTCAGGGCCCCAATCCTCAGTGCGCCCGCAGAGAAAAGCAGTCACTCCCGTGTCCCCGGTCTCCGGCCGCACTCCGTGCTCACCCGGCCTGTGACCGAGTGTTTCTATCTCTGGCACCTGACCCTGTGTGGAGTCTCCAAACCCAGCAGATCCCTGCAGTGCGCTCCCGCGCCGCTCCTCCCGGGGGAGGAAGGGGAGTCTCCCCGGATCTGCCGCTTGTTGGGTCCCTGCTGGAGGAGCAGTGGCCGGACTGGGCCACGGATCACAGTTTATGGCAACCCCGAGCTGAGAGCCCGCGCCTCGGCTCCGTCTCTGCAGCCAGCTTCCGATACCTGGGAGCTCTGCCGCACTCAGGCACCCCCGGTCTTTCTGTGACCCTGAGGGTCCTGAGACCACACTGTGCCGCGAGGGTTCCAGCCCCTGCTTAGCCACTGGAGCGACGTCCCTCCGCGGAGCCGACTTCTAGAAGTTCCGATTTTGTGCTCCGCGGCTCTAGCACTTGCCAGTAGCGGCCGGCGGAGGCCCCTCCCCCTCCATCTATCCTCCCGAATATCGCCTCAGATTCACTTCTCCGCACGTCCTACCTTCCAGTAAGTGGTCGCTTCTCTGTTCAGAGAGTTGTTGCTACTCTCTTCTTCGGTCTCCTGTTGAGTTCGTATGTGTTCAGAATGGTTTGATCCCTATTCAGCTGAATTCCTGAGACCAGACGAAATCCAGGTCTCCTACTCCTCCGCCATCTTTCCCAAGAGTAATTTCTTCTGTTTAATCCAAGGAATAACCTGACATTCTGGGACAACTGCCCATATATCTCAGCCCTCAGTTGCAGAAAGGCCCATGAATGGGGGCCTTTGGACATTTGGGGACAGGGAAGGGAGGAATGTGGAGAGAAGAGAAACAGGATGGAGGTTTGATCTTTTGCTGTCTATGGGCTCCCTTCACTTTCATCACTGTTGATCCCCTTATCTCCTGTGGTTCCTGAATCTAAAGATCCTAACCCCTCCCAATTCACAAGAGTTTCCTACCAAAACTTTCTGACAGATCACTCCACATGGGGAGGGACAGATGACCAAGTGAGGAGAGAAAGAAAGAAACTTATGTATTCAACAAATAAACTTAGTATAGTGTCTAGCCTGGAAAATATGTATATATAAGGAGCTTAATCTGGTAGCAAAGGCTTAAATACATGTGTAACACAAGACATGGAATGTTCATTAAATGTCCATTGTCATAAACATAATGCTACAATAAGAAGTGGGGTTAGAGTTTGACATTTTGATTTTGTGTGTATTTTTATTTTATCAACAGAAAACCCCAGACACCAGTTCTGTTATCCTCTTTCCACAAAATACAAGCCAGTAATTGAATCTCCAGGTCTACCGTGATCAAATTGTTAAAACTTCCTGGCACATTAGCATGTGATACAACTTTTAGCAAAATATACATCTTTTCTTATGTTACAGGAGTTAACCTACAACCTCCGGCAAGGGATTATAAATGCGAAAACATCTGATTCGGGACAAATTGTAAAGGACATTTTTATATCATCTACCATCTAATCCTCAGTAGATATGTGACTTTGGCAAACTCAGGCCTGATTGTCAGTTTCCATCTGGTGTTTAAGTTGTGATTGGGCTACTGGTAGGAAGACAAATCATGGGTGTGTTGCGGGAAACCAATGGAATTTGAACTTCCCAGGACTACCCCGGACCCTTCTATGCCGTCCTCACCCACTCATTGTTTAGGTTTAGAACTGTAGATTTTAAGAGGGCTCAGCTCTTGCCTATTTCGCTCACTACTGTATGCCCAGTGATTAGTATTTAACTGGAACAGAGGAGAGACTCAGTAAATATTTATTTCATAAATGAATAAATCTACACATGAAGGAAAGGGTAAAAATGATGAAATCTACATATCAAGCCAGTAGGTCACACAAAGAAAAAACTATTCAAAGGGCTGCACCCTTCCTAGGCCAGTCAATTCATAAATTCAGATCTGCAAATGCTATTAAGAAAAGAACAAACTTGCAGTGCATCTGCCTTGCACACAGTGGGTAGAAAATTTGTAGGAGAGTGTTTCTTTTTTCTTTTTATACATTTAACTTTTTATTATGGAAATATTTAAATATATACAGAAGTAGAAAAAATAATGTGATGAGCCCCCGCTGTACACATGGCCTAGCCTCAGTGATTATTTACATAAGACCAACATCTGTTCTGCACTCACTCACCACCCCCCAAACTGTCCTGGATTATTTGAAAGCAAATCCCAGACATTGTATAATTTTATCCATAAATAGTTCAGAATCTAACTCTGTTACTATTATTATATGCAACAAAATTAATAAAAATTCCTTTATACCATCAAATTCTCAACCACCATTAAGATTTTCCACAGGGTCTCATAATTTTTATTAAAACTTTGTGTAGGTAATGTTATAAAATGTATAGAATTGTTGAATCAGTATATTGTACACCTGAAACTAATATAACACTGTACGTTGGGGCGCCTGGGTGGCTCAGTGGGTTAAACATTTGCCTTCGGCTCAAGTCGTGATCCCAGGGTCCTGAGATTGAGCCCCGCATCGGGCTTCCTGCTTGACAGGGAGTCTGCTTCTCCCTCTCTCTCTGCCCTTCCCCCCACTCACACTCACTCTCTCTCTCTCTCAAATAAATAAAAGCTTTAAGAAAAAAATGCTGTATGTTCATTGTACTTGAATTAAAAAAGGAAAAAATAAAACATTTAACTTAAAAAAAACTGTTTAAATTAGGATTGAAACAAAATTCAATCTGCATTTAGCTGCTATGTCTCCTACATTTCTTTTAATCTATAAGTACCCCATTCCTCTTCTTACTTTTTCTTACAATTTATCTGTTGAAGACTGCAGGTTGTTTGTTTTGTAGAGTTTCCCACATGTGAGGTTTCATTGCATTCCCATGGCATCTTTAATGCATTCTTCTGTCTCCTGTATTTCCCATAAACTGGTGGGTAGAATTGGAGGCTTGGCGAGACTCAGATTTACATTGTGTACTTCTATTATATCACATCAGGAGGTGATAATATCTGGCTGCCTCTCTCTTTCATGGTATTAAGAATGATTAATAGGTTCAGGCATTGTCAAACTGATCTGTCCATTGTAATGTTTGTCACTAGCTGTTCACCTAATGGTTTAGCCACCTTTAGTGATTATTAGCTAAATACATTCTTTTATTTGGGGTTTTAAAATAGTGATATTTTATTTCTACCATTCCATATGAAAACACATTTTTAAAGATTTTATTTATTTATTTATTTGTTTGTTTATTTATTTATTTATTTGAGAGAGAGAGAGCATGCGAGCAGGAGAAGGGGCAGAGGGGGAAGGAGAGGGACATGCTTACTTCCCGCTGAGCACAGAGCCCAACTTGGGGCTCAGTCTCAGAACCCTGAGATCATGACCTGAGCCGAAATCAAGAGTCAGATGCTCAACTAATTGAGCCACCCAGGTCCCCCTCCGAAAGCACATTTCTTAAAAACAAGGTACTATTCTATGAGCATCTAATATCTCATATACAAAATGGGGACAATAAGACCCACTTTACCTACCTCATGGAGATGCTACTGGGTAGACACATGAAGCATTTGGTAAACTGAAGCCACTCTACAAATGTGTGGTAGACATCATGGTTGATCCTCCAAGACCCTTTCCACTTTAGAGGAAGTACAAACAAGTCGTGCTGGTTACTTACTGGGAATGGGCTTGTCACTCCATCCTTATGGATGAGCCATGAGGAGAAGCTTCCCAAGAAGCTTCTGGGGAAAGGTCCTTTCTTCTCACATAGACTCACAGAAAGAGACAGTAGCTCTTCTTTCCCCTAAAAGTGTCATACCTGGAATGTCACCTGGAATGGGTGCTGTTGCTTACTACCAGCGCTGCTACCCCCACTGAGGAGAGATGGTGAGCACCTGGATCCTGGGTGACACTATTAACTTGCTGAATCAATCAACTCAACTCTGCAGCCCATCTGCCTAACCTCCTGATGAGACATATCATATGTATGTTGATAGCTAATTTGAGTTGGGGTTTCTTACCCTAACTAGTAAAGGAGCTCAGGCATGATCATGGCAGTGATGGTGATGAATGTAGCATTATAAAAAAGCACCAAGCAGAAGTCAGTATTAGCGGTGTGGAATGGAATTCAAACCTGTAAACATTCAATGTTAGCCAACACTTATTGTGTATATACTCTGTATAAAGCCTTGGACAAAATGCTGATATAATTTTACACAGAGAGATTTTGGGAAATGATCTACACATAATTTCTAGTTAAAAGATGTTAGGACTGATTTCTGTGCTGGGAAATGGTATCAGTCTATTACTTCATGGTCCTTCCTGATTTTGGTTTCTTCTTTAATGGGGGAGCCATCCTGAAATCTCTTTGAGGGGTAATAACATTTATGAGTGGAGGAAGCATTAAATTCAGTTGCACCTTAGGGAAGTGCCAGATTTCCCCAAATTGTGACTTCCCACCCACACTCATAAGACACTGTCAAAGGCACTTTAAGATGTATAATGTCTTTCTCATTTGAAAAATAATTTCTTGTTAGAACACAAAATAATGTATCTCCTTAAATCCCAGAAATATCCTGTATGCACAAATCTTGCATCTAACTTACTGCAACATCTCCTCATTTTAGATTGCAACATAAAATTATGTATTTGGCAAATTGAAGAGAATGATACCGAAAACACTGTAGGGAATTCGTAGACCTCCAAAACACTATTATGAGGCCTCACTCTCGGGGTCCAGTCTGGATGCGGTGGTGCTCTGGAAACCACCATTTAGCAGAACACATTACAATTCATCTCCTGGCTGGGAGACACCTCGTCCAAGTGAAGAGAAAGGGTCAAACCAGGAAAGAGTAGTGGACGTGAATGTTAAAACATGTGAGGAAATGGGGGTTAGGAACCAGGCCTTGGTTCCATAGATGAAGCATAACGGTGGACCCCAGCATCCCCAGAACAAAGCAAAGCAAAGACTGAATGTAGGACACATCATCCAAGATGTCTTGAAAGAAAAGGTTCATGTTTGGTCCAGGAAGATAGGGTTAATGTGGTTAACAGTTACCTAAAAGGGGGGGGGGGGAATGGAGGCCCAGAAAAGAGGAGGAAGTGGTTCTCAGACATCACTTTACATCAGTGTGATGATCCCGGACACCAAAGAAAATGGCCTTACTTTCCAGGACCCAGGCCCAGCATGACCAACAGTGGTCACTGTTGGAATGGATAAAGCCTGGGATGAGTCAAGGGTCCCAAAGCATGAAGTCTATGAGTGAAAAGGTCCTGTCTCACTGTTTGGTGGAGGCAAACCATTTAGGTGATGGAGATGAGATGGCTCATGTCGGACACCAGGAGAGCAAGACAGCAGCCAAAGTTCAGTGACAGAAGGGATGCCGGCAGGGCTAAGGACTCAAATGACCAACTAGAGGGAGCCAGATCCTTACAAGAATAATCTTAAGACAAGGTCCAGGGGAAAGCTAATATCAAGGTCATTGGGGAAAGGTCAAGGACCAGTATTGCCTCAGTCAGAAGAGGTAAGCGCTGGGATCGGCCTATGAAAATCCTGGCAAATGTGACCAAGTGTCTGGCCAGGTCTGGGCTGGGAAATCTTCCATGTGCCCCTCCAGATCCCCTGTTCATCCTTCTCCAACCTGCACAATGGCCAGGGAGGTTCCCCTGTGTGCACTGCATCCGTGCACTCCATCGGCTTCTGGCTTCCGGATGGTTCAGACGTTAGAGGACGCTGGTAGGTCAGAGGGAAGGTAGAGTGGAGGAGTATTCCCTCAATATCTTCCCTAAGTCACTGTCTTCTAAGAAAGGTCACAACTCCTCTCGGATAGCACATTGCACTCAGCCAACTCACACCCATACTTCCCATGAGCCCCCATCTCACACACACAAACACACACACACCACACACATGCACATGCACACCATGCACACACACACACACACACACACACACACACACACACCTGGCGATCCCTCTCTCCCTTTGTCCCTTGTCAAGTTCAGGTGTGTGTAGTTCTGCTGTTAGTAGCCACAGAGACTGCACCATCCCTTATTGCTTTTCCTAAACGTCGCCTACATGGTTGTAAAGAATCCCTTTATTGGGGCACCTGGGTGGCTCAGTCAGTTAAGCAGCTGCCTTCGGCTCAGGTCATGATCCCAGGGTCCTGGGATTGAGCCCCGCATCGGGCTCCCTGCTCAGTGGGGAGTCTGCTTCTCCCTGTGCCCCTCACCCTGCTCTTGTGCTCTCTCTCACTCTCTCTCTCTCAAACAAATAAATAAAAATTTTTAAAAAAGAATCCCTTTATTAAGTTTTGCCCTGTGTCTCAGTTCTGGATGTACCATGACACAGGATTCTTACTGATACTGGAATAAACTAACCATTGTCAAAGAACTTGTTTCTTTGTTTCTTTGCTTACAAGATGAATTCTTAGGAGGAGTTGGTAAAGCATCTCTTTGCTTGTGATGAAAAAAAAAAGGGCACCGACCCCCTTGTGGGAGTTGGTGGGCGGCCGTGATTGAAGGCTGAGCAGAGAACCCGGACCCCGCCTTTGCACTGCACCACAACAATAACCAGAGAAATCAGCCTGGAGACGCATCGCCCGGAGGTGTGCAAACACCCTGCCGTGGCCAGGCAGGTCTGTTCCTGCCCCAGTGCTGTTTCAGTGGGACGGCTGCAGCCAGGCCATGGGGGCCCCAGTTTCGCAGGAGGTGTGGGGAACAGCAACAACATAAGAGTGAGCAGAGATATGATCAGTTGCTCCTTTTGCACCACCTGTCTGAGCCCTTTGGCAAAGCTCTTCTCCCCCTTCCTGGGAGGGTGGGTTCTCCGCTGCCGGCAGTCACCTGCACGCAGGAGCTCAGCGCAGTGAAAAGGAACTGCAGGCCAGAAAAGGACAACCTCTCCCTGCATCCTTCTGCATCTTTACATTCTGGAATCTGGATCCCTGCTGGAGGTCAGCACACCCTGACTCCCTCCCCTTCAACCAGACCTTCCAGTGCCTCTGCACTGACTTCCACGAGACACCTTGGTGCTCTTAGATGAGATCAGTGACTTGGGGGTGAGCATTCATCAACAAATAGTCCTTGAGCTACCCCTTATAAGCAACATCCGGGAGATGGTTCTGCAGGCAACAGAGTTCTCAAAGGTCTGGTTGAAAAAGCCCAATCCCCTCTTTCTAACCTAAATCAGGCAGTCTCTTCAAGTGGCCCAGAGCCACCAGGTGATCACAGGGATTATTTTAATTTGTACTGTGGATACCATTCTTCCGCCGGTTCACTCACTCGACAAATATTTATGGTTTGCTAGGTACTGGAACTGTACTTGTTTATAAGAATAAATAAGGCCACGGTATGTGCCCCAAAGAGCTCCAGCTCAGGTCGGGAAATGGAAAAGTCAACAATTGCCTGGAACACAGTGTTCTCAGGACCCAGATAGCCTGGGAACAAAGAGCAATGGGAGGGCAGGAGAGGGAGCGACCGATTCCGCTATGGTGGGCAAGGGGGTGGGGAGTCAGAAGGGGCTCGCAGAAGGGGTGACATTTTAATTGCGTCTTGAAAGATGCATGGGATTTGACTAGGCGGAGAAAGGAGACAAGGGCATTCTGGACCAAGGGAACGGTGTGAACAAAGGCGTGAAGATTTGCCTCAGCCAACCCACCGCTAGTCCTTGTCTTCTTCCATAACCTCGGAACATCGGAGCCCTTGGGCCTTGGGCCGGAGTTTTCTTCTCTCCTCTGTTCTATGTTCTCATCAGCAGGCTTATCTGATCTCCTGCATTTAAACCTCTGTGCTGGTATCTCCGGAACTCTCCTCCGTGCTCCAGCTCATTATCCAACCACGGCCTTGACATTTCCCTTTGGATGTCCGCAAGCATTTGAAGATTATCCCACCCAAGAAGAAATCTGAGAGGCTTCTCTCGCTTCTGTCTCAGTCTCCCTCACCCCCTCCAATCTATCAGTAGGTCCTGTTGGCTCTCCTGCCAAAGTCCACCTTAAATCCACTCCTTCCTCTCCATCCCCATTGTCACTCCGGGTCTAAGCCACCTTCGTATCCTGTCTGGACCACTGGAACAGTCTGACAACTGACCTCTCCAATTCTATTCTAGTCTCCATATGGCCTCCAGGCTGATGTTATTATGACATAATTATTTGACTCCCCAGCTTAAAATCCTTTAATGATCTCTCGTGGCACTTAAAATAAAACCCTGCACTCCCCAGCCTGCCTTACAAGGGCTGCAGGATCTGGCCCTGCCCATCTCCATCAGTTCCGGGAACCTCTGGGACTCTTCCATCTTCAGTGTCTCCTTCTCCCGGAGCTGTATATGGCTGACTCGTTCTTTCCCCTCCTGTGTTAACCGAGACGTTTCCTCTACAGAATGATTTTCCTTGACTACCTTGCCTAAAATACTGCCCCCTCCACTTCCTCTCCATAATATCCCCTTGTTGATTTCCTTTCTGGAGCTCACCACAATAGAAGCAGTGCATGGATTTTTTTGTTGTTGTTAATTTTTTTAAGGATTTTATTTATTTACTTGAGAGAGAGTGACAGAGAGAGAAAGAGAGCACAGAGGCAGAGGGAGAAGCAGACTCCCCACTGAGCAGAATGCCTGACGTGGGGCTCGATCCCAGGACCCTGAGATCATGACCTGAGCTGAAGGCAGACACTCAAACCACTGAGCCACCCAGGCGCCCCAGGGATTTTTGTAACTTAACACTTACCATGTGTCTCCCTCACTGGAGTGCGAGCTACCCAAGGGTAGAAACCCTGAGTGTCTCGTGCTCTATCTTCTTCCTAAGGCCTGGCTCAGTGCCTGGCACAGAGTAGGCTGTACAGAGATACTCATTTGTGAGAGAATGACTGGATGAATAACGGTTTTCTCTCTCCAGGCTATCTCTATGCCCTCATCACTGAACCCTTACTCCCTTCCAGGAGCATCCTCCTGGAAACTCGATCCTGTACCAGGTTCTGCACTGATTGGTCAAGGAGGGATGGCGTTCCTTCCAGTCTGCGGTTGTGGGGCTGCCTTCACAACATTTGGAGCTCAAAACTGCTCCGTGAGTCCCCTTTACTGCCAATTTAGGAAAGACCCAGTGCTGATAGGGTGCCGATGGTGGGGGTGGGGGGACATTCTCCTGGGTTTGGATTCCTGTGGTTTTTAAATATAAATCAAACTTCTCCCCCAGCCCTGCTTCTACTCCCTCATTCCTTCTCCCCACCCTTGTCCACGATGGCTCAGGGCCAGGACCGACCGGCTGCCTTCCGTGTACTTCGGATGTGTTAGATCGAAGTGCTTTTGTGGGAAAGGTTGAAGGAGCTGGTGAATTACCCGCCTACTGAGCCAAGCCACACCAGGCGGTTGGACCCTTCTGACTCCTGCTCTTTCCCTGACCCTGCTCAATAGGAAAGGAAGGCAAAAATAAAGATGAAACATGAGCAGCTAGAGCAGGAGAGTGAATATTAATATAATTATTTGTTCCCCTAGCAAGACTGAAGAACAACCTTCTGCAGCTTCCATTTGTACTCTCCAATTTTTTCAAATTTACTTTTAATATTTGAGATGATCCTAATGAGTTGAAAAGAGGGAGATATCTGTTTGGGAAATATGTAATTAAATACAGGATTTAATCTAACCATTAGCTGATATTCTCCTTTCTCAATTTATGTTGATTACAATCCACTTACTGTATGTGCGTACAGTGTAATTTATGGTGGTTCAACCTTTCCTGGATATATATTATATGCTGGGTAATAAGCATATCAGCCACAAGGGATCCAAAGATGAATTAGACACCCTATCTGTCTTGAAGGAAGTTCAGAGGGCAGGCAAACATGTAAACAACTAATTAAAACAGTGTGATGCTTGCAATGGTAGGGTGTATGCAAAAGAGGGAAGGGGGAGTGTATTTCGCACATAAGAGAGATAGAAACAACTTGTGGCCAGACTGTGGCAATTTGTAAACGTGGCCCTGAATCCTGAGACTTCTTTTAGTGAGAGAGGGTACCTGTGTCCCCTGCTCTTGAAGCTGGGCTCTGTGACTACAGGACTGATAGAGAAGGAGCCCCCCCCCCCCCCAGAGACAACACATGGTGTGGCCCTCAGACTTCATGAAGAGGGAGGAAAAGAGAGATAGTTGCTGGCCAGCACACCACCTCTCTGCCCCTCACTCTTACGGCTCCAACCACCATCTGACTGGGCTCCACCACGAAGTTCTCCTGCTGGTCTTGCTGGAATTTCTCCACCACCACAGTCATTAGGTGGTTGGGGCTGCGGTCATCTGAAGGTTTGACACAAACGCTGGGGCGGCTGGCCTCTCTCCCTCTCCTTGTAGTCTCGGGACCTTTCCATGTAGCTCCCTTTGCCTTCCTCATAGGGTGGTGGTGTCAGGCGGTCGTTGGACATTTCACATGGCAGCTATCTTCCCCCAGAGTGGGTGTTCCAAGAGAACGAGATAGAAGCTACAAGGTTTCCTATGACCAATCTCCCAACTCTTGCCGTCAGCCCAGAGTTGGCACCAAAGGGACCATAAAAGGGCATGACTACCAGGAGATATGGCTGACTATGGGCGACATCTTTGAAGATCAGATGGTAGCCTAGATATTACCTTACAGATAATGGGGAGTCATTGAAGGTTTTGAAGCAGAAGGGGGATTTGATTTGAGTTTTGCTTAAAACACTGATTCAGGGGCAGGGGGCAGTGCCTGAGTGGTGCAGTCGGTTGAGCATCCGACTCTTGGTTTCGGCTCACGTCGTGATCTCGGGGGCGTGAGATCGAGCCCCACATTGGGCTCTGCACTCAGGGCAGAGTTGGCTTCAGATTCTCTCTCCTTCTCCCTCTGCCCTCCCCCCACTCACACATGTCCCTCCCCCCTTCAAATAAATAAATAAATCTTCAAAAAAAAAAACAAAAAAACAAAGCACTGATTCTGGGATCAGTGGACTAGATCAGGAGGAAATGACCTGTTTCTCTTCTGGGTGACACCATGGCTTGGAGACCTCTGAAATGCCCAGAGAAGGTACAGACGGCTGGAAATCCCATGGCCCCCTTAGCAGAAAGTCTCGGCCCACATAAATCGGATAGTCAGAGCTGCCTGGATAGAGAAGCTTCAGTATGACTGAATTCTCTCTGTCACATTGCAATGTAACTTCCTAATGTCCCAGAGGAAGCCTAGAAATGGATGAGAGTTGGAAACAAAGTAGGATGTGGAACCAGCTGCATAAAGTGTAAAAGGCATGTCTTGGTTTTCTTTGTTGCTGGCTAGTACGAACACCATACTTATGGGGGCCTGGGCTGGGGCTGCGGGAGCTAAGCTAAACCAGGAACACAAACGGTAATTGTGACCCCTATCACACGGCGAGAGTACACCCCATCCTCACACCAACCCAGTCGGTTTTGCTTTGGAGGAGCGGATGCTCCGGAGAGGAGAGAGGCCGCCAACAACTCCATGCATGCATTGGATGCCAAGCCTTGGCTCACCTCCTTACAGACATTATCTTATTTAACTTTCAGACGGTCAGCCAAGGCAGGAATCACCATGGTGTTTTTGAAGATGAGGAAGCCAGAACATAACTCACCCAAGATCACTCATCTTATAAACACTGGAGCCAAAGATAGGAACCATGGCTTTCTGACCCCACCCCCATGCTATGTATTATATGGGTCTTTTTTTTTTATAAGCTCCTTTTCAACATTTTGTTGCCAGAGTGTGTGTAAATGAAGCATAAAAGGACTTCACAGCTGACCATGGGTTCCCTGAGTTCCAAATGGAACTTGGCCACAAGTATAGTAAGAGCTTCTAAAGGGTAATCTGGAGTAGAGCTGAAAATTCTTTTATATTATCAGTGTCCTTTAGGAAAAGAGATCTCTCTATTCTACTATTTAAGAATTCTCAGCAGTGTCCAGCTGGAAAAATCGGCAGGTGCTCCTCCCATGGCTTCTGTTTCTATCATTTCTACAATGCTCCTAAGGCATGGACTTTTTCAGCCTGTTCAATAAAAAACGAAGCTTGGCGGGACCAGAGGTTCTCTACCAGCAGCGACCGCACCAGGCTGCACAGTCTCCATCGTCACGGATCCGTGCAGATCACATCTCCGCGACACCAAGTCCTGGTCCATGTAGTCTCGGCATTCAGAAGGAGGCTGAACTCTCAAAGTCCCACAGAAAGCGGTCACTCTCTGTGGCTCACGGTAACTTATGCATCATTCAGCTTCCAGCCAAGAGACAAAACTACATCAGAGACCATTTCACAGTAACAGAGATCATTTAACATAAAAAACCATTAGCTAGATATTGAGAGTTGAAAAAGCAAAAAGGAAACACTAAGATATGACAGTGGTAGCAACGGCAGGATGCAGCCCCCTCCCCCAGGGCTGGGGGGTTGAGACGATTTAAAGCTAGAGGCTCCAAGAAGAGGCTGTGCAGAGCTAGGACCTGGTGGTCTGAGCAGGCGCTGACATCACCCACTGGCGGGGGCGATGAAGCCGGTCCTGGGAGTGTCAGCCTCGCCACTGATTTGATTCAACTGTTACTATTTGAATGAACACCGTCGTGTGAGCAGAGAGGTGAGTCTGGGCGAGGCGACAGGAGCAGGCCGCAAATGCCAAGGGACCAGTAACCCCCTCCACCGCCAAAGCTCCCCTTCCCCCCAACCCCGAGCGCCCCCTGTTGGCAAAGTCTATCCCAGCAGCCCCTGGCCGAGCAAGAGTGTGATGTGCACGCAGAGTTCCAGCCCCAGTATCAAAAAATATTACACAAGTGGGTTTGAGAGAAGTGGGTCAAGACACAATAGCTTAACACCTGGCACATTTAGTGAGACTTTGAAAATACAGTTGACCCCGTACCCCACGCCCCCGCCCCCCCAAAAAAATCACAGCACTAAAAGACACTCATTCGGGAAAATGTTTTGAATTTAACTGCTTGCTTTTTACATTAAGCCATTGCCTTCGTACTGGAAGGGGGAAAAAAAGTGTTACATTATTATTGGAAACCCTGCACTGAAGTAATGCAAATCTGTCTTCAAGTTCATTTAACAAAGTGACATTTAAATTACTAAGAAGAATGGAATAAACTCTATGTTATTTGCACTCTCCCAATACACTGGGACGAAATTGTCCTGGGATCAGCAACTGATTAAGCTGATTATATACCTCATACATGTAGGATGTGGTTTTCAACTGGCCACAATCAAAATACAATTTACTTCTGTTAGTATAATAATGTAGAAGCTATAAAAGGCATCTTTTGGTAAGTGGTTTTCATTTACATTTCTCCTACTATTAGCAGGGTCTATTCACAGCCTCGCTCTCATCTTCTCCCTGCCTCAATTCCAAATTCTTACTGGGGAATCTCTTGGCCCTCCCTGGGTCAATCCTGTAAGGGGGCCCTGAGGCGTGATGGGAACCACACCCACTCAGGCCAGCCTGGCAAGTGGTGATCAAAGGTGGGTGGCTCCTGAAAAAGGTACTGACGACAAAGGTGTAGGCCAGCAGAGCAGCCCAAACAGTGCCAAGTTGAAATGGATCAACCAAGCACAGGCCTTCTCTGGGTGCATCTGTTCTTAAAGGGACATGGGCGTGAGGGCAGTGTTGCCCACGGACAATGGCTCATCAAGAAAGAAGTCAACTGTACTGACTCACTCACCGCCACCCGGAGGCCTGGACCCGTGCCTGCTGTCTCTTCTCCGCTCAGCATGGGAGGGATGGGTGTCTGCCTACCTCCTCAGACCACAGGAGAGCTGGTGGGTCGTGCGGGAGCACACACCGCCCTGAGCCATCCGTCTGTGTCCACGGCCACCACCCAGTCCGTGCGTCCTGATTCTTGCCTATTGCATCATCATCCCGTTCTCCTCCCCTTCTAATTATGCTCCGTAATGCAGCCAGAGCGAGCTTTTGAAAGCTCTAGTTGGATGGTGCCCTTCTCTCACTTCAAAGCTTTCAGAAGTTTCCATTTCATTGAGACTGAAATAAAATTGTTTTTTTAGCAGAACTTCGAAGGCCCTGCATGATCTCATCGCTGCTGACCCTGATGACTTTATTTGGTGCCATTCTCCTCCTGGCTCAAGCTGCTCTAGCTGGGTGCCTGTCGCTCCCCGCCCCCCCGCCCCTTCCCAACTTTCCAAAATGTTCTTTCTTCCAGGTTTTGCACATATGACTCTTACACGTTCTTCATCCCTGAGCTCAGAAGTCACTTCCTCAGAAAAGCTTCCTTCGTTCCACCTTTTGCCCAGTTTAGAGAAGATCTCCTACATTGTTCCTTTTCTTCCGGGTCTTAATTATAACTCATAATCCAAATGCATTTATCTAGTGAATATCCTATTTCCCACTAGATGGTAAGTCCCAGGAAGGTAAAGACCTTGTCTTTTTCTTTTTTCTTTATTTATTTTTTAGATTTTATTTATGTATTTGAGAGTGAGAGAGCACAAGCAGGGGGAGTGGCAGGCAGAGGGAAAGGGAGAAGCAGGGTCCCTGCTGAGCAAGGAGCCCGACACGGGGCTCGATCCTAGGACCCTGAGATCATGACCTGAGCTGAAGGCAGACGCTTAACGGACTGAGCCACCCAGGCACCCCTCTTTTTCTTTTTTAAATTAATTATTATATCCCTGATGCCTGACCCAAAGGCCCAGCGTGCAACAGGTGCTCGATAAATACCTACTGAATGAATTATTGGGAGTAATGACGTATAGCCTGACTTAGCTGTCCTCAAAAGTCTTGTCATCTAACTGACGTGGAGAAGGCCAAGTTTATCACTTTGGCCTCATCTTATTAGTATCTTTTCAAACCACTTTCCCTCTCAGGCATCCTGATGCCTTCCCTCTCCTCACGGCTGCTGGCTGCTAACATCCAAAGTCATAATTTATTCTCTGCCTCAGATAAGCTTTGCGTTTAAGTGGATCCTACACAAAGCACCTGACCTGCCTTTGCACATTAAAAAATTGATGAAGGAGGGGAGCCTGGGGGGCTCAGTTGGTTGAGCATCTGCCTTTAGCTCAGGTCACGATCCCAGGGTCCTGGGGTCGAGTCCCACGTCAGGCTCCCTGCTCGGCAGGGAGTATGCTTCTCCTTCTGCCCCTCCCTCACTGCTCATGCCCCACCTCAAAATAAATAAATAACATCTTTTAAAAAAATTGATGAAGGTGATCTGCCAAGTTAACAGCTTACTCTTCTGGCCTCTACCCATTACCAGCACTGACAGAGACTCCCACATTGAGAGTTTATCCTCTAGCTGAGTCTCCTCTAACACTGTTTCTGTAAGTAAAGGGGAAATGGGTTATTGTTTGTACGTTTTTTTTAAAGATCTTTCCCTTTTGCAACCCCCAGAGCAACTTCTTGAAGTCATGAAAAAATTTTACCTTCCCATTACACGTGTGCTCCATGGGTGGTGTCTAAACCAGTCAGCTACATGCTGGTTAGAGGACAGGGATTGTGTCTCTGAACTGAGAAAAGCTTAGCCATTTGAAGATGGAGTCCGGTTCACTCATTCAAGGTGCCAGGCACGATGCGGATAAACCCCACAGACCTGACCACTGCCACGTGAACCATGTATTCCAGTGGATGATGGGATAAGGAGAGAAGCTTCCCTCTCCTGGGGACTTGGTAAGAATGAAAATTCTGATTTTTCAGCAAGGAATTGATCTCACAGCTAAAATTCCCTAAAACATGCCAAAATATTTAAAAATTAAGGGCCCTATGCTTTATTTCATGAATATTTTACTTCTTATTTCCAAATATTCTAGTTAATATAGATGCTGTGGAGAATATTCAACACCAGATAAAGAGATTTACAGTTCCATGAATACACATAAAGAAAAAAAATACCGAAAATACCCAAGAGAGCCTCTTTAACCTTAACAACGACAGTAACATCTCTGGTTCTGTGGGTGGGTTGGCGGGATGATTATACCTCCAGAAAGAAGAGGTTAAGGTCATGAGTTTAAGGTTTTATAAATTAGTAGCCAAGGCAGAATTCACACCTCAGTATTACCTAACACTAAATGAGTAATCATCACTTCAGCGAGAATCAGACAAGCTCTCCTCTGCTGACCACAAGCAGGTTGCAAATGGAATGCAATCCTGTCCTCGCAGTGATAGGAGCAAGTCCCTCTGCGAGGAAGCTGCTAGCTCATTGCTGTGGTCCCCGATCCCAAGCGCAGCGGAGACAGCCCCGGCATCCGTCATACCTAAAAACAGAAAAAGGATGTGCCATCATGAAGCCGCTATAAAATAGAAACGTTTGGTGAAGCAACATAAAAAAAGCCAGGGAGTTTTCACTTCCTCCCAAGTGTAAGCAGTTTGGCTTTCTTTTTTAAGCTGAAATACTTAAAACGGAGAAATCTGATCCGAATGGGATAATCATATTTGGAACTTCCATAGACGTCTTTTTTTTCCCAAGCCTTTTGCTTTCTTTACACGATTCTGAGCTCTGTGTCAGAAAGATGAGCAGAGAGAAAACCAGTGGTCTTTCCCAGGTCATCAGTTACAGGCTGAACCCACAGCTTGTCATCTTTAAGCAAACGCCGTGGCCATCATTCGATGGCATTCCAGGAGGAGAAAGGGGGCCTTCCACAACTGAGCCCAGGAGAGGCCTGAGTGGTACATGGAGGCTGGTTAATTCCACATTCTGCAATTTTAAAAGCATTTTTTAAAGATTTTTCATTAGGAGGATTCTTGATCTAAAGAGGTACTTCAGGAAGTAATCAACTGTTATACAGCCAGATTGAGATAATAGCTACTTCTCAGTCTATATAAACTTAAATAATATCCACATCTTGGCCTAAGCCAAGAATGAACCATTTCAGAACAGACTGGTGGGGAAGGGCTTTATTTTTTGCAGCTAAAAACCCACAAGACTCGCGGAGAGCGGAGAACACATACTGATCAAGCAGATGAGATAAGAGGCAAATTTTATCGACATCAGTTTATTTCTTATTACTCAGTAAATGAAGAGAGAGAAAAGGAGAGTAAGCAAAAGGAAATGAGAGAAAAAGAACAAATGGGAATATAAAAAAACAGCCTCGGTGTCAAATATAAAGCATGTCTTCATTATTCAGAAACTTCCAGTTAGTTTAGATAACTTACTCAGTTTTAAAAAGTCATTTTTTTTCAGATTTTATTTAATCATTTGACAGAGAGTGAGCGAATAGGGGAGGAGCAGAGGGAGAGGGAGAGAGAATCCCAAACAGACTCCCGCTGAGCAGACTCAGGGCTCGATCGTGACCTGAGCCAAAATCAAGAGTTGGATGCTTAACCGACTGAGCCACCCCAGGTGCCCCACTTTTGTCAGTGGGCTTCCTTCACTGATGAATTAATTTTCTACCCATTTCTAAAATATGTCTAAATATGGAGACCAGAAGTTGGGCTCTTACAATGTTTCATTATTCACGTAAAGCTGACCCTTTGGGGTGGAGCCAGACCACCTCGGTAAAGCCATAAGGGTGGATCTGGGCGTCAGTGTGGACAGGGTGGTACCTTGCAGAGGTGTTTCCAGCAGAAGCCTTTGATCACTGTTTCCACTCTTAGAATACATGTTGAGTACACTTGACATTACATTGTAAATTTCTTTCAACAGATTTTAAAGTATTTTTACCTTTCTTAACATCAGTTTATAAAACACGGCAGCATTCTTACAAAAGAGCTGTAATTTTTCTTCTTCATATTTTGCAGCCTGAAAACTGAAGAGTGATGGGAATGGGAGTTCCTTGAAATTTCAGAGCAAACTATTGACAAAGGCAGAGGGGGATAAACCCAAACCAAATAAGCAAAAATTCCTTTCCACCAGTGCACCTTGCCTTCAACACTAATTGCATCACTGAAATTCCATTTTGAACTCAAGTTAACATAAAATGAAGTCTACGCTTAGGGAGAGCTTTGAAAAATTAAGACACATTTCTTACTAAAGTTAAAAACTTCCTAAATGTGAAGAATTGTAAAAAATGTTTCCACTCGCTTTTCATTCATTAATAAAAGTAGAAGGAAGACAAATTAATATAATCAAGCCATAAACTCAAAAATAAGACTTACCTTGCCTTTCAGGGTCTACAGACATGCCGCCTGTGCCTCTTTAATTACCCTTCCAACACCTAGCTGAGCACGGTTCAGTGCAAATAACTACCT
Organism: Callorhinus ursinus; assembly: GCF_003265705.2. Taxonomy (NCBI): domain Eukaryota; kingdom Metazoa; phylum Chordata; class Mammalia; order Carnivora; family Otariidae; genus Callorhinus; species Callorhinus ursinus. The sequence continues at coordinate 84,272,301 of NW_027397072.1, forward strand.
TTCTTTCTGATGAAAAAGATGTTTACTTTGCATTTCAAGCTGTAGCATAATATGTCGGTTATATTTACAGCAACAGTCGTTCTAAAGATTTTGACTTACATTTTTCTAGCATTGGAGACGTTTTCAAGAGCACAGTTAGGTACTTATCTCTCATTCGCATGAGGAGGGGCTATCACTTCAGTCAAAGGAAACGTGCTTTCATTCACTAATCCACGCATTCATGTATTAGCTGAGTGCCTACTATGCCCGCTAGGGGCTAAGGCTATGGCAGTGGGGGAAAAAAATTATGTACATTCAGTCGTGTGCCCTACATTCTAGATGGGGAGACAGGCAATAAACAGAACAAAAAGTATATAAGAAGAAGATGATGGGGGCGCCTGGGTGGCTCAGTGGGTTAAACATCCAACTCTTGATTTCAGCTCAGGTCATGATCTCAGGGTCGTGAGATGGAGCCCTGTGTCAGTTCTGCACTGGGCATGGAGCCTGCTTAAGAGTCTCTCTCTCCTGCTCTCCCCACCCTGCTCCCACTCTCTTTCTCTCTCTCTCTCTCAAAAAAAAAAGGTGATGAGTTTTTTGGAGAAAGATGAAGAGGAGAAGGAGGTTAAAGGCTGGGGGCTGCAATTTAAATAATGTGGTCAAGGACATGTCATTGAGAAGGGGACATTTGGAAATATTCTTGGGCGTGTCATATGAGTAACTGTGGCGAGGCGTGCGTGCATATCTGCGCCGAGAGGAAAGTGCAGGTTGGTGGCGGTAGGGAGTGGGGCAGGCAGATCCTGTGGGGCTTTTGTAGACATTGTAAAGACTGTCCTTTTGCTCTGGGTGAGATGGGAGCCACCGGAAGGTTTTGAGTACGGGAATGGCAGGACCTCACTGACATTTTGAAACAAAGAAGTGGAGGTAGGAAGGTCACTCAGGAGGTTACTGCAACCATCTAGATGAGATAGGAGTAGTTTCAGCCAGTTTGGGGGCAGTGGAGGTGGTAAGACATGAGTCAGTTCTAGGTATGTTGTTAAGGTAGATGCAACAGGATTTCCGAATGGGTTGGTTGTGGGCTGTGAGACAAGAAGTCAGGAGTGCCTGCAGGGGTCTGGGAAGAGTGGCAGTGGAGCATGGCTGGGAGAGGGGTCAAGGTCATCCCACTCTGGGGAATGGTAAGGTAGAGATGCCTACAGGACACCCAAGTGAGGGGCCGTGCAGGCAGTGGGATTTTCCAGGGGTGTTCAGAACTAAAGATCCTAATTTGAAATTTGAAGCCATAAAACTGCATGAGGTTATCAGGGGAGGTGAGTGAAGCTGGAAAAGCATGGAAGTCCCAGGGCTATGCTCTGAGCACTCCGGAAGCAGAGAAATGAGGAAGAATGGGCAAAAGTAGGAGGAAAATCAGGAACTTGAGGCAAGCTGGAAGCCAAATGAAGGATGGTGTTTCAAGGATGGGCCAGTCATCTGTGCCAGGTGCTATGACATGTAACCACTGAGAATCAGTAATGCATTTAGCCAAGTGGAAATCAGCTTGGGCTTTGCCAGTAGAATGGGTTTAAGACAGGACAGGCGGAGAGCATTCGGCAAATGATCCAGTGAAAGAGAGCAGAAAAACGACACAGTGGCTCATAGGGAAGTAGGTCCAAGGCAGGGGATTGTATATGTCATACTGCCTATATTAAGTCTCCATGAGAGCTTCACGTAGATTTCGGTATGATACTCTGATATGGGTGGAACCGAGGAGTTGATGTACTAAGAACATTTTTTAAATACAGACTTTATTTTTTAGAGCTGTTTTACATTCACAACAAGATGGAGCAGAAGTACAGAGAGCTTCCACACATTCCTGCCCCCACGTGTGCTGAGCCTCCCCACTATTACCATTCCATGCCCTGTGGTACATTTGTTACAATCAAGGCACCAACACTGACACATTATCACACCAAATCCCTAGTTGGGGGTTTGTTCTTGGTGTTGTACATCCTATGAGTTTTTCACAAATGTACTAACATTTTACGTAAAAGAGTGCAGCCTCTGTGGAAAACAGTATGGAGGTTTCCCAAAAAATTAAAAAGAGAACTTCCATAGGATCCAGTAATCCCACTTTTGGGGTTATATCCCCCCAAATCAAAATCAAGATCTCTAAAAAGTAGCACTCCTATGTCCACTGCAGCAAGCCAAGGTGTGGAAAAAACCTAAATGTCCATTGATGGATGAATGGATAAAGCAAATGTTGTATACACAAGCAGTGGAATACTATTTAGCCTTAAAAAAGAAGGAAATCTTGCCATTTGCACAATGTAGATGAACCTTGAGGACACTATGGTAAGTAAAATAAGCCAGTTACAAAATGACAAATACTGCATAATTCCACTGACAGGAGGTTTCTAAAATAATACTATTCAAAGTATCATTTTTAAATAATTAAAAACATCTTAAAATAATTTAAGATAGCATTTAAAATAATAACATTTTGGGGCACCTGGGTGGCTCAGTCGTTAAGCGTCTGCCTTCGGCTCAGGCCATGATCCCAGGGTCCTGGGATCCAGCCCCACACCGGGCTCCCTGCTCGGCAGGAAGCCTGCTTCTCCCTCTCCCACTCCCCCTGCTTGTGTTCCCTCTCTCACTGTGTGTCTCTCTGTCAAATAAATAAATAAAATCTTTGAAAAAAAATAATAACATTTTCGGGACACCTGGGTGGCTCAGTCAGTTAAGTGTCCAACTCTTGGTTTTGGCTCAGGTGGTGATCTCAGGGTTGAGGGATCGAGCCCCACGGTGAGCTCTGAGCTCAGTGCAGAATCTGCTTGTCCCTCTCCCTCTGCTCCTCCCCCCACTTGCAATCTGTCTCTCTTGAAATAAATTAAATCTTTAAAAAAATTTTTCTAATAAAACATCAAATAATTACACTTAAAAAAGTGGTCATTTTTTCATACACTGTTCTGTGGGCTATCAGGATAAATGTCATCAACTAGAGTTTATAATTTCAAAAACAAAAGTACAAGTGTCCTGCCTCCAAAGGCAGTGCTTTTCCCCTGACACCATAAATAAGCAGACAACGCTGTTAACCGTGCTCTGTCCCCACAAAACCCACTTAGGTGTGGAAATGATATAAAGTGCTTCTGGCTAAGTGGTTATCAGGAATACTAATGAGCCTAACAGAATGTGGGAAACTAGTTCAATGTATAAACAAAATGTTTTATATAGTAAAAGAAAATTTCAGAGTATACAACTAAAAGATGAACTATACATATAAATACAGGCATATTCTGTGCAAAGTCCAATTATAACAATATCTGCTATTTATGACACACTTACTATCTGCTAAGAAATTTACATTCCTTGTTGCTAATTATCACCAACCACTTGCATTGTTGGGGCTATCGTGCCAATTACACAGACGCCGAGGCTGAAGTTCAAGGAGCTAGAAAGTGGCCGTGGTGGATTCTGGACCGAATTGTTGATGTCTGACAGCAAAGCCCATGTTTTTTCCCTCACACCCTGGTATCTCACCTAAAAAAAAAAAAAAAAAAAAAAAAAACCCAAAACAGAAACAAGTAACTCTGTTTGTAACTCACAAAAATCTTCCTGGAAAAATGAGAATTGCACATTTAAGAATAAAACACTACCTAAAGGCAAATGGACAAGGGTAATTCAGCAGTCTGTAGTGCTGAGTGCATTTTTTCTGTTCTTTCTGGAGAATACAAGACAGCTCAAAAGAGGTCCCAGACACAGTGGTTCACAAGAGGAGATGTTCAAATACTTTATGAACTCAGCTTGTAAGATTGTAGGTATTTGGGCAGTTTCATTCTAAGATTACTCTGAAGTGTGACCATGTCGGAGCCAAAGGAGCAAGTATGCCTTTGTTATATATTTTTTAACACTTTGCACGATTCTGTCATCTACCCAGAGAAACAAACATCGATAATATTCAGCAGCATACCAACAATCTAGACAGAGTGGGTCAAGTTTCCATCATCATCTTACATCACATTATATTACCATTTCAGCAATAGTGTCAGTAATTAGATATTGGCTAAGTGCCTAAATCCTGATTCGCATCTATAATTTAAGTACATATCATACTAAATAGTGTCATTGTGCAAAGCCAAGAGGTATTCAGTGGTTGGTGTTTTCCCTCTTCCTGAAACACAAAGAAGCTTATTCTGTTCTCCAAGAATGCAGGTGTAATGTTGGAAAATGCCTTGAAAATTTCACTCATGCATTTGCCTAGGAAAAATAACTGATTTTTTAAGTTGTAAAAATATACTGGCTTTTCCATCTGAGTGGGCAGATGGAAATCAGTAGAAATGTATCATTTCCAGCTGATATGTTTATGTTATTGAAACCTTGAAAACAGTTCAAAATCAACAGCCCTAAATAGTTAGGCTAATAAACCAAAATGTTTGTCATACTTATTGTTTTGCATTGAACCTTCACTTGTACACAGAAAAATTAGATTAAGACCATTTCAGTACATTTGGAACTTGTTTTTTCAAAAAGTTACTTGCTGTGGATGCAAGGAAAAAGCAAATATCTTCTTAAACTAAAGCACAATAAATTTGTGGCAACCAAAGAATTTCGAAAAACATGGATGGGAGATGGTAATCATGCTGCTATGCCTCCTCTCCCCACAATCCGTGTCAGACAAATGGGAAGTAGTATATAGCATCTGCATACCGTATCAGTTGTTGAACTTGAATTTCATTACAAAATGGCTTTGGTCACAGCTTGGGCTATTTACAGAAAGCTTATTTCAGTTCTCCTGAGCCCAAATTAAACGTCTTAGAATGCGGTACTTATAAAAGGAAACAAAGGGCCTATTTATCCGATATTGTGCACCAGAAAGAGAAGACATAAATTGCATTAATCTCCCGTCTTTCTATTCTTACTCCCCTGGTCCAAAGAAGCACTGTCTTCATGATCTGAGTACTCTTACTCAGGATGGTTTTAAGTGGTCAGAGAAGTGATTTAACGACCTAATAGACTAGCTTGGCTACTCCTGTTCCCTATTTTCTGTCCCTTGGCTTATTCTCGGGGAAGATGAGAAGGAGGCATTTAGGTTAAAGCATTATGGTAGATTACTAAATGTAGTCATAATTTGTAACTCTGCTCATCGAGATCTAAAGTTTGTCTCTTCAGCTCTTAAATTCGGGCTGTGTGTGACATGCTCTGAAGAACAGAATGCAGTAGAAGTGAGGTTGTGTGCATTCCAAGCCCAGGTGTCAAGAGGCCTTGTTGCTGCTTTTCTTGCTGCTAGGAGCCCTTTTGCCACCATGTGGACAAGTCCAGCCTGGCCTGGGGACAATGAAACAGCACCTGGAGCTGGCCTCACAGCTGTCCCAGACTTCCCAGCTGAGGCCCCAGACACGGGAGAGAGCTTGGCCAAGAAAAGTCAAGCTGGGAACGGACCAGAGAGGCACCCCAGTGAACTCAGCCCAAATTGCCCAAGTTTGGGGTCATTTGTTACACAGCGATAGGTAACCGTTACAAGCGCTGTAGGCCATCACAGCCCTTTCAACAGTGATTCTCTTTCCTCAATCCTTTCCACTAAAGGGAGATTGTTTCTAACAGATCTTTATCTGCCAACGGTGATTATATCAACAACTACTTTATCTGCCTTAAGAAGACAAACTTCATTGCAAAAATCAGAAGTTTTCTCTAGATAAGATATGCTGGCCAACAAAGAAATTAACTCTAGACTATTCTACAAATTAAGCCAAAAGAAAAGCGTTCCCCTGGGTTGAAAGAACTATGGATTAAAGGTCCCCAGTGACAAGAATCTCCAAAGAATAAACAGAAATGTCCCCAAAATAAAGACTAAGTTTGACAACTGCCAGGATCAGAGGGCACGACGCTGTCCTAGGAAAGTAGCTGTCAGATGTTTCTCCTCACTTACCACTCTTCTGCTTTCCCCTCCACTCTGTTTTGATGGGCAAATGGGGAGCAGAGCCAAGGGAAGAGAGAAAGGGCCACACTCCATTTCCTTGGCTCTCCTGCAGAAGACAACAGCTGGGTGGGAGAGCAGTTTTCAGCTAAGTCAAGTTTAAAGACTGGATAACTACAGATAGGGTGGTACATCAGAGGGCTCTAATCCTCACCCTGAAGCTACAGGTTTCCCCGTAGAGGGCCAGAATTTGCGTAGGTGATAACCAGGTACTGGTACGATATTACATTCAGAAGGGAGCAACTGGTGTGCTCACCACTTTGACTCAGCTTTTCCTTTCAGTGTCCTAAAAATACAACTTAAAAAGAATCAGAAAATCACCTGGCTCAGAGATGGCAAATTATTTCTAAGCTTAGTAGTTTCTAACATTTCCTGGGAGCAGCGTGCCTGGCTGGCTCAGGCAGAGGAGCATTCGACTCTTTATCGCAGGATCATGAGTTCCAGCCCCATGTTGGGTATAGAGATTACTTAAAATGAATAAATAAAAATAAAAATAAAACATTCCTAGGAGGGGCGCCTGGGTGGCTCAGTCATTGGGTGTCTGCCTTCGGCTCAGGTCATGATTCCAGGGTCCTGGGATCGAACCCCGCATTGGGCTCCCTGCTCCGCGGGAAGCCTGCTTCTCCCTCTCCCCCTCCCCCTGCTTGTGTTCCCTCTCTCACTGTATCTATCTCTGTCAAATGAATAAATAAAATCTTAAGAAAAATTATTAAAAAAAATTCCTAGGAGCTATATGTCGCCATATACCACGTCAGTCCTATATGTTAGAGAACTAGGCAGTAAGAGGAAGGAGAAGGCAGGGTGGATGCCCAGTATGTTCTACTAGCAGTAATAGCCATGGGCTGAAAACCTTTAAAAAAAGAAAAAAGAGTATGAAAAGACGAACTACATAACAGGAGAAAATATTTGAAAACCACATATCCAACAAAGGACTTATATCTGGAATATGTAAGGAAGTCCCAAAAATCATCTTAAAAAAAAAAATTCTGGTTAGAAAATAGGCAAAATACATGAACATTTTATGGAAGAGGATACACAGATGGCAAATAAGCACATAGAAAACTATTCAATTTCATTAGTCATCAGGGAATTGCAAATTAAAATCAACACAAAATACCATTACATACCAATTAGATGTTTAAAATAACAATAAAAAAATAATGTTGACACCAAATGCTGGTGAAGATGTAGAGAAACTGGATTATTCAGACATTGCTGGTGGTAATGTAAAATGGTACCACTGCTCTGGAAAACAGTTTGGTGGTTTTTAGTAAAATTAACCCTGTAGCTATCAAACAACCAGTAATGACATTCCTGAGCATTTATCCCAGAGAGATAAAAATTTATGTCCACACAAAAACTGTATATAAATGTTCATAGCTGTTTTGTTCATAATAGTTGAAAACTGGGAACAAACCAGACGACCATCAATGAGCAAATGGTAAACCACCTGTGGTACATCCATGCCATGGAATACTACTCAGCAATAACAAGGAACAAAGTTTTGACCCACACACGACTTGCATAATCTCTGGGATTTATGCTGACTAAAACAAAACAAAACAAAACAAAAAAACCCTCAAAATCTTTACATCATTCCATGTACATAACATTCTTAAACTAACATAATTACAGAGACAGACTAGATTGGCAGTTGCCAGAGGTTAAGGGGTGGTAGTTGTGAGGGGAGGTATAAAAAGATAGCAGGAGAGAGCCTTTGTGGTTATAGAACTCTTGTGTATCTTGACTGTGGTGGTGAGTACATGAATCTACACAGGCCATACATTTGGACATTACACACTCCCCCACCCCTCTGTCTCTCTCCCTCCAAGATCCCCGTTCCTCAAAATGCATACAGAACTGGTAAAATATGATAAGCTCTGTGGCTCGTCCATTTTCTGATGTGACATTATTCTATAGTTATGTAAGATGTTACCACTGAGAGGAACTGGGGGAAGGGTACCTGAAACCCGCAAGAACGTTTTTTGCAACTCTTTAATCGATAACTACTTTGAATCTTTTAATGCTTAATCTGTAATTATATCTTAAATTTTGGCCACTCTATAATGATTTCAAAATAAAAATTTTAAGCTTTTGTGGGTTTTTTGTTGTTGTTATTTTTAGAGAGGGGGAGGCAGAGAGCGAGAGCGAGAGGCAGAGGGAGAATCCCAAGCAGGTTCCACTAGGGGGGTTCGATCTCATGACCCTAAGATCTTGACCTGAGCCGAAATCAAGAGTCGGACGCTTAACCAACTGAGCCACCCAGGCACCCCTCAAAATAAAAACTTCCAATGAAACTAACAAAGAAGATTGCAGGACAGGTAATACAGCACATGAAGTAAGAGCCGAGATGAGGTCTCGTGACTGCCAGGCACATGTTCCCAGATCCTGGTCATTCAGTCAGGATGGGTCACCAGAGATGCGGCTGAGTGGGGGTCAGAGAAGCCTTCAGCTGGTTAGACGTGTGCCTCCCATTCTCCATTTCACCGGTGTTGGTTACTTGTCACTCAGTAACCAATCTCAACAAGGCACAGATGCTGGCGCTGGTACATAGACCTAGGTTCAATTCTATTTATCTTGGATCTATAATCTTGATGGATTCCTATATTGGAAAGGGCGTTTGATCAACACCTCTGGCATCCCTAGGGGAAGCTAGAGGAAAGGCCACACAATGAGCTGGTCCCTATCCTTCCACTATTGCAATACCACAAAGTGACATTTACAGATAGCTGCCAAACACTCAGAACTGGGCTGGGCAGTGAATTCAACCTGAACTTGGGAATATAAATGAGAAGGAGAATAGAGCAAAATAAAAATGACCAATGCCTGGGGCCTAGGGAAATCTATGCACGCTGTTACCTGGTAGAAAACAGGTAGATGGATTCGTCGTCATTGTAGTCTAGTGTGTGTGCGCACGCATGTGTGCGTGTGTGTCTACACATACTTTTCTATTGCTCATTAGGGGATATGGAGCATCATTCTCAGACTATAGAAGGAAAACCTATTTCTGAAAATGACTATAGAAATCAGAAGAAAGTTTAAGTAACAATTATGTACCTTATTAGGGTGAGAAAGACAACCATGTTCTCAATGACACAAGAAAAAGAAAGTCATAATCAAATGCTATCCAGAGGGCCGGGAGAGAGAAGGATTTGTTAAAGAAACTTAAAGAGCCAACAGCACATTTATGACTTCAAGTTTTCAAATGGTGGGGTAAAGAGGATTGCTCTTCCCCCTCCTCAAAAATCATACTGGAGGACTAGAAGGAAAAGTACCTACAAGAATATTAAAAGCACAAAAAGCAGAAGCGAGATCCATTTTCACTGAAATGAGGAGGCATCTGTAACCCTGAACCGCAGGCTGTGAGGAAGGGCTGGCAAAGGTGGGGAAGGCGAAACAAAAGGTGGGAGGTGTCCCCAGGTCCCCAGGGACCCAAGCCGATCATGAAGTTACTCTCAACCTCCCCCTCAAAGGCCCTTCCTTCCCTTTCCCTGTGCTGCGGGCACATTTCTCCTGCCGGAGTCCGCCAGTAGAGGAAGAGGAACAGAAGGAGGGAGGAGAGGGTCAGTCCAGGGCTGGGGTTCATCCCAGGAGTGGCCATTGGGTCCACAAACAGTTGATTTCAGTTTCCAGACTTTCCTACATTCCTAGAACATCATCTTATGCCCTCTGAAATAGCGACCAACTGGCTGACATCCGTCCCAGAGGTCTGTGTCCCCGCCACACCAAGCTCCTGTGCTGTAACGACCCCAGGCTCTCTCCTGACCTCTCCCAGGGCTAAGAGTGGTAGCTGCCTCCTGCAGTTCCTATTGCTCTGTTAAGTCGGTGTCCTTTTTCTCATTTTCCATCTTCCAGTATCTGTTTAATCAAGCTCATATATTAAACTCACTCTACTAAAATAACTGGTGGCATTCTGTTTTCCCCACTGGATCTTGACTGAAACAAAATCACCATCCTCAGAAGTAAGTAACACACTCCGAGGGGCAAAATTACTCATTCTTGAGAGCTGCTTGTTGCAGTGTCCCTGGCCTTGTTTCGATGGGATGCTTCCAGAAGCAGGGAGGGTGATGCTGGGTAAACCATCGCATAGATCGCCGTTACAGAAAGACGTGTCTTGGTGAAGTGGGGGGGGGGGAACAGGGGCTCAGCCTCATGAACTGACTGTAGGGCTTATGTCCTTGTCTGGGGAGAAGTCACAGCCAAGAGGATGCTCACACAGGCTCCTGTCACAGGAATCTTGTCAGCCTGGAGCATGACCCTGACACGTAGCTGCCATAGACAACTGGCCCGGGAAGAATTCATCTCACTCAAAGGTGAGCAACAATCCAAATTGAACTGGCCATAAATTATATGCAGACACATACCGGGTTCTACGTGAGAAAACAATAGCATAAGAATAAATAACCAAAATTCTAAGAAAGATATTAGCATATAGAGTCAAGCAGTAAATTTTACAATGATATAAAGTAACTAAGTAAGATTTATTTTTTGGATTGATAAAATGCTTCAGCATTAAAAAAATTAAAATATGGGGTGCCTGGATGGTTCGGTTGGTTAAGCAACCGGCCTCTTGATTTTTGCTCAGGTCATGATCTCAAGGTCATGAGATCAAGTCCTACATCCGTACTGGCTGGGCATGGAGCCTGCTTAAGATTCTCTCTCTCTCCCTCTCCCTCTGCCCCCCATTCCCACCCTCTCTTTCTGTCTCTCCCTCTAAAAAAATATAAAATATTATATTAATAAATCAAAAATAAAAGCCAAATAACTGGTAGTGATTTTTATAGGTACCAAATGTGAATAAAATTCTATATCCATTATAAAAAATGTTTAACAAAAGAAAAAATTGCCAAGAAATGTTTGAAAAACAGAATAATGAGTAGAGACGTATCTTATCAGATATGAAAATGTCCTTAAAATCTATTATAATTAAACGAGCATGTTGTTATGCCAGTAATAGACAAATAGTTTATTATATCAGAATATAATCCAGAAATATATAGCCATTTGATACATGAAAAATGTGACATTTTAAATCAGTAGGTAAAGAATGAATTATTCAGCATATGGATATGGAGCAACTGAATATCCATTTTGAGTAAATCAAACTTGGATTCCTGCATTGTGAGATAGATATATCTATATCTATATCTATATATCAGTGATGGTTTACAAACTATTAGAGAAACATTTAAAGAAAAATTTTAAAAAATCTTTATTGGAGAATGACCTTCTAAAGTCCAGAAGCCAGAGAAAATTGGACATAATTCCTAGATTGTCCTACTAAAATTTAAATTTGCTCTATGTTGAAAAAATACCATAAACAAAGTGAAAAGATGAAACAGATTAAGAGAGAATGTTTACAACTCAGAAAACACAGAGGGGCCAGCAGGGTGTCACATTCACTTTCAACCTGAGAGTTTTGGTGACCTAGTGAGCTTAATCACCAATTTTCAACAGTTTAGCAGAGTAGGGGTGGAAGAAAAGGCCCAAACTGGGGGCTAAGTAGGACGCTGTCCCCCACCCCACAAACCTAGAACATGAAAAGGCAACACTCTCACAGTAAAGTTAAACTAGAAATAACATGTCCTCTATTCCATCAGACTGGAAAGACATGGCCAATCTCAAAACTGGTTGTTGAGTAGCAAAACTATCACCCACCCTTAAGGCAATGAATGAAACAGCCGAATTCAACTTCAGTAGGGGTTTCAAAAAACCTCAAGCAAGAATTTAATCTAGAATGGTCTGGGAGTGTCTCCAGAAATCTGGCAAAAGCAAACACAAATCCTTTCTTCAGAAATACACCTTTATCCCAGGTCCCAAGCATTTCCCTCCCCCTTCCAAAACAAAACAAAACAAAACAACCAAACAAACAAAAACAAAAGCAAAAAACAACAACAAATAAAATGAGTAGCTTTTACTCAAAACCAAACCAAACCACGAAAAAACAAGCATCATGAGAGCACCAACCAGAGCTAGAAAAATCTGACCAACAAATACTTTAGATGAGTTATTCTCAAAACACAGTCCCTAAACTAAGCAGCATCCGCATCATCTGGGAACTTCTTGGAAATAGAAGTTCCTGGGTTCTGCCCCAGACCTGCTAATCACAGACTCTAGGGGTGAGGCCCAGCCACGTGCGATTTAAAAAGTTCTCACATCATTCTGATGTACATTCAAGTTTAGGAACCATGGCTTTAAATATTAAATTTAGGGGCACCTGGGTGGCTCAGTTGGTTGAGTGTCTGCCTTTGGCTCAGATCATGACTCTGGAGTGCCAGGATTGAGTCCCACATCGAGCTCCCTTGCTCAGCAGAGAGCCTGCCTCTCCTTCTGACCCTCACCCTACTTGTGCTCTCTCTCTCAAATAAATCAATAAATATTAAATTTAAAGAACCAGTGTATGGTGCAAATGTGTTCAATGTGTTGCTCAAGAGAGGCTTGGAAGTACGACAAAAGAGCAAACAATTCTGAATGAAGCCAACCAGGGCTTTCAGAAGTGAAAAATACGGTAAACAGAAATTAAAATTCAATTGATCCATTTAGCAGCAGGCCAGCTCTCTCTCTCTCTCTCTCAAATAAATAAATAATGTCTTCTAAAAATAAATAAATAAAAATAAAAGATTTTATTTCTTTATTTGAGAGAGAGAGAGCACAGAGGAGTGGGGGGAAAGGCAGAGGGAAAGGGAGAAGCAGACTCCCCGCTGAGCGGGGAGCCTGATGTGCGGCTCCATCCCAGGGCCCCAAGATCATGACCTGAGCCAAAGGCAGACGCTAACTGTTAGCTAACTGCTAACACTCAACTGAGCCACCCAGGCGCCCCAAAATGTCAAATTTCAATCAGGCTTCAAGGAAAAAGGCAGACTAAGTAAGAATTTTGGTACTTTAGTACAAGAGAACTCAAGACATTTGTTGTCTAGTAAATTGAAGAGTGTGAGTTGCTCATGGCAAGCAATTGGTACCACTAGTACTTACAAACAGCATTAGTCTATAATGTGCAGGTTTTATATGCTTTAGAAAGTATATGGTTAAAACTAACATCTAATTGTGATGGAAAAATAAAAACTCTTGGAAAACTAAAAACAAAATGCTATCTCCTGGACATGATAAAGAATATCTAACTTAAAGGGCGCCTGGCTGGCTCCGTCAGAAGAGCGTGCAACTCTTGATCTTGGGGGTCATGAGATTGAGCCCCACGTGGGGGGCAGAGATTATTAAAAAATAAATAAATAAAACTTCTTATGAAAATGATTATCTAACTTAAAAAAATAGCCAACACCATACTTGAACAAGTAGTCCAAGAGATTATCCTTATCAAATAAAGAAGAGGTCAAAGATGGCTGCTATCTACAGATTTCTCCCATTTGAAAGGAAAACCGAGAAAACACACTAAACTTTCTCCTTGTCTTTGAGATTCTCAATTTTACCGTACTGTACTCAGAGGTAGAACTGATTTTATTACCTAGCCTGTGAACTTTACCAACCTGCGGCCTTTCATTATTCCTTTCCTTCTGGAAAATGGAATATTAAATTCTATTTAATAACAGGCAGGGAGCAAGATGGTGGAGGAGTAGGAGACCTGGATTTCATGTGGTCTCAGGAATTCAGCTGAATAGGGATCAAACCATTCTGAACACCTATGAACTCAACAGGAGATCAAAGAAGAGAGTAGCAACAACTCTCTGAACAGAGAAATGACCACTTACTGGAAGCAGGGACCCAACGAGCGGCAGAGCTGGGGAGACTCACCTTCCTTCCCCGGGGAGAGCGGCGCGGGAGCGCACCGCAGGGATCTGCTGGGTTTGGAGACTCCACACCAAGTCGGGAGCCAGAGATAGAAACACTTGGTCACAGGCTGGGTGAGCACAGAGTGCCCCGGGAGACCGGGGAGACGGGAGTGACTGCTTTTCTCTGGGGGCGCACTGAGGAGCGGGGCCCCGAGTTCTCAGCTCCGTCGGGTAGAGATTGGGAGTCCGCCATTTTCACTCTGGTCCTCCAAAGCTGTACCAGAGCTTGCAGGGAACAAAAGCTCCTGAGAGCAAACCCGAGCAGCTTGCTTAGCCTGGACCGACAAGGGTGGGGCAATTCCGCCTCCGGCAAAGACATTTGGAAACCACGGCAGAGGCCCCTCCCCCAGAAGATCAGCACAAACAGCCAGCAAGCCAAGACCAAGTTTACCGATCAAGGAGAACGGGAGAACTCCAGCGCTAGGGGAATACTGCACATAGAATTCATGGCTTTTTTACCATGATTCATTAGTTTTTCAAAGTTAATTTTTTTAACTGTTTTTTTTAATTTTTCTTTTTCCCCTTTTCAAACAACATCTTATCAATCCCCTTTAAAAAAAACATTTTTTATTTTTCATTTTTAGAGTCATATTTTATCCCTTCATAGTAGTTACCATTATTTTTGACATATATATATATAAGTTGTTCTCTCTTTTAAAATTTTGAGATACAGTTTCTTCTAAAAGATCAAAATATACCCTAAATCGCTAGTGTATGGCTTTGTTCTAGTCTCCTGCCTGATCACATTCTCTCCCTATTTTTTTTTCTTTTCTTTTTTTAAATCTTCTTCTTTCTTTTTTCAAACAACTTATCTTATCAATTCCTTTTATAAAATCTTTTATAATTTACATCTTTACATTCATCTTCCATTCCTTCACTGTATCAACCCTTATTTTGTACATATATAAATCTTTCTTCCTTTAAAATTTTAGGAGGCACTTTTTTCTAACAGACCAAAATACACCCAAAATCTAGTGTGTGGCACTGATCTATGCACTAACCTGATCATATTTGATCATATTCTGTTTTTTTGTTCTGTTTTTGTTTTTATCTTTTTCTTTTTGTCTTTTTTTCTCTTTCTTTCTTTTCTCTTTCTTTTTCCTTTCTTTCCCTTTCCTTTCCCCTGGTTTCAGGTCTTTTCTGATTTGTATAGAGTATATTTGCTGGGGACGGTGTTAACCTGTTACCATTTTGTTCTCTCATTCATTTATTCTGCTCTGGACAAAATGACAAGACGAAAAAAATCACCTCAGCAAAAAGAACAAGAGGTAGTACCATCTGCCAGGGATCTACTCAATACGGACATTCGTACGATGTCAGACCTAGAGTTCAGAATCATGGCTTTAAAGATACCAGCTGGGCTTGAAAAAAGCGTGGAAGTTATTAGAGAAACCCTTTCTGGAGAAATAAAAGAACTAAAATCTAAGCAAGTTGAAATCAAAAAGGCTATTAATGAGGTGCAATCAAAACTGGGGGCACTAACTGCTAGGATAAATGAGGCAGAAGAGAGAATCAGCGATATAGAAGACCAAATGATGGAAAATAAAGAGGCTGAGAGAAAGAGAGATAAACAACTACAGGATCACAAGGGCAGAATTCGAGAGATAAGTGATACGATAAGACAAAACAACATTAGAATAATTGGGATCCCAGACGAAGAAGAAAGAGAGAGAGGGGCAGAAGGTATATTGGAGCAAATTATAGCAGAGAACTTCCCTAATGTGGGGAAGGAAACAGGCATCAAACTCCAGGAGGCACAGAGAACCCCTCTCAAAATCAATAAAAATAGGTCAACACCCTGACATCTAATAGTAAAACTTATGAGTCTCAGAGACAAAGACAAAATCCTGAAAGCAGCTTGGGAGAAGAGATATGTAACCTACAATGGTAGAAACATTAGATTGGCAACAGACCTATCCACAGAGACCTGGTAGGCCAGAAAGGACTGGCATGATATCTTCAGAGCACTAAAAGAAAAAAAGTGCAGCCAAGAATACTATATCCAGCTAGGCTGTCACTGAAAATAGAAGGAGAGATAAAAAGCTGCCAGGACAAACAAAAACGAAAGGAATTTGCAAACAAAAAACCAGCGCTACAAGAAATATTGAAAGGGGTCCTCTAAGCAAAGAGAGAGCCTAAAAGCAGCATAGATCAGAAAGGAACACAGACAATATACAGTAACAGTCACCTTACAGGCAATACAATGGCACTAAATTCATACCTTTCAATAGTTACCCTGAATGTAAATGGGCTCAATGCCCCAAACAAAAGACACAGGCTATCAGATTGGATTAAAAAAGAAGACCCATCAATATGCTGTCTGCAAGAGACTCCTTTTAGACCCAAAAACACCTCCACATTGAAAGTAAGGGGGTGGAAAATCATTTACCATGCTAATGGACACCCAAAGAAAGCTGGGGTGGCAATCCTTATATCAGACAAATTCGATTTTAAAACAAAGACTGTAATAAGAGATGATGAAGGACACTATATCCTACTTAAAGGGTCTATCCAACAAGAAGATCTAACAATTGTAAGCATCTATGCCCCGAACATGGGAGCAGCCAATTCTATAAGGCTATTAATAACAAAAGCAAAGAAACACATTGACAACAATACAATAATAGTGGGGGACTTTAACACCCCCCTGACTGAAATGGACAGATCATCTAAGCAAAAGATCAACAAGGAAATAAAGACTTTAAATGACACACTGGACCAAATGGACTTCACAGACATATTCAGAACATTCCATCCCAAAGCAACGGAATACACATTCTTCTCTAGTGCCCATGGAACATTCTCCAGAATTGATCACATCCT
>NW_027397072.1:84289233-84291275 GCF_003265705.2 Callorhinus ursinus
GAGAATTACAGACCAATATCCTTGATGAACATGGATGCAAAAATTCTCACCAAAATACTAGCCAATAGGATCCAACAGTACATTAAAAGGATTATTCACCACGACCAAGTGGGATTTATCCCTGAGCTGCAAGGTTGGTTCAACATCCGCAAATCAATCAACGAGATACAATACATGAACAAAAGAAGGAACAAGAATCATATGATCCTCTCAATAGATGCAGAAAGAGCATTTGACAAAGTACAGCATCCTTTCTTGATCAAAACTCTTCAGACTATAAGGATAGAGGGTACATACCTCAATATCATAAAAGCCATCTATGAAAAACCTACAGCGAATATCATTCTCAATGGGTAATAGCTGAGAGCTTTTTCCCCTAAGGTCAGAAACGTGCCAAGGATGTCCACTCTCACCACTGCTATTCAACATAGTATTAGAAGTCCTAGCCACAGCAATCAGACAACAAAAAGAAATCAAAGGCATCCAAATCGGCAGAGAGGAACTCAAACTCTCACTCTTTGCAGATGATATGATCCTGTATGTGGAAAACCCAAAAGACTCCACCCCAAAACTGCTAGAACTCACACAGGAATTCAGTCAAGTAGCAGGATATAAAATCAATGCACAGAAATCAGTGGCATTCCTATACACCAACAACAAGACAGAAGAGAGACAAATCAAGGAGTTGATCCCACTTACAATTGCACCCAAAACCATAAGATACCTAGGAATAAATCTAACCAAAGAGGCAAAGGATCTGTACTCAGAAAACTATAAAATACTCATGAAAGAAATTGAAGAAGACACAAAGAAATGGAAAAACTTTCTATGCTCATGGATTGGAAGAACAAACATTGTGAAGATGTCAGTGTTACCTAGAGCAATCTACACATTCAATGCAATCACCATCAAAATACCATCCACTTTTTTCAAAGAAATGGAACAAATAATCCTAAAATTTGTGTGGAACCAGAAGAAACCCCGAATAGCCAGAGGAATATTGAAAAAGAAAAGCAAAGCTGGTGGCATTACAATTCCGGACTTCCAGCTCTATTACAAAGCTGTCATCATCAAGACAGTGTGGTACTGGCACAAAAACAGACACATAGATCACTGGAACAGAATCGAGAGCCCAGAAATGGACCCTCAACTCTATGGTCAACTCATCTTTGACAAAGCAGGAAAGAATGTCCAATGGAAAAATGACAGTCTCTTCAAGAAATGGTGTTGGGAAAATTGGACAGCCACATGCAGAAGAATGAAACTGGACCATTTCCTTACACCACACACAAAAATAGACTCCAAATGGTTGAAAGACCTAAACGTGAGACAGGAGTCCATCAAAATCCTAAAGGAGAACACAGGTAGCAACCTCTTTGACCTCAGCCGCCGCAAGTTCTTCCTAGAAACATCACCAAAGGCAAGGGAAGCACGGGCAAAAATGAACTATTGGGATTTCATCAAGATAAAAAGCTCTTGCACAGCAAAAGAAACAGTCCACAAAACCAAAAGACAACTGACAGAATGGGAGAAAATATTTGCAAATGATGTATCAGTAAGGGGCTAGTATCCAAAATCTATAAAGAACTTATCCAACTCAACACCCAACAAACAAATAATCCAATCAAGAAATGGGCAGAAGACATGAACAGGCATTTTTCCAAAGAAGACAACCAAATGGCCAACAGACACATGAAAAAGTGCTCAACATCGCTCGGTATCAGGGAAATCCAAATCAAAACCTCAATGAGATACCACCTCACACCAGTCAGAATGGCTAAAATTAACATGTCAGGAAACGACAGATGTTGGCGGGGAAGCGGAGAAAGGGGAACCCTCCTACACTGTTGGTGGGAATGCAAGCTGGTGGAGCCACTCTGGCAAACAGTATGGAGGTCCCTCAAACAGTTGAAAATAGAGGTACCATATGATCCAGCAATTGCAGTACTGGGTATTTACCACAAAGATACAAATGTAGGGACCCGAAGGGGTACGTGTACCCCAATGTTTATAGCAGCAATGTCCACAATAGCCAAACTG
The DNA here is from genome assembly GCF_003265705.2 of Callorhinus ursinus. Lineage (NCBI taxonomy): Eukaryota > Metazoa > Chordata > Mammalia > Carnivora > Otariidae > Callorhinus > Callorhinus ursinus. The sequence continues at coordinate 84,291,274 of NW_027397072.1, forward strand.
TG
>NW_027397072.1:84291375-84352481 GCF_003265705.2 Callorhinus ursinus
TGAATTGTGCAAGACTGTTGAATCACAGATCTGTACTTCTGAAACAAGTAACGCAACATATTTTAAGAAAAAAGAAAAAGAAGAAGATAACAGGAGAGGAAGAAAATGGGAGTATGTCAGAGGGGGAGACGAATCATGAGAGATGATGGACTCTGAAAAAAAAACTGAGGGTTCTAGAGGGGAGGGAGTGGGGGGATGGGTTATCCTGGTGATGGGTATTGAGGAGGGCACGTTCTGCATGGAGCACTGGGTGTTATGAACAAACAATGAATCATGGAACACTGCACCAAAAACTAATGATGTAATATATGGTGATTAACATAACAATAAAAAAATTTTAAAAAAAAAGGAATGAGATCTTGCCACTTGTAACGATGTGGATGGAACTGGAGGAGTTTATGCCGAGTGAAATAAGTCAATCAGAGAAAGACAGGTATCATATGACCTCACTGATAGGAGGAATTCTTAATCTCAGGAAACAAACTGAGGGTTGCTGGGGTGGTGGGGGGTGGGGGGGATGCGGTGTCTGGGTGATAGACATTGGGGAGGGTATGTGCTACGGTGAACGCTGTGAATTGTGCAAGACTGTTGAGTCACAGATCTTTACTTCTGAAACAAATAATGCAATATATGTTAAGAAAAAAAAAAGAAGAAGATAGCAGGAGGGGAAGAATGAAGCGGAGTAAGTCAGAGGGGGAGATGAACCATGAGAGAGGATGGACTCTGAAAAACAAACTGAGGGTTCTAGAGCGGAGGTCGGTGGGGGGATGGATTGGCCTGGTGATGGGTTAATTAGGGAGGGCACATTCTGCGTGGAGCACTGGGTGTTATGCACAAACAATGAATCATGGAACACTACATCAAAAACTAATGATGTAATGTATGGTGATTAACATAACAATAAAAATTTAAACAATAAAAAAATAACAGGCAGTTATTTTTAAAAAAGAAACCAAGTGGAAATAATAATTTAAAACTGTAATTGCCGAAATCAAGAATTGAATGGGTGGGGTTAAAGTCAGCATGCGTCCCACCGAAAGCAGATTTTTATGAGCAGAAAATCAGGCCGAGGAACCCTCCCAGCAGAAAGTAGTAATTCTACCTCTGAAACTAATTTAAAAAAAGAAAGAAAAAAAGAAAGAAAGTAGTAAAAAGAGTCAACGCTGATAATAGTAGTGCCAAAAGGACAGGGGAAAACAGATGGGAGGAAGCATTTGAAAAAAATTATAATGACTGAAAATTCTCAGAACTTTACAGAGAAAAAGCAAATCACATACAAAGGACCAAAATAAATCAGACTTTGAATATCACTGGCATCAAGAAGACAGTGGTAACACATTAAAGACACCCAAAGAGGATAGCTAACTGGGCCTGCATTTCTTCCTGACTCTGAGAAGCAGGAGGAGGGGAGAGGGGAAAGGATGTGGACAGAGATGGTGGGGGCTGGCCTGAGGCTGCAGAGGATGCTGGGAAATGCAGCTGGTAGAAATGTCCCAGTTGGTGAAATAGCCAAAGACTATTTAAGGACAACGGTTTTGAAGAACAATGTGAGCCACTGTTCAGAAATTTATAGTAAAATATTTTCTTCTGCTAAATGCTTTCTATGAGAGTGTGTGTGTGTGTGTGTGTGTGTGTACACACATGCCCATGAAACAAACTCACTGAAGAGGTTGGATGTTCCATCCAGATTGATGTATAATAGGTAATACAGCCTCACTGAAATGAGGAGCTTGGAGACAATAGTGACCAAAGGGATGTAAGGTCCCAGGAATTTTTAGAAATTTTGGAAGGCAGGGAGGGTAGGACATCCACAAAGCTTTGAGTCAAGCCTGTCGGGACAGCCAGGGTCTGGGAGACTTCATTCCAGCTGACATCTGGATGACTAGCATTTCTGCTTCCAGAACAAAAAGGTACTCTCCAGGATGCTTCCTGCGCCTTGGGTGCTCTCTGCGTGAATCCCCTGACAAATGTCTTCCGTACCTCTGGGTTCTCGAAACTTCCTCAGTTCAGTCTCCTGTACTCAGCCTGTCTTCTTTATTAGCTCGCCTTTCCTTCCTTCCTTTTGTCCAAATGGCATTTTCCAAAGTGCTCCGAGCACGCCTCTTCTACTTTCTCCAGCTCACCGATCCATGAGGTCACCCCGGAAGCCACAGTTCCCAGAGTTCCATTGTAGGGATACATGAATCACCTTGAACTTGAGGGCCCTCGGCGGCTGCAAGTTCATCATGCGCTTGGAAACAGTTTGTTGTAATATTCACTTCATTTCGAACTTTTCAAACTTTTTCTGTAAAGTTTAGGAACTATTTTAGATTTCACAGGCCATATGGCCTCCGTAGCAACCATGCCGTTCTGCCATTTTGCACGAAAGCAGCCATAGACGATATGTAAACAAATAGTTATGGCTGTGTGCCAGTGACATTTTATTTACAAAAACAGCCAGTGGGAAGGAGTTGGCCCACAGGCCTGCGTATGATGTAAGCAAGCACTTGCCAAAATGAATACCAGGCCCCTATAGATGGCTGGATCTGGGTAATATGGGCCAGATTTCCCTGTGGGTGTGCAATCCTTCCCCCAAGAGTTTTATGGATTTCAAGATTTTTCAAGGTGAATTTTAGCTCTAGACCTTGGTTTTGCATGGGGTTGCCTCTGTTCTGTACCTGGTCTGCCCTGCTTTGTGTACATAAGGCATTCACTGATGTTAGTATTTATTAAACTATTCACGCTATATTTTGGCAATGGTATCATTTTGCTAGGGCTATCACAACAAAGTACCACGCACTGGGTGGTTTAAACAACAGAAATTTATTTTCTCAAAATTCAGGAGGCTAGAAGTCCAAGATCAAGGTGCCAGCAGGGTTCAAGTCTTCTGAGGCTTCTTTAAAAAGTTAAATTTAAATAAAATTTAAATTCCAGTTAGTCAACATTCAGTGTAATATTAGTTTCAGGTGTACAATGTAGTGATTCAACACTTCCATGTAACACCCAGGATTTATCACAAGTACCCTCCTTAATCCCCATCATATATTTAACCCACTGCCCCACCCCCCCCACCTCCCCTCTGGTCACCACCAGTTTGTTCTCTGTAGTTAAGAGTCTGTTTCTTGGTTTGTCTCTCTCTCTCTTTTTCTTTATTCATTTTGTTTTATTACTTAAATTCCACATATGAGTGAAATCATATGGTATTTGTCTTTCTCTGTCTGACTTATTTCACTTAGCATAATACTCCCTAGCTCCATCCACATCATTGCAAGGGGCAAGATTTCCTTCTTTTTCATGACTGAGTAATATTCCATTACACACACACACACACACACACACACACGTGTGTATATATTTTAAAAAAAACAGTTATTCAGCATCATGATCAGACTATTATATTTAGCAATCAACAGCAAGGGTAGAAAAAGAAAAAAAACTACATTAAAACCCTTTGTTGGAATGCATTACACTTTCCACAGAACAGAAACTAAAATAACTTGTTATATTAGTCACAAATCCAGTCCTCAAGTTTTTTTGCTGAAGCATGTGAGTATTGTCTCAAATCTGTCTTCTTTGTAGCAGCTCGGCCCTGCCCCCACTGTGCTTGGCTGAGGTCCAAATCTGTCATAACCGATAGCTTTCCTGTCCCTTCTCTGGCTCTCCTCTCCTGCTAAGCTTTGGTTCCTGGCAGTGATTAAAACCTCCTGCCACTGTTGTAGCTACTGCTGCTGCTGGAACTGCCACAGCCACCTTGGTTTCATGGTTTGGCAAGGTATTGGCCTCCACCACCGTAGGGGTCAGAGCTCTGCCTCCAAAATTTCTTCTGATCATCGGTCCAAAATTTGAGGATTGATTGTTGTAGTTGCCAAAATCATCATAGCTTCCACCACCTCCAAAGTTGCTTCCATCATTACAAAATCCATTATAGCCATCCCGCTGCCACCATATCCACCACCACCTCGACTGCCACCAAAGCCACCTCGACCACTGAAGTTCCCTCCACGACCAAAGTTGTCATTCCCACCCAAACCACCTCCACAGCCACCACCAGAGTTTCCAGAACCACTTCGACCTCTTTGGCTGGAGGAAGCCCCAGCCATCTCTTGCTTAGACAGGGCTTTCCTTAGTTCACTGTCGTGGCCATTCACAGTATGGGCTTTTTGAATGACAATCTTGTCTACAGAGTCATGGTCATCAAATGTTACAAAAGCAAAACTTCTCTTCTTGCCACTGCCTTGGTCAGTCATGATTTCAGTCACTTTAATTTTCCCATACTATTCAAAACAATCTCTTAGATGATGTCCTTCAGAGTCTTCTTTAACGCCACCAACAAAAATCTTTTTCAGTTAAGTGGGTACCAGGTCTTTAAGAATATTCTCTTGAGGGTGCCTGGGTGGCTCAGTTGGTTAAGTGACTGCCTTAGGCTCAGGTCATGATCCTGGAGTTTCAGGATCGAGTCCCACATCAGGCTTGCTCAGCGGGGAGTCTGCTTCTCCCTTTGATCCTTCCACATCTCATGCTCTCTCTCTCTTTCTCTCTCTCATTCTCTCTCTCTCTCTCAAATAAATATATAAAATCTTTAAAAATTTTTAAAGATTAAAAAAATTTAAAAAATAAAAAGAATCTTCTCTTGAGACTGCCCTCTTTGGTTCCACAAGTCTTCCATCCACCTGTGTGGCCTTACCTTCATGGCTGCATCCACCTTCTCCACAGTGGCATACTTGACAAACCCAAAGCATCTGGAGTGTTTGGTGTTCGGATCTCTCATTACCATACAGTCTGTAAGTGTTCCCCATTGCTTAAAATGACTCCTCAGACTCTCATGGGTTGTTTCAAGCTCAAACCTCCGATGAAGAGCTTCCGCAGCTGTTCAGGTTCTTTGAGAGACTCTGACTTAGATGTGACTACAGTAGGAGGGGAGACTTTAACAATGCTTACTTGGTGGCGTCCACAGGCAGAAAGGACCACATCTTCTTTATCCATTCATTTGTTGATGGACGCTTAAGCTGCTTCCATGATTTGGCTATTGTAGATAATGTTGCTATAAACATCAGGGTGCATGTATCCATTTGAATTAATATTTTTGTATTCTTTATTTTTAAAGATTTAATTTATTTATGGGGGGGAGGAGCAGAGGGAGAGGGACAAGCAGACTCCATGCTGAGCACAATGCCCAACGTGGGTCTTGATCTCAGGACCCTGAGATCATGACCTGAACGGAAACCAAGAGTCAGACACTTAACTGACTGAGACATCCAGGCACCCTGAATTAGTACATTTACATTCTTCGGATAAATACCTAGTAGGACTGCATTGTAGGGTAGTTCTGTTTTTAACTTTCTGTGAAAACTCCATACTCTTTTCACAGTGGCCACACCAGTTAGCATTCCCACCAACAGTACAAGACGGTAAAAGTCTTTTTTGACCACTCTGCCACTCTGGATTTTAATCAGTCTCTGTTTCCCAAGTGGTGTCCAGATTTTCACCATCCAACTAGCATTCCTTTTATTTGCCCCCTTTTACCAAATCTTTACCTCCTTCCTTCTGGATGTGGTCACACAGTTGGCCTGAAGATTGAGGTCAATCACATGACAATCAATCAATCACGCCTACGTGATGAAGACCCAACAAAGACCCTGGACACTGAAGCTCAAGTGGGTGTCCTAGAATTCACTGGACCTAGAATAACCAAAATGATATTGGAAAAGATGAGCAAAGATAAAGGACCTAAATTATCTGGGGTTTTTTTAGAATTAATTTTTTCTTAGTGAGAGAGAGAGAGCACACCAGCAGGGAGGGGCAGAGGGAGAAGGAGAGAGAGAATCCCAAGCAGTCTCCATGCTCAGTGCAGAGCCCGATATAAGGCTCAAATCTCACAACCCTGAGATCATGACTCGGGCCAAAATCAAGAGTCAGATACCCAACCAACTGAGCCACCCAGGCACCCCTTAAATTAACTGTTTTTAATCTTTATAATAAGGTCACAGTAAAAGATAGTGTGGTATTGGTGTTACACAAATAGATCAATGAAATAGAGATTCTAGAAATAGAATTACATATATATGGTAAATTTATTTTCAACAAACGTGTCAAGGCAATTCATCAACAAAAAGATAATCTTTTCACCAAATGGTGCTAGAATAATTGGATAGCCATATGCAGAAAATAGCCTCAATCTTTATGTCACACCATGTAAAAATACTAACTTGAAATCATATATTTACACATAAGAGCAAAAACTAAAACATATCTAGAATAAGAAATAAGAAAAAACCCAGTGACCTTGGGTTCAACAAGGAGTTCTTAAATATGACACTGAAAGTATGAATTATAAAAGGAAAAATCAAAACAATTGGACTTCATTGACATGAAAAGCTTTTGTTCTTCTTAAAGGCAATATTAAGAAAATGAAAAAACAAGCCATGTGCTGGAAGAAATTATTTGCAAAACATATATCCTACAAAGGATAAAGGATAAAGACCTCATAACTCAAGAATAAGACAAGCCAATTTTTTAAGTGGGCAACAGAAGAACACATAGATGACTAATAAGCACATGAAAAGATGCTCCATATCATTAGTTTTTAGAGAATTGCAAATTAAAACCATGAGACACACTTCACACCCACCACACAGTTAACCATAAAATGACTGACTACACCAAGTGTTGGCAAGGATCCAGAGCAACACTCACTTTCTTAAGTTAAAAATACATCTACCCTATGACCCAGCTATTCCACTCTTAGCTATTTATCTAATCAGAAGAAATGGAAGCATATGTCTGCACAAGAACTTGCACTGTATTTATAAATGACCCCAAACTGGATACAACCCAAGTGTCCATTAACTAGTGAATGGATAAACCAGTTATGATTAAACTATACCAAGGAATATTACTCAGAAATAAAAACAAATGAACTATTGATACAAAAGTATGTGGAAGAACGTTTAAAGTACTGAGTTAAAGCAATCAGAGTTCTGCCCCTGAAAAAGGAGTACAAACCGCATAATTCCATTTACATAAAATTCTAGAAAATTCAAACTCAACTCTAGTGACAGAAAGCAGCTCAGTGGTCATCTGGAACTGGGGTTGAATGGAGGGATAACAAAGGGGCACAAAGAAACTTTTGGGCATGTGGATCTATTCATTATTGTGATTGTGGTGATGGTTTTACAGATGTGTATATATATATATATATATAATAATTTATCAAGTTGTGCACTTTAAAGATGTGCAATTTACGTATGTCAATTATACCTCAATGAAGCTGTAAAAAATATTAGCCATTAATATCAGGTAAAAAATTAAAATAAATACATGCATCATACACAAAAATAAAAATGATGATATCTCATCGTGGTGAGGGATGAAGAAGCCAATCCTGTCTGTAAAAACTCCTGGCTCTGGTGAGAGAGCTGTTCGTGGTCTCTAACAATGAAGCTAGAGCCAAATCAGTGTATTAGAGAAGACAGGAGATGGGTCAAGGAGAATGTACACTCGTCCAGGAGTGAGGGGAGAGCTCAGGGAAGAAGCCAACAATCCAAATGAACCCTGAAGAAGTCAAACTGAGTGAGGGAGAAGGAATGAATGCCAGAGAGATTGAAGAGCCTGAACAAATGCACAGATTCGGGTATGCTTTTGGGCGGGGCTCAAGAGCAGTATCACCTCCCCTAGATAGCATATGTTTCGCTGTATGGATATTCAGATCTGTAGCCATATTACTAATCAGATAAAATAGTTTCTTTCTTAATGCGAGCCCCATTTGAGTGTCCTTATTCTTTGTAGGACCCTTTTATAAGCACTTCACTGTTTATGTTGCAAGCACTGTGGTATCTACTCATATATCCATAGGAACCCAGTGCCTGGGGAAGTTCTTTTTAAACTGAAGGTCCTTTCAAGACAGTTAAGTCTTGAAAAACTAGTGCTCCTTTTGGCTCAGAAGGTACACTTGTAGCGTCCTTGAAGTACTCAAAGCCTTTTCATATAAAGTTTATTTTCTCAGTCATATAAGAATCACAGGTTCAAATAAAATACCTACAATATACAGGAAGAAGGGAAACACTCCCACAGTTATGCCACACTAACCATCACTGTTAACATTTTGACATTTACTTTGAGGCTTGTTCTTTTTAAGATTTTATTTATTTATTTGAGAGAGAGAGAGAGAGCACGAGCGAGAGAGCCTGTGCACAAGCGGGGTGCGGGGCAGAGGGAGAGGAAGAAGCAGGTTCCTTGCTGAGCATGAAGCTGGAAGTGGGGCTCGATCCCAGGACCCAGAGATCATGACCTGAACCCAAGGCAGACGCTTAACCGACTGAGCCACCCAGGCGCCCCTACTTTGAGGCTTTTAATGCACTTTTTAACACAGAGGTGACTAAGATATTTATGTTGTTGTTTCTTGCGAAGAGTATTTTTTGGTCCATAAAGCTAATTAATTAGCCGGGTGTATTTCTACTTTATATCTGGGAATTCCATCTGCTCAAGTAAAAGGAATTTATCAGTTATTTACATTATCAAGAGATGGCCTGCCACTCTCACACGGATGCTTGTCTGATGGATAAAGGACAAAAATTAAAGCAGTGTCAGTTACAGACGGCATTCACCAATAAGTTATTCAATAGTATTCAACAGTAACTATATTAATGCGCTCCTTTTTAAATCAGCTAATGGAAAGTTAAGTGTTAGCAGGGCCTGTTCCCAGATTGAACAAGAGTCATCAGCTTCCTGGTAGTCAACTTTTGGGTTGAAGAGGGTTTTCAATGGGAATGTGTGCATTTGATGAATGCTAATTACATGCTTCCAAATCTTCTTTAGCCAATCCCGTTTGCAGCTGTTATCCAAGTTATTTTGTAAATGTCTGAAACAGCTGTCAACATTCTGAGGGGGAAGCTCTTCAATCAATGAATTGACAGAAATGCAATACTTAGATTTTTCTGAGCAGAAGGCGCGAGAACATCATATACATCTATTTAGCGATGTAGCCAGCAATGAAAGGGAACGATTGATACTGCTGTTGTGTTTTGTTGAAGAAAATTTTCATGCTCATGGGCATGGAAAGTACATCATAAGAGCGCCCTACTTGGGGGGAGACCCACAAAGTCAAATGGGATGTTTGAGTGTCCTAAGGATACAAGCAATGCAATCTTATTTCCTATCAATAAGAACGCTTCTAGTAGTGTATAGCAACATTGTAAATCATATTTTAATTAAAATTTTAGTACTTGTTGATGTTATTTGTTTATTGTCTCAATACAACATTTTTAACAGATGACATCTGGACATTTTACTTCATTTCTCTCTCTTTTTTTCCTCTATAAAATTCTTTAGTAAATCTAATTGTCAAGAAATGCATCAGACTGACAGCTCTGGAAAATGAAGCCTTTTATTCAGGCTCAGAATCTGTGTATTTAGAAAAGCACTACCTTCATGCTCCTCTTGGCCTCAATTCCTTACTGAGACTTGAAGACTCAGGTCACTTTTAACCTTCAGGTCGCATTTGCTTCTTTGCTAAGGTTACAGTCTTCAGGGGGAAAATGAGCATCAGGTATAGAAGTGCTTTCTGGAGCCTCATGTGTCAGAAAGAAGATTGAAGCCCACTCTGCCTTTCCACCTGCAACTGGTCCAAAATGATTCTTGAACTATCGTGACCTATTTAAAAGTAACCCAATGTTTTGTTTGCATGAGTGGAAGAGAAATCCTGTCTGCCCTGATTTTTCATGGAACTATGTCCCTGCATGGGCATGTCATAATTTTTCATGCCAGAAAACCAAAAAATATAATTAGGATGTGTAAGTTTGCAAAAGTCTGCCCGGTTAAGTCATGCTGGCAGAATACGTATACTCATCTCTGCAAATTTGATACTGATGATCACATATATGAAACTATTTTGCTATTGGTGCAGTTCCCTAATAGACGAATACATCAGCAGTCATGGCATGCTAGCCCTGGGCAGTTTTTAAAAACACACAAAATAATCTTTTAACTTTCAAATGATTAAACATAGATGGTCCTCTTTGTTGACCCTGGAATTTCTTCAAGCATTGCAGAATAAAAGTTGGTTTGTTTCTTTCCAATCTATGTTTCACTCTCTCTTAGTTTCTCTTTCCTCTCTTAACTAACCTACTTCTAGGGTTAGTTACCATGGCGCCACCAGAAGCATATATTGAGACAAAGATAAGCGTGCAAATGATTTATTCTGGAACTGCTCCCAGGAGAAACTAAGGGACGGGGGAAGCAAGACAGGGAAAGAGAAAAGGCAAGCAAGGGTGTATGATCTCAGGCAAAGTTTGCTGAAGAGAAGAAATAGCCTGACCTGGCAGGGGAACTGGGTTACAAGTTTTCCTCAGTTTATCCCAATTGCAGGCAAGAGAGCTGGGCTTTCATTGGCTGCATCAGTCAGCCATTGGCTAGGGGCTTACCTGAGGAGGCAAGACCTCCCAGGCATTTCCTGCTTTCTGTACTTATGCCCAAAGTGACTTCAGCAGACCTTGGGCAGACCTCCAAAGAAAGACACAGGTGTGGACAATTACAAGCAAAAGCCTACAGAAGCCAAAGGAGGGGTGCATAAGAATAAAAGAGATCCAACTGAATCTGGCTGAGCCCCAACAGTGTCCAATACACATAGGAACATTAGACAATATCCTGGAATTGCAAAGTGAGGACAGTGCTCATTCAGAAATCAGGAGCTTTGTCCTGAAAGAGTACAAAAATGTCTGAGCAGTCATATTTGGAGTAGCATGCTCACTGCCACAAGAGAAAGAAAGCATAGAGCAGAGATTCCCGTGCTCATTAGAATCGCATGGGAGCTTTTGGAACTCCCAAAGCCCAGGACATACTCCGGACCATTCAATCACAGTCTCTGGGCCTAGGGCCAGACAGCAGTGTTTTTCAACATGCAGTCAATGTAAAGAAACTATGGCATAGAATATGGTCTCAATATTGATGGCACTTGCAAAAAGATATCCGTTGCCTTTCCTAAAATGGCTTTTGTTCACAGTCTATAAAAACAAAACAAGCAAACACACAAAAATCTGCTCCTTAATATGGTACCATGTTAGTAGGAAAATGCCTTGCTTTGGGCAAAGATATCAGACTATTTGCCTATTAGTATGTTATTTGGTATTTATTTAAAAATTGTTTAATTGGTGCAGGGACAAGCTATTCAGAGTTTTGCAGAAATCCACAGGGAAACATTTTATTGTCTTAAAAATACAAAACAAAGAGAACTATTTTAAGAAATAATAAGAAAGCCACTTTTTATCTTATAAAAATAAAGGGAGGATTCTGGGGAGATGGCAGAGCAGGGAGCACTAGGAATCTGTCTCCCCACCTAGACAGTAATTGTACTGGCAGATTCTGTCTGCTATCACTATTTTGGAACTCTGGAGTCTATTGAAGGCTTGCTACTTCCAGGGGAAGTAAATTTTCTGGATGGTAAATTGCACTTAATTTCAGTCAATTTCATTGTAGCAACTACCCATCTCCCATCCTCTGGCCCCACAATAGACAGCTGTGCACATGTTTCAGGAGCAGCTTGCATACAGCTTGAGGGAGCCAGGGTGGATAATAAGGACTCTGCCTCCAAATATCAGGGATCTGTGCTCTGATCGCTGATTGCTGTTTCTGATCACAGAAGAACAGGCGCAGAGTGCAGACACAGAGAGGCATTGTTGCCTTCATCCCTCCACTGTTACAAGCCTCTTGTCTTCGGGCTGAAATGACTGTCAGAGGATTTAAAGGGCCAGTGTCTTTTAAAATTTTCTTTTGTTCCCCCACCACCACCTCATTTCCTCCTTTGGGAGCCAGATAGTTAAGCTCTAGGATATTCAAAAGCAATCACATATATGGTGGGGAATTTAGAAAGTCATCATGCATACCCAGGGAAAAGTTCAGGCTCAGAAAAAAACCTGAGAAGACCTTTAGTTTATACCTCAGGCTGATCCCCAGCACAGAGCAGCCTACAACAATCAAAAAATAAAAGCAAAAACCAAAATCAGCAAACCCCAGGAAAAGGGAGAATCTGCTTTCCAGAGTTACCTCATTATTTTATTCAAATGCCTAGTTTTCAGTAAAACAAAACCACAAGGCACTCAATGAAACAGAAAAGTGTGGCTCATTTCAAGGAGGGAAAAAGACAACAAAAACTGTCCCTGAGAAAGACCCCATGACGGGCCTACTAGACAAAGACTCTAAAACATCTGTTTTAAAGATGTTCAAAGAACTAAAGGCAGACATGGAGAAAATAAAGAAAATGATGTGTAAACAAAATGAAAATAACAAAAAAGAGATTTGAAAACCTAAAAAAAGAAAGAACAGAAATTCTGGAGCTGAAAAGTACAATAACTGAAATGAAAAATTCACTAGAGAGATTCAGAGGCAGATTTGGGCAGGCAGAAGAAAGAATCAGTGAGCGTTAATATGGAGAAATGGAAAATATCAAGTCTAAGGAAAGAAAAAAAGATTGAAGAAAAGTGAACAGAGGCTAAGGGACTGATGGGACACCATAAGCCAATCAGCATACACACTGTGAGCATCTCAAAAGAGAGAAGAGAGAGAAAAGGGAAGAGAGATTATTTAAAAAAATAATGGGTCCCAATTCCCCAAATGTAATGAAAGACATGAATATGAACAAGAAGTTCAATGAACTCCACGCCGAATAAACTCGAAGGGACTCACACCAAGACACATTGCAATCAAGCTGTTGAAAGCCAAAGATGAAGAGAGAATCTTGACAACAGCAAGAGAAATGGCTCTTAACAAAGAAGAATCCTCAATAGAATAATCAGCAGACTTGTCTTCAGAAACTTTGGAACCAGAGGCAGTGGGCTGATGTATTCAAAGCGCTGAAAGAAAAAATCGTTGATCAAGAATCCTAGATTCAGCAAAACTGTCCTTCAGAAATGAGGGAGGTATTAAGACATTCCCAGATAAACAAAAGCTGAGGGAGTTCATCACCACTAGACTTGCCCTATAAGAAATTCGAAAAGGAATCCTGCAGGTTGAAATGCTTGGACACCAGACAAGTCCAAGCCATATGAAGTAAAGATCTCAGTGAAGTGAAATACACGGGCAATTATAAAAGCTAGTATTAATGTAATTTTGATTGGTAACTCCACTTTTTGTTCTCTGCATGATTTAAGAGACAAATATATTTTAAAAGTTATTAGTCTAAAAGCTAGTATTACTTTAACTTTGGTTTATAACTCTATATTTTGTTTTGTGCATAATTGAAGAGACTAATACATAAAAAATACAATTTTAGTTTATGTTTTGGACACATAATGCATAAAAGTGTAATTTTGTGACACTGATAACTGAAAGTGGTGGGGATGGAGCTGTGTAGGAGAAGTTTTCTGTGTTATTGAAGTTAAGCTGGTATAAATTCAAATTAAAGTGTTATGGCTTTGGGATGTCAAATGTAATCCTCATGGTAATCACAAAGAAAATATGGAATATACAAAAGGAAATGAGAAGGAAATTAATACATTTCACCATGAAAACATCAACTAAACATACAAAAAAGATAGTAATGTGGGCAATGAGAGACAAAAAGTGATAAGGCATATAGAAAACAGATGGCAAAGTGACAGAAGTAAGTCCCTCCTCCTCAGTAATTACTTTAAATGTAAATGGATTAAATTCTACAGTCAAAAGACAGAGATTGACAGTATAGCTTTAAAAATATGATCCAACTATATGCTGTCTACAAGAGACTTGCTTTAGATCAGAAACACAAATAGGTTGAAAGTGAAAGTATGGAAAAAGATATTCTGTGCAAATAGTAACCACATAGTGGCATTATTCACAATAGCAAGAATGTGGAAGCAACCCAAGTGTCTATTGGCAGATAAAGGCATAAGAAAAATCTGGTACATTCATAAAATGGAATGTTTTCAGCCTTAAAAAAAGAAAAGAAATTCTGCCACAGGCTACAACATGGATCAATGTTGAGGACATTATGCTAAATGAGATAAGCAGGTCACTAAAAGGCATATATGTCGGACTCCACTTTTATAAGTTTCCTTAAGTCATCAAATTAATAAGGACAGAAAAGAGAATGGTGGTTGTTAGGGTTTGGGAGAGGGGAGAATGTTTTTCTATAGGTTCACAGTTTCAGGTTTGCAAGATGAAAAGAGTTCTGGAGATGGACGCTGGTGATGGTCACACAACAGTGCAGATGTACTGGACCATACACTTCAAATAGTTAAGATGGTCAATATTATGATATGTGTATGTTACCACAATGAGAAAAAAAGAGAGATGTTAATATCAAACTATGAGAGAAAGGGTTTATGTGGAAAGGATTATAAGTCAAAGAAGGAAAATGGCAAGGAAAAAATAGAAGAGATATCTCAGCCAATTGTTTTTCTAAATCCTTACTTATTCACTCTTACTATGAACTTGGAGAATAAGCTTGAACTCCTGGCCAAGGGAGTAGTCATGAAACCTGGATACCAGTATTTAGGGCAAATTAGTGTTTTCAGTCATGAAATTATTTCAAAAATCATTAAAGGATTTTTTCACATTATTCAGGGTATTTTGATTCTCTCTCTCTCTCTCTCTCTCTCTCTCTCTCTCTCTCTCTGTGTGTGTGTGTGTGTGTGTGTGTGTGTGTGAAGAAATTAAGAACATCTACGAAATATAAGAGGCAATTCCATTTTCACAACCAATCTACCTAGATAATGTTTTATTTTTCCTTTGAAGTATTTTATTTTCATAGTGTTAATAGGTATTTTTTTTCTTTCTAAATATCAAATAACACTTTTCCAATGTTAATATGTGCTTTTAACACTTAAAATATGCAAGCCAGTGTATCCAAACTTGACAGTTCCTGGTATGCTTAAACTAATTAGATTGCTGTGAGAATCAAATGAGGTAAAATATATAACAACCCTTGAAAAATATAAATTATTGAATAAAGTTAAGGTATACATTTTGGTATAGATAAGGTTATAAATCTAGTTTTGGAGAAAGACAAATCTTACAAAGTGGAAATTTGTAAAATAAAACATGGAGTTGTGTATAATGTGCAATGCATTCACTTTAATTCCTAAAGGTGCTGAACTTTGGGAACCTCAATTAAATAATCATTACAATAACTAATTTATGGAGATATGTACGCACTGGGTCTGCATGCAGAAGATAATGGAGATGTCTGGATAGAAAATGAAGCATCAGTGAAGTTTTTTAGGAAATGAAAAAATCAGGGTTTCTAATATAAGGAATAGAAAATAAGTAAAAAAAAAACAAGTATTATGAATATGAAATAAAGGAGAGACGCATTTGCCAAGAAACTGGCAGTTCTCCTTATCCTTCATCCCAAACCACAGACACAAAGTAACATGGAGGACATGCTATTTGGAAAACTGATCTGATGATCATTATTTTCTCACCCACAATGTTGTACTTGCCTTGCTTCAAGGTCTAAGATGCCACTTTCTAAGGTTAGAAGGAAGGCATTTTCTGAGAGGTAAAAATCATCAATGGTCCTTTTCTATGCAATAAAAGTAGAAATGGACCCAATGGGCAACCGCACTATTACTGTAATGGCCAGTAAACTCACACTGAGCTACCCAGGCATCAAAGTAAATGTAGTTGACAGTACAAAGAGAAGGTGCACCCAAAGGTGTTCACAAACTCTCAATTTGTACACCTCCTTAACTTAGGAAAAGGGAATCAAATGACAGAATTATCAAAGATATCTATCTGACATCAAACAAAAATTGGAGAACAATCTGTATATGAACCTTGACCTCTGAAGGATGGTGGCGATAGGGGAAAAAAAAAGGCAATTTTATGTTTCATGTAATCATTCATTTAACCAACAAGCATTTATTGATTGCCTAGTATTGTGCCAGGCACAGTCCAGCTGAGGATACACCATGAACGAAACAGACATGGACCCTGCGCTCAAGGGATTTGACAAGGACTTCAGATTCATCTCATGTAAGCATCTACTAGAGCCTTAAGCCCCCTTTGTAATATCCCTATTAAGTGGTTGTTGCAAAAACCATGGGTTAGCTTGCTCAACATCCCTTCCAATTTCCTTCCTTCAACCAACATGTATATTCCAGGTCCCGGGTACTGTCTGAAAAACTGCTAGGAGTAGTGCAGTGAGCAAAACAATTAAGAAATTACATTTCTCCTGTACTGCTAAAGCAGGAAAGTTAAAGACTCCCTTGCAGCTTGAGTTCCAGGTATGGTTTAGTTTCTGCTGATCAGAAGTATCCATGTGAGACTTGAATTTGTAACTGGTTTAAGTGGGAAAAGATGAGCAGAGCGTGAGGCATATCCCGTTGGCTGGTGCACATAGTAGCTGTGTGCATCTCAAAGCGCAGCTGCGGCATGATCCACTGTCCCTTTCAATGATTTTTTTGAATACCTGGTAATAAATCCCTCTCTATTGAAACCAGTTAAGAGTGGATACCATTGCCTGAAATGGAACACACACTGACACAGTGTTATTAACCCAAAACTTGTACCTATTGTTGTCTAGAAGGAATCCCTCCCGTCTGCTGGGAAGCTGCAAATCTACAATACGTGTGTGTGTATGTGTGTCTGTGTATCTGTGTGTGTGTGTGTGTGTGTGTGTGTGTGTGTGTGTGTGATTATGGGCAAACAAAAGACAGAAGATCAAAACTAAAGTTTAGTTTCTTTTCTCACATTCTCTCTTTCCAACCATAGGCCAAATGTATTTTTAAAAAATCTGGAAGTCGTGCTATCTCGTACTATCAATTCTACCTTCTCTGGCATAACTGCATGAGTTGTTGAATTCTTAAATTGAACTCTTGATTCTGACTACATAAAGAAACACATTGCCCTGATTGGATAAGAAGTTTTAAGAAATCTGAATATTTGACAAGCGCGTGCCTTGAGGTCGGCAACCTATATCTAAAAAGTGCTAGGCATATATATATATATATATATGTAAGATAGCAGGAAATCATGGATTTACCACAGAAGCATAAATATTTGTAAGTTTCAAAGGTCATTAAGAATGTAACTCTAAAAGCTTGGTTTGAAAACTGATATGCTTATTTCAGGAATCTGTATTTCCCAAGATAAAATGTTCCTTTGAGTCTAAAGTCAAAATAACAACATGCAGGTGTTTACAATCTAATCATAGCAAACCATTCATAAAGAGATGAGATAGTTTAATCAGACACTAGGCTGTGATATGCTTCTTGAAATTGGACACAATTTCAGATTTCAGATATGATACTTGATTTTGGAAAACAGTTGGAAAATGGGCCAGCAATGTATCTTCAGTGGAAATCGGAAAGGGGGCATGCAAATGCTTAAGCGTCATTTAAGGATAGTGAAGAATAATTTTTAATCACCTGATTTGATAAATTGAGATAGAAAATTCTACTTGGTAGGTACTATAAAATGGGGTAGGTTAATTGCCTTCAGAGAGGGTTTGGAAGTGGTTCTGCATAATGGTAAAGAAATGAGTTAGATGGTTTTCTTATTTTGATTTGCAGCTCTATAAAACATTTAGGAAATAAAACCATCTTGATCCATTTGGCAGGAAGTAATGTTTTCCTTCTCAAACTCCCAAATTACTTAGCAATTCTTTCATGACTATATCACAATCTTTCTAGAATAATCATATTTGTGTAAATATCTTTTTCCCCTTATAAGTTTATAAGCTCCTGAAAGACAGGTATCATATTAATACTCAGATCGTTCCTATCACAGAACATTGCAAAACAGGTATCAATAATACTGGGTGATAAAGACACAATAGTTTTTGTGTAGATTGAATTTCTTACTTCAATTCCTATAGTACTAAATTTCCACTTTTCAGCGGGGCAGTGAAGTCAGCAGAGACACTAGGCAGGTTTATCTATGTCTCCAAATTATGAAATAACCAGTTCCTTGGTTGGCCCTTCTGGAAGAATCCTTTGAGCCCTAGGGCCCCAGCATTTCTAGCTATCTTTGCTGCAAAATCTGAATAGTTCTGGGGCTCATGTTTATATCAGGAAACATTTTTCCAGTTCATGTGTGTCGCAGTCATGGTGGGCAGTGCAGAAGGCAGGATGGAATAAGAACCTGCGTGGGAACAGTCTGAAGTGGGACCCCAAGAGTGGAGGGGACATGGTGACTGGAGGGTATGGAGGGTATGTGGTCAACCTAGAGTATCCACATTTAAACTTCACACACACACACACACACACACACACACACACACACACACACACACCACTGTGCAGACAAAGAAAACGTATCTGAAGGGCAGCCAATTTTTGACTGCTAAAGAGCAACTTAGACAGAAGTATTCTCATGTCCTTACACCAGAGATGGGATGGGTGATAAGTGTGAGAGCCGCAGACAGAGTTACGTGGGGTTGGATGCTAATGCAAGAGGACAAGGGAACTGGGTCCTGGGAGAGAACGGTTAACAGCAAGGAGATACAATGTATAAAGGGGAAAGTGGGGATTCTAAAGACACCCTGGTTAACTAACTCAGTTCTCCTGGGACTGGCCATAATATGGAAGTGTGGTTAGGTGTGTGTCTTCCATGCCATGTTGCTTGGCTCCATGCCTTCCTAGCTGTGGCACCCTATGCAAGTTACTTAACACACCCACACTTCAACTTCCTTATGTCTAATACGAGGATAATAATAGTGTCTCCCTCATAAGGATGGTGTTATGATTCAATGAGGCAAAACTTAGAACAGCCCTCAGTGACTGCCATATAATGTTATATAATGCTCTTTCAATTAATATTTTGTGTGTGTTCACTTGCATATGCGGTATAATTTATACAACTCTCTTCCATATTTCTTGGAATTACAGCTCATGGTCCATCTAAATGCATACGCTTTCTCAGAGACGCTAGAAATATGTTGCTCTTACCTTCACTTCCTCAAAAGCATAAGAATGAAGATTATACTTCAGAACATCTCTTTTTTTTCCAGGCCCAGATGACAATCTTCTACTTATTTACATTTTCGGGCTGCATCAACTTCTTCCCCACAATGCACTTTTTAAATCGCCTCCCTGCTGTGTAAAGTGGCACCTCCTCTCTTTGTCCTAAAATATAGTCTCTTTATGCCTCAAGAAGTTTATTTTGGCTCTAGTGTTCTGGAATTTGATTATTAAGTCTGTATTTATTTTAGCCAGGCCCTCACTGATTTTATTGATTTCAATTATATTCTTTCTTAACTTTTTTTTTTTTTTTGCTCTGAAATCCTGTATCTTGACTATGTCCAATCTATAATCTTGGCTATTTAGCTCCCCTTTTCTAGACCTTCTTTACTTCTGTTCAGGGCTCATCACAAGGGAATCCTGTATCGAGCCAAATCCATGCCAAGGGAGGGCATGGATGAAAGAAATACCCATAATATCATAGAACATTTTGTATGCACTACTATTCCTAATAGGGAAACCACTTATAATTCCACCACCCAGTCAGAGTAACTACTTCTACTGTCTACATGCACTTAAAAAAATGACTTAATCTATGCAAAATAATTACAAATATGGTCAAGAAGACACTGGCCCTAAGCACACTGCCCCTGAAGCTATGTATGTTGGAAATGATTTTCAATGCACAGCAAATGGTGTGATCGATCCACCTTTATGTTCCATGTGAATTTGTTTTATTTTTGATAATGAAGCCTGGAGAAATGATTCCTGAAGCATCATAACAACATTGACTGACAGCTCCCTAATTTCTGTGTCTTTTATAGCAAGCATAATTGACAGCTCATAGGTAAAGAGCATATGTAGATGGATTGGGTCCACACTGAACACAGTGGGGGAAAATACCAAAGAAGGTATTTGTTCTATTTGTTATTAATTGAAATCCAATTAATATTGTAAAATATATGCATTTGGGGAGAATAGATTTACTTGTAGGCTGAGACAGATTCAGTTTTTAAACTGTTACAGAAGCTTCATATATAGCGATAATGTACTAAAATTACCTCATAAGTATTTTTACACTTCAGCAAAATTTGCATTACTCATTTCCTTACTCCACGTACACTGCTTATTTAGCTGGTCTAGATAATAAAAACATTTTAAGTTGTAGATTTAAATTTCACTGAAGTTGTGTGGGCACCTGCCTGGGTAGGTTAAGTTAAAAGTCTGGCCCCATTAAAAACAAGAATCCTGCAATGCCACTTCTAAGTATATACCCAAAAGAATTCAAAGCAGGAATTCAAATAGATACTTGTGCACTCATGTTCATAGCACCATTATTCACAATAGCCAGGAGGTGAAAATAACTCATGTGTCCCTCGATGGATGGATGGATAAACCAAATGTGGAACAATGGAACAATGAAACAATGGAACAATGGAATATTATTGATCCTTAAAAAGAATGAAATCCTGAAACATGCTACCAGATGGATGAAACTTGAAAACGTTATGCTAAGTAAAATAAGCCAGGCCCAAACGGACAAGTATTTTGTGATTGCACTTATCTGTGGTACTTAAAATAGTCAAATTCATAATGACAGAAAGTAGGATGGTGGTTACCAGGGATTGGGAAGAGGGTGATTGGAAGGTGTTTAATGGGGACAGAGTTTCAGTTTGGGAAGATTGACACATTCTGGAGATGGATGGGGGTGGTGGTTGCACAACAACATGAACATTCTTAATGCCACTGAACTATACACTTACAAAGTGTTAAAATGGTAAACTTTATGTTGTGTATTTTTTAACCACACATGTACACAAAAGACACGTATGAATCTGCACGGTCAGACCAGATGGTAAGATGAAAGAGTATTGACACCTGATGAAATGTAATGGAATCTGACCTTAGGAAGAACTGTGAAAGATTTGGAAGGCTTTATGCTGGGTCTCACTCAGAGATGTAGTAGGTCTGGCCTGGGACCCAAGAATTTGCATTTCTAATGAATTCCCAGGTGTGTTTGTTATCTATTGCTGCATAACAAATTAACCCATATTTTAGTGACTTAAAAGAATGTACATTTATTATCTCATAATTTCTGTGGCCCAGGAGTCTGAGATTAGTGGTTCTGGCTCAGGATCTCTCATGAGGTCGTAATCAAGCTGTTGACTGGGGGCTGAAGTCATATGAAGACTTGGTTGGAGGACCCACTTTTAGGATGGCTCACTCCCACCATTGTTAGCTAGAGACTTTAGTTCCTCCCTAGGCAGATCTCTCAGTATGGCTGTCTCACCGCACGACATCTGAGTTCCCCAGAGTGGAGGCTTCAAGAGACAGAGAGCAAGCAGGAAGCCAGCATTTGTGACTAGTTCTAAAGTCTAATCTTGATAGACAGGTCATTAAATCCAGCTCATATTCAAAAGGAAGGACTCCACCTTTTAAAAGGAAGAGTACCGGGGCGCCCGGGTGGCTCAGTCAGTGAAGCATCTGCCTTCAGCTTGGGTCATGATCCCAGGGTCCTGGGATCGGGTCCTGCATCGGGCTCCCTGCTCAGCGGGGAGTCTGCTTCTCCCTCTGCCCCTCTTCTCACTCATGCTCTCTCTTGTGCTCTCTCTCCCTCAAATAAATAAAATCTTAAAAAAGAAAAAGGAGGAGTACCAAAAAGTTGTAGACGTTTTAAAAAAACAATATACTGGGTTTATTCTTGGGGCTGCTGTAAGAAAGTGCCATAAACTGGGTGACTTAAACAACAGAAATTTATTCTCTCACAATTCTGGAGGCTGGAAGGCTGAGATCAAGGTGTTAGTAGAGCTAGTTTCTTCTGAGGCCTGTGAGGGAAAATTTGTTCCTGATCTCTTTCCTTGCTTCTGGTAGCCTCACGTGCTGCATGGCTTACAGCTTACGGATGGTCATCTTCCTCCTGTGTCTTTACATTGTTTTCCCTTTGTACATGTCTATCTCTAAATCAAAATTTCCCTATAATATTGTCCTTGTGGATCAGGACCCACTCCACTGATCTCTTTTTTACCTGATTACCTCTAGATAACCCTTATTTCCAAATAAGCTCATGTTATGAAGTACTGGGTGTTAGGACTTCAACATCTTCTGACTTGGATCTAATTTAACTCACAATATAATCAGGTAATGCTGAGGTTCCTGCTCTGGGGATCATACTTTTGAGAATCACTGGTCTAATCCACCCCTTGGTTACACTAATGAGAAATGTAGGTTTTCCATAAGCTAAACGAACTAGCGAGTGTCAAAGAGTGAGCTTACGGCAGAGTTCAGACGATACCACATATTTCTTGGTCTACACTCAGTGCACTTTCCATGAACCACAGAGTGTTTGGTCATCTTTGACCCAAAGTTCTCTGAAGAGCTCAGTTATCTGTGGGCCCATGAAGACTTTGTGTTTTTTCTAGGTTATGGTTTTTCACTCTGACTCACAAAACTCTGTAGTTCCAGGAATCCTTTAAAGGGTGTGTGTGTGTGTGTGTGTGTGTGTGTGTGTGTGTGTGTATGTGTGTGTGTGAATTTTCTGGAAACTACATCATTCATCATTAAGTTATTTACACAGGGAAGGAGAAAAGAGAGGGTAGGAGATGAAGAGGAGATAATGAAGGAGAGAAGAGTAAGGAAATGGGGTGTGAGAAATACAGAAAAAAGAAATAACCATTGTACCAATTTACATTCCTGCCATAGCCTGCCATATCTCCCGGTGTGAGTCACCGTGGGAGGTGAGATGAAATCAGCTCTACCTGTTATATGTATCTATATTTTTAGAAATTCAAGGTTAAGATGAACACCTATATATCCACCAGTTATCTAAAGACAAAGAACATTGGCAGGAGCACTGACACTTCTGTGTGCCCTGTTCACAGCACCCTCTCCCTCCTTCCTGGGTTATTTACTATTCCCAAGTTGGTGTGGATCATGCTCTTGTTTTTCTTTATGGTTTTACTACGGAGGGATAGACCCTTAAACAATATCTTGCTTTGTTTTACCTGGTTTTGAACTTTACGTAAATGGAATCAGACTGGGTAAGCATATGTGACTTCCTTTTTTTCCTCTACCTGGTGATTATCGTGTGATTGTGATTCATTCATTGTCATTGACGTCCATCCATCCTCGGATCAATAGATAGGTTACTTTTGTTGTTACAAAAAAATAATATTATGAACATTCTTATGTTTGTGTAGTGATGTGTGTCTGCTCCTTGGTGAGTTAGCCACAGAGACTACACCAGGTAGAGCTGCCCGAGATAATGGGAATCTTTCCAAAGCTGTGTCTCCCAGAGCAGGGGTAAGCAGGTTCCTTTTATTAGGGTTTGGGATGAATATTCAGAGAGGGAGGTCTCATCATCGCATGCAATGGACAGACATAGAGTTACACATTCCCACTCAGAAAACATGCCTATACATATGTTGTATGTCATGCCAATGAGGCTTATGTCCCTCATTGGCATGACATATGGGGATTTTAATGTTATAATGAAGTTCAGACACTTTATGATTCATCTGCACAGGTGTCTGTCCTGGGGGGTCATATTCAAATGTTTTTTTCTTGTTCCAGCAATTCGTTAGTTTCTAAAAGATAAAATTTATAGTTAGGCAGAAGCTTCTAGGAGTTCCTCAGTTCAGGGGTCTCACTGATGGCAAAGATACATGTCTTCTGGTACACTGTGCAAGAATTTCTGCAGGGTATATGCCTAGGATTGTAACTGATGGATTGTAGGGTGTACTCCCCTTAACATCATGGATTGGTTGGCTGATTTCAGGAGGGCTGAACTACTATACTCCCACCAGAAGCATCTAGAAGTTATTGCTATCTCATGTCTCAGCAGCACTTGTTAGTTCAACATTATGCCTACAAGCTGACTTTAGAACTAAACCCTCACATTAGCTGTGACCCCACCATATTGGACTTTGGGGACTTTATGATCCTTGTGCCTAGGATGCCTGATGCCTCTGACATAATAGGTGCTCAGTAAATGAGAGGAAAATTAAATGAATCTAAGCTTTAGCTGTGTGGTAAAACTACATTTTTTTCTATTTTAAATGTTTACCAGCACATTCCTGATCCCAATCTTTCCTTCTGACTCCAAATTATGTACCTAATGTCAACCTATAGTGGTGTATTTTTTCCAAACTCATAGGCTACACAGGAAATTTCATGCAGCAGTTCAAGTGTTGCCCCTAGAGGTGGGAAATGTATTACATTCACTTTACTGTAATCTAATGAAAGATTATAACATGAATTTTAGAGAAAAAAAATAGAAAACTTTACAATTCCTAACCTTAATTTCTGAACTTACTTCGTTCTTATATGTTCCAAAATTTTTAAAGAAATAGTAAAAATTCTGTTTTCACATACTTATTTGGTTGTTTTCTTAATTAAATACCCACAATTAAGTTAAAAACACTTTTGTGACAATGCATAGGAACTGCTGTCTAAAGGCATCTATTTTAATGAGCTATAAAGTTTTGGTTCCCAAATCCTGGTTTGTCAACCTCTGCCAATTTCTGATGAAAGTTTTACTAGCCTAAAAGGTAATAGCAGAACAACAGAGTGAGTTTTCAATACAGTGAAGTGCATTCCATTTAAAGGAACACTTTTTTTTTCCTGGGATTATGTCATTTCTACCTTTTTAATGACTAAATGTGTTTTAAGAAATGATGGTGTATGTATTTGCTTGGCAACTTTGTGTGTTTGTATTTTAATTTTCCTGGTCCTTCAATTCTAAATGTGTGGAAACCCTTTCAGAGCAGCTTACTGCATCATTTAAAATGTATTTTGTAGAAAGCACCCTGGGAGTTACTCTCAAGGGCACACAAGTCTCAGAAAGCAAGGTATACTCATTTCTATTCCATGACGGTGCATTTAATTCTGATTGGATTTCAAGTTAAGGCTTAGCGCTAATACTATGGGGAGAGGCGTGTAAACAAGGCTAAGACTGTTTCATCCTCACCTGTGAATGGTTTAGCCTGCGCGTTACACAGTTAAACAATAGGAGTGTGAGCGCCATGGAAGGTATAGAGTGGTTTGGCAGTTGCTGGAGGGAGGTGGAGACCCTGGACCCTGAAAATGTGAAAAGGTAGAGAGAAGGGGAAACCCATAGTAGAAAGACATATAGGAGGCAAGGCTTGGGGTCCATTCTGGCGTGAGCAAAGAGAGCAGCCTCTGCGTTGGAGTGTGGTGAAGTCAGACCGCAGAAGGAGGTGCTGGGGAGCGGCGCGGGTTCTGCGGTTCAGGGAGAGCCAGCTCGAGGTGCAGCGCTGGGCAAGGGAAGGAAGGGTTCGCTAAAGAGCCACGTGGAAGTCATACCAAGACTTAGACAACAACAGAATTCAGCAGCTGTAGAAGGCGAAACAGGCCAAGAGGTACAACCCACTACCACTTCAGCTTGGGGCTACTACGAACCAGGGGGTGGAGTCGGACACGTCCCGGGAGCTCACACACCCAACCAGCGACGAGCAGCCCCGGACCGCGGAACACGCCCCCTGCTTCTTCCCGACAGCCCCCGGAACCTAGCTCCCACCGGCGCCTGCGCATGCTTCAGGCCCCGCCCCTTCGCCCTCTTGCCCGGGTCTCCGGCAGCCAATATGGCGGCTTCCCGTGTGTCTTGCGCCGCAGCAGCTTCCTACCGGCTTTTTCTCGGAGGTAGGGTTAGCCTCGCCCGGAGACAAGGCGTCTGGAAAGCAGCGGCTGCTGAGTTGCAGACAGGTGCTGTATTCCAGGTAAGGGAGAAGTGGAAGCACTGGTCCGTGTAGCGCGAAGATGTGGAGCCGGCGCCGCTACCTTCCCCTGGCCTTTCGCGTTCCCTCAGACGGGGACTTAAGGGTCTGGGGTATCTAGTAGAGGTCTGAGGTTGAGAGAGGAGGAATGGGTATTAGTTTGCAGCGGCCACTTGAGGTTGTTTCTGGTTTTCGCAGGTGCAGTGAGGGAGGAAGTTATCTGCAGTCGGAACTAGAGCGACCCCCTTCCTTAAGTTGGCTGCCAAGCTAAGGGGAGTCGGTGCCTTAGGTGTGGTGTAGGGTCCGGTCCTTCCCGCTTGCTCCGCGGTCCAGTGGGGAGGAAGGCCACGCCAGAGGAGGTGAATGAGAACTGGACTCCTGCAGTAGTCTGGAAGACTTAATGGAGAAAGTCACCGTGGATAGGTTTGATAGTGACTTTACAAGTGCCTTGCATCTGTGCAGTTTCTGTTAATTTTCCCGACACCTTGTCTCTGGAGAGATGGAAACCAGAACTTGTACTTTTCCTTTACTCCTGAGGGCAATGAGAAGCCAAGATTCTAGCTTCACGGGACTCAGTTGGGTGATGGTGCCATTTGCTGACATGGAATTTCAAAAGGAGGGAAAAGTTTTGAGAAGAAAGAAAACGAGTTTAGTTTTGGATATAAATGTGTTTACTATACAGTTATAATTGGGATGTCCAACTGGAGATTTCCAGTAGGCCCAAAGATTGACAGGTTTATAGTTCAAGAAGAAATCTGATTTACAAGTCCTCTGTTAACTTGTAGATGTTAATCAAGGCCTTGGAAGTGAATTCAGACACCTAGTGAAGGTGTCCTGAACTGGAATAAATAGAGGGACAGGGCCCTGAAGGACAACAGTCAAGGAAGAAGAGCCTCCCAAAGATTGAGCATGAACTGCCAAAGTTCATTCAGTGAACCAGACAGGGTGATGTTATGGAAAACAGGTGAATGTTTTAAGTAGGGAAAGTGATAAACAAGTACCAAATACTGCAAAGAAGTCAAATATTATGAAATAAAAACTATTGAGAAAAGGAATGCTGTATATTTTTAATCATCTTTTATATTTTAACCTAAATCAACCAGTCCATCTATTCATTTATCCATCATTTATTTTTTAATACTTTTTTTTTTTTAAAGATTTTATTTATTTATTTGAGAGAGAGAGTGTGAGCAGGGGGAAGGGCAGAGGGAGAGGGAGAAGCAGACTCTGGGCTGAGCGGGAAGCACTCAGCAGGGGAGCCCTACTTGGGGCTCCATCCCAGGATCCTGAGATCATGGCCTGAGCTGAAACCAAGAGTGGGATGCTTAACCGACTGAGTCACCCGGGTGCCCCTTAATACTTTATCATTGGAAAATATGTTGGAAAATTTTATTTTTCATGCATCTGAGTATATTTTCCCTGTATATGCTTAGTTAGCTATAAAAGGGGCTATAGCATATAGAATGTTTTTATTGTTGACACTTGAAGTGTGTGTATGGAGGAAGGGGTGCTAACTTTCCCTCCCTCAAACTCTATGTATCTTCTATCTTCCTCTATGTTCTTTTTATCATATGCATCCATATATGTCAGTGGTAATAGTTGATGCACATTTATTTTGTTTCACATTTTCTTACCATTAATAAAATGCTCAGTAAACATCCTGTAATAATTCTTAGGTGCTGTTGCTTTTATTTGTGTAGGAGAGAGTTCCAGTTGGGAGTTTATTGCTACAAAGTATGTGTACATCTTACATTTGAATAGATATTTCCACATAGCTTTCCAGGAAGGCAGTAGCAATCCACACTCCATCATTGATGTCTGAGAGTGCCCCTTTTCCTACTGGCATCAGGTATTTTTTTCAGTAAGATGGGTGAACAGTGATTTTTCCTTGCTACTTTAATTTTCATCTCCCTGACTTGAAATAAAGCTTTCTTCTCCTCCATATGGCAGATGTTTACTGAGCACTTTACTTGAGCCAGGCACTGTGAAGTAAACAAATCATTATCAAATAATTACCAGACAGTATTGACCCTTAGCACTCCCTAGGGATGATCCTTAGATTGCCGAATCCCCAAATTCCTTAGTATTGTCACAGTTTATGTTTTACCACAGGGAGTGCAACACATATAACTGAAAGACTTAACTGACCCCAGTCAGACCCTTACTATTACCATATATATGGTTAAAGACATAAAGCTTTTTTTTTTTTTCCTGGCACAGAGCTTGTCTGTCTTAAATATTAATACTCCTTCACTTCCATCTCTAACATTAATAGTTATATTTTTCTCAGGCCACCTGGGTGGCTCAGTCGGTTGGACATCCAACTAGATTTGGGCTCAGGTCATGATATCAGGGTCATGAGATCAAGCCCTGCCTGAGACTCTGCGCTGGGGGTGGAGCCTGTTTAGGATTCTCTCTCTTTCTCCCTCTGCCCCCCACTCCCGCACACACTCTCTCACTCTCTCAGAAAAAACATAGTTACATTTTTCTTAGGGGCCATGTTTTATAAAACAGTGGAATAATGATAATCAAATACATCTCATACAGGGTATTTTTGCATTTTGTTTATATGTATAAGTGTATCCTAGGTGGTGATCTAAATAGTAGTTATTACTGTGGGTCACAGTCAGAAAAGTGAGAAACACTGATGACACATGGAAAAAGAAACAAGTTCTGTTAAACTGTGCCTCCTTGTGCTCAGTTGGGACCCTCATTAGCAGACTTCCTCTTGCATACCAATCTTGTGGTATACACGTTTTGTATTAATGCCGCTACAATTGCAAATATCTAAGTGTACCAAATTTGGGGTGGAGGAGGGAATCTTATTTGTGAATGGCAAAACTTCAGGTTATAAACCCCTGAATATCAGGGACCTACACACAGTTTACCGTAAGGTTTACAGAGATAAATACAGAAGAGCACAGAAATGCAGTGTCTAATGCAAATGAGTTGAAATGGGTAGAGTGGTGGGCAGCTTCTCGAATGTTCAGGAGCAGTTAGGAGTTACATGAAAAAAGAGAGGTATTGTGTTCTATGATGATGTAATAGGTACAGAAGAGACAGACGTACAGAGTCAGTGGATCTGGCAACAACAACTAATTGGTTATAGCAGTTATAATTGGTATAATAATTGGTGCGAGAATGGTGAGAGATGGGAAAGTTTGACAGGGCCCAGATTATGATTTGTTCTGCTATACTAAGGTACTTGAATTTTTTTTTTTTTTAATCTTTCACTAATGAGAGTAGCACTGGCATTATAAGCAGTTGACAGTCATGGTGTACTGCAGAGGTTACCCAGATTTTCTTAAATCCTCTATCAATATGATGTAAGAATGCTAATTTAGCTTTTTGAAATATTTATGACTTTTTAAAAAAGATTTATTTATTTTGTATATATATAGAGAGAGAAAGTGTGTGTGAGCAGGGGGCAGAGGGAGAGGAAGAGAGAATCCTCAAGTAGATTCCCCCCCTCCCCCTGATGAGCACAGAGCCCAACATGGGGCTCGATCTCAGGATGCTGAGATCATAACCTGAGCGAAACCAAGAGTTGAATGCATAACCGATTGAACCACCCAGGCGCCCCTGATTTTTTTTTTTAAGATTTTATTTTTAAGTAATCTCTACACCCAACATGGGGCTTGAACTTACATCCCCGAGATCAAGAGTTGCACGCTCTACTGACTGAGCCAGCCAGGCACCCCTATGACTTCTATAATAAGGAAAAGCAGTAGACCAGTTTTCTATTTTGAAAGTTAATATTACCAATTATCAATGATATGTCCTCTTAGTTTTATTTTCTGCTAAACAGTGCTTAAACTTTCTGTGTTCACTGAGTCAGTGCACCCCATGTTAAATTGGACTGTCTGCCAAAGAATGATCAATGGCATTTGGTGGCTTAGCCCTTGTGTATTTTGATTTTATTGTAAAAACATTGTTGTTCTTGTCTTAAATATCTGTTCTTTTCTTCTCTCATCTTATGGTCTCCTAGGAGCTTATAATGTCCTGTATTTATCATAGCATCCAGTTGGTTTATGATGGGGTCTTAATAAAGTTTACTGATAAATTTCTTAAAAACTCTTTGAAATTAAAAATTGACTTGCATTTGTATCAAACGCTGTCTGCAGCTCTGTAAATTAGTTACGTTTTCCCCTAGGTAACTTTTGAATTTTTGAAAAAATCCCATTTTATTAGCAATGGAAATTAAAACTCCTTTGATGGGATAAGTTTTTTCTTTTGAGATCTCATCCGGTCCTTTTAAGGATAGATTTAGTGTACTAAATCTACTTGTATTATGCTTCATTGTTGTAAGTAGGATGATAAATTAATTAGTTATTTATTGCTGCATAACACGTTACCCCCAAATTTAGCAGCTTAAAACAGCAGACGTTTGTTATATCATGGTTTCTGTGCATCAGGACTGCAGGCACAGTTTTACTGGGTTTTCCCTCAGTCTCCCATAACACAGCAGTCCAGGTGTTGGCTGTGGCTCCAGTCGTCTCAAGGCTGGAGGGTGGAATTCTACCTCCCCATTTGCTCATTGTGTGTGGATGCTAGCAGGATTCATCTCCTGCCAGGCTATTGGACTGGCTGGAGGCCACCCTCAGTTCTTGTCACGTGGGTCTTTGTAGGGCAGCTCACCACATCTGGCTTCCATCAGGTTGATCAAGGGAGGGGGAAAAAGAGGGAAGACAGTCTTTTTGTAACATGATCTTAAAGGTGACATTCTATCATTTTCATAGTATTCTGTTCATCAGAAGCAAGTTACTCAAGCAAGTTACAGAAGCCCACACTCAGGAGGGGATTGAACAACAGGATGAATACCAATGGTAGAATCATTGGGAGCCATCTTGGAAGCTATCTGCAACTAGGAAAGACCCACGTTTACTTCTTTTTTATTAACTAAGTGTCTTGTGTGTTTAGGTCTTTCCCCTACAGCTGGTTTGTAAACCTCTTGAGAAAAATAGCATAACCTTTGTATCCCCACTCTGATGCCTAGTACAGTGCCCACAGATACCTCCTAGATGCTCACTGATCATCTCCTGAATTTAAGCTTGTGAAGAGTTCTTACATATAGGGATATGTGCATGTGTACATGTGTGTATGCACATGTGTATACATGTGAACACCTGCCACACTCCTTTTTGCCAGATAGATTAGTAACTTTAAGAAAACTGCAGTTTGACCATGCTTCATGTTTCCTTCTCTCAGTATGGCAATGTTCGCGTTTTAACACCACTCAATTCTGCTTGACAGTTATTTCTGTTAAAATTCAGTAGATAGCGTGGCCCATAGTAGTTGATTAAATTTGTTAAATGAACTTGTGAAATAGTTTACTTTTTAGAATTTTATTATGAAAAATAAAGCATTTTCAGTCAGGCATTTACAAAAATAGAATAACGAACGCAATGTATATATAAGTTAACCGGCTTCAACAGTTATTAATGTTTTTGTAATCCTGTTTCATCTGTCTCCCTACCTTTTTTTCTGTAAGCTTTTATGTAAATCTGAGACTTTCCATTATATTACTTATGTGTATACTTGAACGTGCATCTCTAACAGGTAGATTTTAAAAGAAAAAAAAAAACATGGCGGCACCTAGGTGGCTCAGTCTGTTAAGCGTCTGCCTTCGCTCGGGTCCTGATCCCAGGGTCCTGGGATCAAGCCCCGAACTGGGCTCCCTGCTCAGTGGGGAGTCTGTTCTCCCTCTCCCTCTGCCCCAGCCCTCCACTCGTGCTCTCTCTCTCTCTCTCTCAAATGAATAAATAAATCTTTAAAAAGACAAACATAAGCTTCCATGCCGCTATGCACATATCTGACAGAATGAACAGTAATTTTAATATCATCTGTTACCATATTCAAATTTCCCTGGTTGTCCCAGCAATAATTTTTTATAGTTGGTTTGTTTAAAGCACAATTCAAACAAAGCCCCTATATTTTATTTGATTGGTAAGTATGTTAAGGCTCTAAATTTATAAGATTGTGTAAAGAAAATAAATGGTGAATTTTGCTTAAGTAGTGTAGTAGATTTCCTTGTTTAACCTTTTAATTGTCCATTTCCCTTTCAGCAGGGCACTCTGTTTTCTCAGGAGGAATGAGTTCTTGCCCACTGGATACAATCTGGAAGAACTATAATCTGGGGCATCTGACCCAAAGTAGCCCCATTAGGTAGTCCCTCCCGTGAGATCTTGACCAGAGAGCTAAGGACAGTTGGAATAGCATTTTATCTTAATGGCCACAGACTTCTTGAATGTGTTGTGGATCATTGGAGTTCCTGTTTTTTAGCTGCCTGCTTCAAGTTACAGTCCTGGGCCCCTGTTAGTCTTCTAAGAAATGTCTCTTTTGCTTAAGCAAAGTCATTTTCTTTTGCTTGCATTCAGAGACCTCTAGCTGATAAAAATATAAACTCATTCAAAAAGGTTACTATCCTTTCTCACTTGGTGTCCTTATATTGTTTCTATCCATGTTCTCTCTAATCTGACTTTAGTCTTTACCTTTCTTTTTATTCCTCAAGAGTATTTTTTCTTTTGCCTTTTCTATTCAAATAAGCGGCAGATCCTTCTTTGTTCCGTTTTTATCCGATTGAACAAAAAGGAAACTCCTTAATACTTGTAATATCATTAAAGTAGTGTGTAGCACTGGCATTTGGCCAAATTTGGGACATCACTGCTCTGTCAGGATGTGTCTGCTTCTTTGGCAACCGGCTTGATTGAAATTATAGTTGTCTGACCCACTGATTATCTTAAAAAAGAAACAAATCTGTCAAGTTGTATCTGTACCAGTCCATAAAAACAAAGTGTGAGGAAAATTCTCTGTCATAGCTTTTCAGTTGGAAATAGAACCTGTAGAGAATTTTGTTGATTTGTACTTATCAGCAAAGCACGTTCTTTCCAGGAATTCTGGCTGTTCGTAGCTAAAGATCTAGTGGATTCACATTCAGCATCATCTTACTTAATGGATTGTTCTAATGAGAAATGGACTCTTGAATGTAAATATTTTTGTGTGAATCATTGCTGTAATTGAGAACAATTATAAATCTGTTCAGTAATCTGGTACTGATGCTGTGATGGCTTTATAATAAATCAGATGCCATATTCTTAGGCAGTGTATACCAATGTCTTTGAAAAGATTCTAAAGATCCTAAAGAGATTTTATGAAAAATAGCAAAGTAGGGACTTTTTAAAAAAATTCCTAAGTGAACAACAATAAAAATTTTTTAGTTTTTTTAAGCCTCATTTATGTTAAAACTAAGAAAGCCGCCATATGTCACAAAGTCAGAAGAATATAGACAGACACAAGATAATTTTAAATCAAGTGAAGAAATGAATCTTCAAGCCAATAATCAACTCTTTTGCTTGAGGTGATACTAAAATGTCAGAACAAAAGAAAAGGAACAGTGTGGGAGAGAGAGATGAAGAAAACACAAATTATTTTACTATAACTGCTTCACACTGTCAAGGACATTCTTAAAAGGTTGGGTTAGGGAGAGCTGTATGAAACAGGAGATAAGAAAATATGATTAAAGAAATGGTTAAGGAAAGATTTTTAGAGATAGACCAGTGATTTAAGAGCTAAAAATTCAGAGTGGCTGCAGAATTAACACCACAGAAAACAAAAAAATCCCAAGGATTAAAGGTTTAAAAATCATACAGGATGCAGAACAAAGAGATAATAAGACTGAGAGAAGCTGATATGAATGGAGGACAGAAAAACAGATAATTTCTATAGTCGAAAAAGAAAACAGTAAGTAAGTGAGAATTCAGTGAGTGTTACTTTCTGAAGTTGACGGGAGAAATAATTTAAACATTTTATTCAGAGACATAAAGGTAATCATTACTAAAATAAAAGGCTGTTTGGTGTCTAAATCGCTAGATCAAGAGACAAATATAAAAAAAAACTACAGACCACCTAGCAAAAGAAAGAAAACAGGAATGAAAACATAAAAACAATAAAGATAAAAATAAGATAGAAAATGAGACAGTATCTATTAAGTCCATTTGAATAGGATGTTCTCGTGTATTAAAAAACCTCAGATTGACTCAAATAAAAACTAAAGTGAATCAAAATTTCAGTGAAAAATATGGGCAGTGATATTCCAGGGAAAGGCAAAGGGAAGTTTGAATATTTGAAAATATTACGATTCAACAGAATTAAATTCAAGGTAAAAGTATTGCCTGAGAATGGAATGCTGGATAATTTGAAGGGTACAATTTGCCTGATGATAGAACTCTTCTGAACTAATTAGTACATCGAATGTACCACTGAAACATACAAAGGAAATATATAGGAAACAGGAAGATAATTAATAAAATATAGCTATTGTATGGATATGGATTCATAACTGTTTCTTTGGTATTATTCTGGCTCACATCCAGTATAAAGGGGTGCTTACATTTTTTTCTTATTTTCTTTAATTGTTCTTTCTACTTTACAACCACTGTATCATTGCTCTTTGAATATGAAGTATTC
The DNA here is from genome assembly GCF_003265705.2 of Callorhinus ursinus. Lineage (NCBI taxonomy): Eukaryota > Metazoa > Chordata > Mammalia > Carnivora > Otariidae > Callorhinus > Callorhinus ursinus. The sequence continues at coordinate 84,325,424 of NW_027397072.1, forward strand.
AGTCCATCAAACCTGTCTCCCCTTACTCTGCAGACCCATCTCTTGTCCTGTTTCATTAAAAAAAAAAAAAAAAAATGGTCATAAGACAAGCAATCTTACCTTTCCGTGTACTTTCCCTCACAAACTGTGTTGTTTCTTTGCATAGTAAAATAGATGTTTCTTATTCTAACACTAATGCCTGCCATTTCCCCTACTTTGATGGTGTCACATCACGTCCCACGCTGATTATTAACAGACGGCATCTCTAGCTCAGATCTCTCCTGTGTACACACCCACAGAGCCATCTGCCTCCAGGACACCTATCTCTCCCGGGATGCCCATCAAGCATCTCAAACTTGTCATGCCCCAAATTGAACTCATCACTTTCTTCCTAATCTTACTCTTTCTTTAGAACTCATTACTTCAGTGAGTGGAAGTCTCCCATATTCACTGGGAGACTCATTTCTCCTGAGGGCTGTGGTTGGGTGATCGGTGGGAAGTGTAGTGGAGTCACCTGTATTACAAATGGATTGTTTAGTTATGGACCAAAACATCTTGTCATATGACTTACGAAACCAGCAATGTAATCATCCTTTTGGCAGTGGAACATTGGGGAAAATCAGCTCTACTCAGTGACAGCTGCTTTCTCCTCTAGATCCATAGCTTTGCCATGATTCTTGGCGCAGACAGGCATTTTATCTTCACTTTGAATACGGGAAGCAACATCTTCCCGTATTCAAAGAAAACATGAAATCATAAAAAAAAGAAGAAAGAAAGAAACAGAAGCAAAACCCTGGAAAAAGTAAAAATATAGTAAGATGGTAAACTCTTGAGATGAGGATTTGGTGCTGTTGGCACTGGCGGTGGGGAGAGGTAACAGGGATGTACAAAGAGGCTGTATAAGGGCAGGCTAACTATACGGTAAGCAAGTTTGGGTCATGTTTTTACTGATTGATAGTGACACTGTATCTTTATAAAGCATCTTAAGATTCTCAATAATATAAAGAGAGAAACTCCTTTGTGCTCTCCCAAGGAAAAATAAACTATAAAGTTTCATGGAATTTTAAAATGCCTTCCCTATCTTACTCATTTAGGAGTAGCAAGAAATCATTTTATCACTATTTTGATTTGTGAGAGTTTAAGAACATAATTTTTACTATTAATAGGTTATTGTAATATTTGTCTGTATTTTTTCTTCTGCTTCTTGTTACTATACTGACAAATTATTAGTTACTTGAATCTCTGATTCACGAAGAGTTAGGGAATGGATGAGGCAGGGATGGTGTTGGTGTTGGTATGCACGAAAGAGAATTTATGGTAATGAAAAGGGAAGTGAATGAGTTACTAAGAATTACAGTTCTTAAGGTCTGAATTGCTTAAGAGTGCTTAAAATTGTTGAGGCTGGGATGAAATTTGAGAACCACAGATTAAGATTTTGAAAAAAGCCAGGACCAGAAATATCTGTTCTAGTTATATCCAGCTACTGAATGTGGCTAAACGGTCATTTGAAACTATTTTTCTGGTTCTTTAGCACCCTTTATTGTAGGTGAACTATTAATGCCTTGAGGGGAAATTCCTAGTGCTACAGCATAAAAGGATCAACAGCAGCAAGTGTGATATCATTACTGATAGTTTAAAAGGATGGGAAAGCCCTTATTTCTGTAAGTCAGTGTATTGAACCAAATTAATGATAAATCATGTCAGTGCTTAGTGAAGCAGTTTCTTCGCCGTATCAGCTTAAAATAAGGACCACAGAATTGTCTTAAGCTAAGCTAAACTATTATTTTAAGGCATTGAAAGATGGGCCATAGTTGTACCCTTAAACAAGGTGACTACCAGTAGCCTAAGTGTGCTATCCCCCAGTACATGCTCCTTCCTTCCCTTGACTTCTGCTTGCTAGGTTCTGTCTGCACGTGCATTTGTCTCTTTTTAAGGGAGTGGCATTTTACTCTTCATTGCCTGCGTGTCAAATATCACAACTAGTTGACCTTGATCCATCGGTATCAAATGTGGATGTTTGTAGTAGATAAGGAGGGTAGCATATTACTTACAGGTATTTTGGGTTTTAATGTGTTGAAATGCCAGTAGTTTAAACTACTGTGTAAGGAGAGGCTTTTAAAAGCAAGCTTTTGAGGGGAGGACAATTTCTAACAGCTTTCTTAACAGGCCTTTTACCTGTTCCCAGACTTGCCAACTGAGTACTATAATAAAGACAACTGTTTGAACATCCTGTTTTATATAAAGACCGTGGCGTACAAGATCATTATTTAACTTAAAATCTTTTCTCTTTGTTTATATTTTCTGCTAGATATTAAGGCTAAGGCACACCACAGGTGTAACAACAAAGAAAAATGTTGCAGCCTTAAGACGTGAAACTTACACAGTGGATTTTATTAAAAAGCAGATTGAAGAGTTCAACATAGGAAAGAGACATTTAGCCAACATGATGGGAGAAGATCCAGAAACTTTTACGCAAGAGGATATTGACGTAAGTGCAATTACTCTGTTGGGAAAGTAATTGCTGTAGAGTTTGTTTTTTTATGATTTATTTATTTTAGAGGGGGAGAGAGAACGCACTAGCGGGAAGGGGCAGAGGGTGAAGGAAACTGAAGCAGACTCTTTGCTGGGCTCTGAGCCTGATGCGGGGCTCAATCTCATGACCCTGAGATCACGACTTGAGACAAAACCAAGAGTTGGACCCTTAACCAGCTGTGCCACCCAAGTGCCCCTAGCTCTGTGTCAATTTTAATCTGTCAGAATAAGGACAAAAACCACTATGTATTGCAAGTTAGAACCACGGTTTCAAAGAGAAATGCTACTCTGTATTTGAAGCATTGTGAAGCATAGTGAGTTTTAGATTTTAATGAGAAATGGATAATTTTCTTGATTCAAGGTCTTAGGAGCCATTGTGAATGCTCAGACACAATTTGGAAACATTTATCCTATTGTGGAGTCTAAAACTCAGCTTTCTTACAAAATGATAAAACAGATGGTGATGGAAATATAGTGAAGTTTACAGGAAATCCCATAAGTAAACCTGAGTTGAGTGTTTTTTATTATCTTAATTATGTATTTGAATTTTCAAAGTCAGGGCATGTTCTAAATGATTTGAGAATTAAAGTTAGAACTCTGTTATTGTTCCTCTCTTGAGTTGTTCTAACCCTAATAAAAGTAGTAATAATAAATAATACTTTTTGCCAGACATCCCAACATAGCTAGCAAAGGTACTTAAAATTTAACCACTTTGCAGCTTGTTCTAACTTTTTAAAATTTTATTTCGAATTCCAGTACAGTTAATGTACAATGTTATATTAGTGTCAGGTATACAATATAGTGACTTAACACTTCCATACATCACCCAGTGGTCATCATGACAAGTGCCCTTAATCCCCTTCACTTATTTCACCTATCCCCCTCACCTCCTCCCCTCTGGTAACCATCATTTTGTTCTATACAGTTAGAGTCTACTTCTTGGTTTGTCTCTCTCTCTTTTTTTTTCTTTGCTCATTTTTTGTTTTGTTGGTTTCCTGAATTCGACATATGAGTGAAATCATATGGTATTTGTTTTTCTCTGACTTCTTTCACTTAGCATTATACTCTAGCTCCATCCATGTCATTGCAAATGGCAAAATTTCATTCTTTTTTATGGCTGAATGATATTCCAGGGTGTATATATGTGTGTGTGTATATCACATCTTCTTTATCCATTCATCTATCCATTGACATTTAGACTGCTTCCATGATTTGGGTATTGTAAGTAATGCTGTTATAAACATAGGGATGCATGTATCCCTTTGAATTAGTGTTTGGGGGTTGTGTTTTTTTGGGTTTTGTTTTTTTTTTTTGGTAAATGTTGGGTTAGTGCTGGATCATAGGGTAGTTCTGTTTTTAACTTTTTGAGGAATCTCCATACTGTTTTCCATAGTGGCTGTACCAGTTTGCATTCCCACCAACAGTGCACGAGGGTTCCTTTTTCTCCATATCCTTGTCAACACCTGTTGTTTCTTGTGTTGCTGATTTTAGCCATTCTGACAGGTTTGAGGTGATGATGTTGGAGCATCTTTTCATGTGTCTGTTGGCCATCTGGATGTCTTCTTTGGAGAAATGTCTGTTCATGTCTTCTGCCCATTTTAATTGGATTATTTGCTTTTTGGGTGTTGAGTAGTATATGTTCTTTATATATATATAAAGAACATATAGGTGTGTGTGTGTGTATATGTGCTTTGTTAAATGCTTTTTCTGTATCTATTGAGATGATCATATGGCTTTTATCCTTTCTCTTATTGATGTGATATATCATGTTGATTGATTTGTGATTATTGAACCACCCTTGCATCTGGAAATAAATTCACTTAATTGTGGTGAATGATTTTTTAATGTATTGTTGGATTTGGTTTGATAGTATTTTGTTGAGATTTTTGCATCTAACTGATGCTGACCTGTAGTTTTCTTGTATGTCTCTGTCTCATTTTGATATCAGGGTAATACTTGGCCTCATTGAATGAGTTGGTAGGTATTTTCCTCTCTTTTTAGAAGAGTTTGTGAAGAGTTGGTATTAATTCTTTAAATGTTTGGTTGAATTCATTTGGGCTTGGGATTTTTTGTGGGTAATTTTCTTTATATTACTGTTTGCATTTAAAACTGGCCCTTCCCTCTCTCCTGGTGACCTATGTGTCCCTGAGTAACTGTTCTGAGCAAGAGGATCCCACTACCCAACTGAGTTTACTACCTTTTTGGTTATACATGGAGATATTTAGCTCACTGAAAGAAACAGAATTGTTCAACAGTTTTGTAATTTTGTCTGAGAAGATAACCATTTTCATAATGTATTAAAATTTATATGTTGTTTGGAGTGGTTAGTTCAGTGCTTGGATCTTTAATCAGAATATTTGTTTGGGTTGTTAAAAATATTTTCAAGAGGATTTAGCTTCTAGGTAGTAGACATGGCGTATAATTTTATTCATTTACCTGGTTGAAAGCCTAGGCTCACTGTATAATTTTCACATTGGTAAATTAGGTGCCATTGTGTTACTATTACTATTAAATGCAATAAGTAAAATCTACCATAATTTGAATCCTTCACTAGTTCTCTGATTGCCTTTGTCACACAAATCTTCCATCCCCCACCTAAGACTGCGTGTTGAGGAGAACAGTAGGAAGTACTCTTGAATATATTGATTTATCATTGAGTGATCGACACCGGAGGTGGTATCATAACCCTCAGGTTGAGATTTTGTCTCACCCAGCACATTGCCTAAATGCCTGCATGGAAGTGTTAGCTCCTTTCACACCGGTGACGTAATTCTGCTGCGTTAGACTTACCTGCAAGTGATTGATCTGCCTCACTAAGTCTCACATTTTATATCAATGAACTCTTTGGGCATTTTATTAAATTTAGTGGGTTCTCTTTGGCATCTAAGTAGATGTAAAAGCAAAAGAGAACAGTGACAGCCAACTGTTACCAAAGTGTTAAAATTACATACCCATTGCGGTTCCTCGTTTTGTGTTTTTCAAACAGTTTTTCAAAACTGTTATTTTTGTTTGAGATTTGGCTGTATATATAACCTGAAAGAGAGTATATAGCTAATGAGTCTTATGTAGCATTTACATACTGACAAAATGCTTAGTTATTTCTAAAGACAAAACCAAATAATTTGATATCCAAAATCAGGAAACTATTTTAAGCTTCCAGATAATTTTTGGAAGAACGTCATGATTGCTTTTATATATTTAGAGGTTATAATGCTTTTTGTAATGTGTTTGGCTTTTAATACAAAATTTAAAACCAGGTACAGTGATTTTTCTCTTATTTTATATGATCAGGAAATTCGGTATTCCACAGAAGTGAAGTTTTCAGATAAGGGAAACCTATTTTTAATTGTTACTGGTAATGAAAAATACCACCACTTATTAAAAACCTCCTATATATGTTCAAGATGCTTTCTGGGAGCCTGATTTACATTACCATACTCAGTCAGAAAAATGTTGTGGGGTCTTTATTGTTGAGGAACCCAGAGCTGTACAAGGTCTTCCTATATGCAAAGTCTGTTTTTCCACACTTTCAAGATTAATTTTTTGGGTAACATTTTCTAAAATAGTGTTCTCCCCAACCTTATTTAGTAGAGTATAGTGAGTATAATTTAACCTTACAGTGCCTCAGGATTTTCCTTTCAGTATGGTTGTGAAGCTGATACCCTGGCAGGGGCTCGTAATTCCTGTACTGAATGGCCTGGCTATGCTGTAGTACTGATTCCTGTCATCTCCTTTCCTGTCAGACATCCTGTCAGGATGTCTGTGTGCGCGCATCTGCCTCTGGCCCTCTCGCCTTCCAGCCTTCTGGCATAACTAAACTTGTTAGGCCTGTGAATTAAAACTAAGAGCCCTTGGACTTGGCGTGAGGACCTGTGTGCCCTTCCTACTAAGTAAAATCATGAATTTATGTGATCTGTGTTAACTCTTCGTAAGCATTTTTTTTGTGTGGATTTCTAGGTTTAGAACTTTATTCCAGAAGGTTGAACTTGAATAGAAATCTGGCCCCTGGCCTTACTGAGTCCAGCATATAGATATGTGAAAATTATACCTAGCTAATCTTACATGTTAGTGTTTCTTTAAGTTATAAAGTTTCTTAAAGAGTACAGATGTGGGTTGGTAAAATAGAAAGGATATGGCAGATAAAACTTTATGAATAAAAATAATTCTATGTCACTTTTAATATTTACTTAAAAGTTACGTTATTTAGAAGTTTATTATTAAAGCTACAGCATTGTATATCTGCTAGATTTGTTTTTGCAAAATTACTTTTTTATATTTAATGCTCAATCTTGGTATTGTATTTATATGAAAAAGTTATTTTTGGCTTGTGAAATAACACATTAACTGGAAAGAAATTAGTCATGAGCAAGTACAGATTTTCTCCATTTCAAGGTAGTTTCATTTTCATTTTTGCCTAATATTTTAAGTTCTTTTGAAAAGAAAGAAACCACCTATTACACTTCCCCACTGAACCACTGTGATGCTACTGACCACCTGTGGCAGATCTGGCAGGAGGAAAGCAGGTGCCCTGTATATAGTAACATGCATATATACATGTATACATGAATACTATATATATATATATATATATATATATATATATAGTTGCAAGTACTGACATGCTTGCTGTTTTGAAAATATATCTTAATGCTGTGGTTCTTAACTCCCATTCCTCAGACCTTTAACATCACAGGTTACTGCCAAATGTTGATCAGCATATAAAAAATATTTTTAGCTCTCACCGTACAGTTACCATGAGGAGGATTGAACTGCCAGATTGAACATTGCACTGAGTGGGTTCTGTAATTGAACTTAAAGTAGTTACAGTTTGAGGGGCGCCTGGGTGGCTCAGTTGGTTAAGCGACTGCCTTCGGCTCAGGTCACGATCCTGGAGTCCTGGGATCGAGTCCCGCAATGGGCTCCCTGCTCGGCGGGGAGTCTGCTTCTCCCTCTGGCCCTCCCCCCTCTCATGTGCTCTCTCTCCATCTCTCATTGTCGCTCTCTCAAATAAATAAGTAAATAAATAAAATCTTAAAAAAAAAGTTACAGTTTGGCCAAGGGAAGACACTACTTTACTGTCTGGAGACTAAAGAAATCAGCTCCAGAGCCTGTGACAGAGGCAGAGCTGCAGCGGTTTCCCTCAGTGACCCAAAGGGAAAGCCTGGTCCAGTGACATTGTTACACATTGTTATACTTGAGCAGACACTGGGTGACAGTGATTTCAAAATCATGCTGTCAGCACAGAAGAAAGTTGAGAACCACTGCTATTTGCATTTTCCTTTTTGAATTAAGTGGTATCAGTTACCAATTTTAAGTTGGAGACATCTCAGTGATATTAAATATTATGGATACAAAATTGCACTTGCATTTACTAATGTCTTTATTTGGGAATTAAAAGTTAAGTTCTACATTACTGTAGAATTTCAGGAAAAAAGCCAGCAAATTGATAAATAGCACTGCTGAAGTCTACCAATTACTTTTTAATTGGTATTATAGGCCTCATTCTGAAATCAGAATGTTTTATTCTCCTAAGTGTGAATATGCTGTATGAAGTTTCTCTAATTGATTTGCTGTGCCCATTCCATTTGATGTATCATTTTTCACAATATTTCATAATTTGTGCTCACTTCTAATGAACAGAGTCGTTAGGACAGGCATGTCTAAGTACAACTGACAGCTAACATTAGGTGCCAGATGCAGTTTATAAAGCTATGTAGAACTGTAGAGAACAGTTTAAATAAATTAGCACCTGTACATTAGTCTCACTTGCTGGTAATTTATAAGCGAATCAGTAGAGATGACATTTAGGTAAGTCATTGATCAAGTTAACAGCTGCAGACCCACTGCCCAGCTGGGATACCTAATTAATAGAGATTGCATTCCTGACCCAGTGCTCCTCCTGGGTTGAGCCTGCAATCCTTTTATACTTTGATTTAAGCCTAAGAATGTAGTTAAATACTTTGCCTTCATTTTAGGGAACCCTTGAATTACCAGTATTCTAGTTAAAAATCTGAAAATGTAGGAAACATATTTACAAAGGAGAATTGCCTTACTCCATGACTTATTTGGATTAATTTGTTTTAAAATTTACATTCTTTATTTTTGTCAGCACTTTTTTGTTTTAGATCCAGATGAACAGTGCTACGGTCTAATAAATTTTTAAAGGTTCCTGTAATTACCATTAAATGTATACTCCATTTTTTTATTTCCAAAAGCATGGTTTTTGTGTTTTGTTTTTTTGTTGTGACAACCGTTGAACCTACTTCAAATATGAAACAATTATTTCAAATAATTGATGTTAATTAATTAACATAAGTTTAAAACCCCTAAAAACTTTCTTACGCTGAATTCCATACAAATTTCAGAACTTAATATAGGAAATACTAAACTAGAACTTATAGGAAAATGCTCTTTTTTTCCTCTCTCCCTCCCTCTGGCTCAGAGTTTCTTCTGAGTGAACTTCAGACTGAAAGAATAAGTCATCAACAGCCTCAAAATCAGAGTAAGGCAGTGATTTGGTATCTCCTTCAGGTATGTATATTCATGGATATTGGCAGTGTTTGCATACCAGTGTGTTAACTACAGGCTACATCCAGAATCTAGTTCCTAGACTGGGAAAGGTTCTCTTGAAACACAAATGCTAACCTAAAACAAATAACATTAGGCCAGTAATATTGCTTTCAAGCTTCTTGAAGAATTGAGTCCCAACTGATAGACAGTTGGCCCTCGAACAACACAGGGGTGAGGGGCGCTGACCCCCTGTATAGTTGAAAATCCGCATATAACTTGACTCCCTCATCACTTAACTACTTACCAACAGCCTACTATTGCCTGGAAGCCTTTACTGATAACGTAAGCAGTTGATTAACACAGATTTTGTATGTGATGTCTATTATATACTGTATAATTACAATAAAGCAAGCTAGAGAAGAGAAAATGTTATTAAGAAAATCATAAGGAAAATACATTTACAGTACTGCGCTGTTTGTCAAAAAAAATCAGCACATACATGGACCCGCAGAAGTTCAAACCTGTGTTGTTCACGGGTCAAATGCATTATTTTTGTCTTTTGTTTTTGTGGAAGAACTGAGTGTTGCTCAGTTTACATAACCGTGTTTTACGTAGATTGTTTAGAAGTGAAAAGGTGCTTTATTTCAGATAATTAAGAAATTTCTGTTAGTTCTTTTGTTGATAAACGTGGTCCAGGTGGGCCAAACCACAATTCACATGTGAAATGCCAAGTTTCCTCTAATTTGAAGATACTTGAAGACCTAGGCCATGTCCTACTGGTACTTCTCTGGTGCCTGGTAAGTGTCACATGCACCAGGGAATCTGAGAACATTATAGTTGATAGATGGGTTAACATTAACAGAGTCAAGTATTTCTCTCACCGCCTTCCTCCACTGGTTTTCTGGTTGACTTAATTTCACCTTATAATATTTGAATTCTGCATTTTTACCATGCTAATACAGGTATTTTTGAATAACATCAGGAAAACTGCTTAAAAATAACTGAATTATTTTAACACTTTCTTTGCCTTTGTTTCTCCTTTTCTTTTCTGGTACTTTTGAACCTTTCCCGACCAAATCTTTACCTTAATTTAAAATTTTATGGGAAAAGCCCTTCTGCCCCTAACCATTTTTGTTACTTATTTTTTATTATAATTCTCTTCTTTGAAATACCATCCATAGCTTTATGTTGAACTGGGAATAGTATTTTTATATTGTGTATTTTGGGAAGCCCCAAGGACTCAAGAGATTAGCCCATGGAAGACTTTATCTTTCATGAAATGTTTTTCCAGTGTGGGACAGAGGCTGTCAGTTGTAAGGAGTGAGGATGAAGTTGTCTGCCATCTACAAGGAGAGCTTGAGGAAGTCTCTTGAACCTGTGGCTTTTAATAGAAACCGATTGAGGAAGCCAAAGGGACAAATTAGTGGGGGCATGGAGAGAGGTAGAGAGTTAAATGCCATATTTGGAAGGGCTTGAACAAATGCCTTTGTACTAAAATAGGTGTAAAGTCACTAGGCCCTAACAGACCCCTTTATGGGTGTGGGATGTGCCTGCCACTGAGCTAACTTCTCCTAGCCTGGCTTTGAATTGCCACTGAGTTATCCTGGTCAGGAAAGGCGAAATCTTATCATTGAGGCTCCTAGGATAAGAAGACGCTCTGAAAGACAGGAAGCAGGAAGGCTGTTGTGCTCCCTGATGGGTCTTGCTCCCGTTGCAGGGGCCAGTGCCCTCAGAGCTGATGCAGAGCTTCTACTAACGAGATGGCAGTGACTTCAGTGAGACCGTACAGGTGAGGTGGGTGCTGGAACAGCAGACTGCAGCACATGTGTTCTCATACTTTGCAAACGTGCAGAATGTCCAGAAGCCATGTCACTACCAGCAGCAGACTTTGGAGAGAAAGGTGATCCACACCTTCCTCTCCTCACCATTCTTGCCTTTAAGATGGTGGTGGGGACAGTTACTGTGGACCTGGACTGAAGGCCCTGCAAAGTCTGGCTGGAGTGTTCCCTGAAGGGCATGTTGCAGACAAGGCTTTGTCTTCAGGAGCTCTGGAGGATGACTTGTTCCTTCAGGTAGGCATTCCGAGGCTACAAGAAAGAGGTGGATGCTTGTCATTTTTGTCGTTATGTTTGGTTGTTTTTTTCTTTGTTTCTGGGAGAAAAGAGGTGCAAAACAAGCAGGAGTTTTCAGGATTGGTCACAACTGGATATTTATATACATATATATATATATATTTTAAGATTTTATTTATTTATTTGACAGAGAGAGACACAGCGAAAGAGGGAACACAAGCAGAGGGAGTGGGAGAGGGAGAAGCAGGCTTCCCGCGGAGCAGGGAGCCCGATGTGGGGCTCAATCCCAGGACCCTGAGATCATGACCTGAGCCGAAGGCAGATGCTTAACGACTGGGCCACTCAGGCGCCCCTATTTATATCTTTTTCTTTCCAGTAGCAAGTTAAGATTAACTGTGGAAAGGAACAACAGACGATGGGAGGTGAGGAGAGGACAGTGGGGGCTGTCCTGAATTAATAAACACTACAAGAAGACTAATTGGGTATCTGGAGTCTTTTGTGATGTTACTTTCATTTTTGCCCCTTTTGAGTGTTTGTGTGTATATAGACCTACATTTTCCTGCAACTGCCTGTATATAAATGTTTCTACTTCCTACTCCCAGCATTGAAATCCAGGCTGAAATGAGGTTTAGAATCCAAGTGCTCTCGCCTTAGACAAAAGCAAGTTAGTCATTCTGGTTATTAGCAGAGGGCCTCAGTGGTGCTAAGAGAGATGTCAGGAAATTCAGCTTTCCACATGGTTTCCATGATACTGAGCTCCCCATTCAAACCCGCAGGGAATCAAATCACAGAGTATTCAAATGTTCTCACCTCATGGAAGAGAAAATGAGGAATGGCTATCATGACCAGATTCTTCATAGAAATCTTCTATTCAAAGATGTTTTGGTTGTTAATATTCTCTCTTATGAAAGTGGGTATATGTTTGTTAGTTTAGACCAGTAAAATTAAATCACAGACTTTATAACTTTGTAACAGTTTAATGAAGTTTGAAAGCCTTGCTGAGATACACAATAATAACATCAGTGCAGTGCTATCCATACTGCTTGAAGGCTTCGGTTAAAATAGTCTAGAGCTGTGTGGTGGCCACTAGCTGTGTGGAATTGTTTGTAGGTAGTTAATATTAACGAACATTAAAGTTTAGTTCTCTAGCCACACTAGCCACATATCAAGTGCACAATAACCACATGGGCTACAGACTGTCATATCACCCAGCACAGATTATAGAATATTTCCATCATCGAAGAAAGTTCTTTCAGACTGTGTTGACCAGAGGATTGCTCCGTCACTTCCCCCCAAGTAAGAATTTGCATTTCTTGTCTTGTGTTATTTGAAAGAAAGGGAACAGTTGGGAAGTATAAGTGTTATCATTCTGCAATTTCATTTTTATATTGTTTTTGTGACATGATTCCAAATACCTGAAGAATTGGTTTTGAGAACAGTTCAAAAATACACCGTAAGAATAAATAGAAATTTAGAAGTCTAGGAAATGGTTGCTTTTATCTGGCAGAAACAGCAGGTTTACTAAAACAATTTCAGTTGTTCAGTTATTCAATTATAGAAGAACAAAAGATTCATGACTTACATGTGTATATATATCTGTGTACACACACATATACATATTTGTGTATGTATTTTACATGGGAGTAGGAATTGAAAATTGAAAACCTGAAATATTATAGGCTAATGGCAATAGCAGTAAACATTAATTTGTATACTTGTAAAAATTTCATTCATACAGAAAAGGAGAAATAATTGTATAATGCATGCCCTATGACCATCACCTAGTTTAAATAACTTAACATTTGCCATATTTGCTTCCCCTGTATTTTGTGGCTGAACTATTTTCTTTTTTTTTTTTTTAAAGATTTTATTTACTTATTAGAGAGAGAACGTGGTGGGGGTGGTGGGGGGCATCAGAGGGAGAGGGAGAAGTAGACTCCCCACTGAGTAGGAAGCCTGACCCCAGGCTTGATCCTAGGACCCAGAGATCATGACCTGAGTCTAACCGACTGAGCCACCCATGCGCCCCTGAACTATTTTAAAGTCAATTACAAACGTTATGATGCTTTACCCCTACATACTTGAGTATACATCTCCAAAAAATTAGGATACTTTCCTATATAACCACAATACCATTATCACATTTAACAAAATTAATTTGAATATAGTCTGTAGTGCAGTATGAGATCATTTATATATTAACCTGTATTTAAATGTCCCCAGTTATCTGTAAAGTGTTGTATTTTCTAGTTGATTCACTCAAGGACTCTGCAATCAATTTGCTTCTTTGTCCTTTGAGTACTATATTCCCCTGCTATCTGTGGTTTTGCTTTCTGTGGTTTCACTTATCTGTCCAGAAGCAGATGATCCCCCTTCTGACATATCAGAATGTCACTAGTAGTCTAACATTACATCATAGTGCCTCCGTCATTCGCTTCACATTATCTCATCACATAGGCATTTTATCATCTCATACCATCACAAGAAGATGTTAGTACAATACAATAAAGCATTTTGAGAAAGAGCCCACATTCACATAACTTTTATTGCAGTATATTGTTAATTATTTTATTGTTAATCTCTTACTGTATCTAATTTATAAATTAAACTTTATCATAGGCATGTATGTATAGGAAAAAGCATAGTGTCTGTAGAGATCAGTACTATCTGTGGCTCTAGGCAGCTTCTGAGGGTCTTGAAATGTATCCCCTGCGAATAAGGGGGACTGTGGTACCTGCCGATGTTCTCCATCTGGGGTGGGAAATCGGTGACTAAGAAACCACGGTCCTTTGCCTTCGAGAGCACCCTCTACATGTGACCAAGGTAAAATCCAAAGAATTGGTAACAGGGCCTGGGAGAAAGAACTGTAAGAAGGCAAAAGTAAGTTATTTGAGGAGCAGCTATGAATGTGCTGTTAGGATAACTTCAGTGGAACAATCCTAAACACAGCTGACAGTTGGGAATGGTTTGGAAACTACAGAAATAGATTTAGCCTCTCTCCACATGAATTTGCTCGACAGGAGGAGAATCAGAGGTGGCACTCTGAGGGAACTAGCATTTAAGGGAGGAGCAGAGATGTGTTTACAAGAAACCAGAGAAGAACTTGGAGAGTGGTAGGAGGGGACCATGGCTGTGAGGGGAAGACAGTAACCTTCTGTGGAAGAGACCTATAGGTCATGAGGCTCCAAAGGGAGGCTTGGTGAGGCCAGGCAATCACAGGAGCAGAATTATGGTAAGCCTGATTGAAATCTTTGAGCTAAAGAGTAAGGTCGTTGAGGAAGTGGGTATGTGCTTCTAAGGATGGATATGGGAATTGAGAGTGGTTTATTGGCCTGGGTGGCACTGGGAGTCTTGTGTAGGTGGCTCACACACAGGGCAGGAATTGGTATGTAAAGGAAAGGAGGTGAGCATCAGCCTTTATGATTGCTGCAAAAAGTGTGGAAGTTCAAGCCAGGGGAGAAGGATGGGGAGAGAATAGACTCGCCAGACGGTGTGGTGCTGGAGAGACCTGAGGGCTCTGTCTGTCCAGTGTGACTGACGTGGTAGGGCAGTAGACAAGTGTGGAGAGCGCTCCAACAGGTATAAACAACGAAGGGAAATGACAGAGCCCCCAGGGAGTCAGGGGAAGTCGCTCAGGAGGATTGGCCTTGGAGCTAGGTCTCAAAAGACAAACAGGAATATGTTAAATGGAGAAGTGGAATGATGGTATTCCAGGCAGAGAAAATAGTACGTAAAGGACCTGACTTGGCAAGGAACAAGTGACTGCTAAGAAAAGCCAAATGAAAAGTATTGCTGAAAAAAGGTTGTGGCCACTTCCCTTACTTCCCTCCGCATAACCTAGAAATAGTTGAAGCACAGGTCCTGTAAAATATTCTTTTGCCAACCCATGTTATTTCATGTGTACTCTGACAGTAACCCCCGTATGTGAGATTATGTGTGCATCTGTCTCTGCTGCTGGCATTCGGTCAGGAATCGTAGCTTCCTAAACTCTCGGAGTCCCTAGAACTTAGGTGCGGTGAATATTTGTTGAATAAAATTGATCAAGGTAAAACTGATTCACAGTAAATGGTCAGTTTCTTTTCCTTTGAGCATAGTTGGGCTTTTCTCCTAATTTTACCACTAACTAGCTGAATGTCCTTCATGCCAGTGGAGACGTAAATCCATTTTCTGAGAGACCTAGGTTGCCTCCCTGACCTCAGCAGGGAAGAGCACATTCAGATAGTAAATTTCAGGAGGTTCAGGTTCTAGCTTTGCCACTTTAAGTCCTAAAACAAAATAATGTGGAGAAATGTTTCACATAGAACATTTTTGTATAGCTCACATTTATCCAGTGCATGCGGGGTGCTGTGCTTTTGCAAATACCTTATTTAATCCCTACAACAACTAGATAAAGCTGATGTCCTTACAAGTTAGAATCACTGGGAATGGTGTTACCAGAGAATATTTTTATGGTTATAGGACATAGTAAGGGTCTTATGTTATTTAGACATTCACCACTCCCTCTGTTCTGAATTCTGAAGTGCAGCGAGAGTAAAGGTTTTCCTACGTTACAGCACATGATGCTCTGCCCAAAACACAGCAGTGGGCTGGCTGCTCAACTTGATACTCACACTCAGAGTTCTCTTCTTCCTATAAAAACTATTTTTTACAAAACGGTATTTACCTACTTGAGTTTCAGGCCTGGAAAGCCAACAAAATTGTTTTTTCATAAAATCCAGGTAGTCCTTTGTTTGCCTCAGAATTTGGAAGAAATCAATTTAGAGTGCCTGGAGGAGATAAATGGAAGTGATAGGTTAAGTCGTGGTCGCACTGTCCCATGCATGCTGAACAGATGACAGAACTCCTAGTGTGCCTTCCCTGTTTTCTATCTTCTGTTTGGTTAAAAAGTAACCAGTTTATGACTAATATAACACTGTGTTATAACTCCACTGGAATTAGAAAGTATATTCCTCATAATTTGGTATAAAAGATGTAATACAGATTTGGAAAAAAAAAAGCTGTTTTATGTACTGTTTCTTCTTTTGTTCCATTTCCTGCCATCCTTTGTTTTTCATTGTTTTTATTGAATTTGTGATTTTGCTGTTGATCTAACATGGTGTCGTGCTCTATGGACCTTCTCCACAGTACTTAGTACAGCACCTAATATAGTTTGGCACAAATATAATATAGTTGGTACAGTATAGCATAGTACATTGTACACGCCATGTCAGTAATTAGTAATAGAGTATATAGTATAGTATGATATAGTTGGTTGTATTATTATTATCACCTAGGGGCGCCTGGGTGGCTTAGTCGGTTAAGCGTCTGACTCTTGGTTTTGGCTCAGGTCATGATCTCAGAGTCGTGAGACTGAGTCCTGTGTCATGCTTGTGCTGAGCACCAAGTCTGCTTGTCCCTCTTCCTCTGCTCCTGCCCTCCCCTGTGCTCCTGCCCTCCCCCCTGCATTGCATGTTCTCTCTAAAATAAATAAAATCAACATGATCACCTAATATGGTGAGGAATTATGAATTAGTAAATATGTGTTAATTTATTCTTAGGTGAGATTTTTTTTTTAATTTCCACCAAATATTTTATTAACTTGTTTTTAAGTTAATACAGAGATTGCCTTAAGACCTAGACACCCTTTGCAATTGATGCTTTATTTTCAAGTTCTACTGATTAACTTCCTGGTGACTTGTCTATATCTTAGTTTTCATGAGAAATCTAGCTGCGGGATGAATTCTTTACATTTTCATTGCCTTCTTGAACTCTTTTCGGTAGTCCCCTAGGTTACTAGTAATTTTTATATTTGAAATGATGCCAGTGACAGCTTGAACCTGATTTGAAAGTTGGTTGGACTTACACCCCCGTGATCCTCGCGTGCTTACCCCAAGATGCAGAGTTGTACTTCAGTCTTCCATGCTAATATTCTCACCCAGGCCTTGAGTTAGTAGCCCCTTGGCTAAAATGTCTGACCAGCCTTGGGGATGCCATGGCTGACTGTGGGAACCAGACCTGAAGACCACCTGGCCCACAGGTGCTGTAGGCTCATGGTGACCCTGCTGAGACAGGTTAGGTTTGGAAAGACCCAATTGACTTATTTTTTAATTTTTAACATTTTCCCCTGATTTTTATTTTGAAATTTTTCAGATTTTCAGAAAACTTGAATATTCAATGAATAACAAACACACACGCACATATATACCTTTCATATAGATTTGCCAGTTAACATTTTGCCACATTTCCTTTCTCTATATAAAATTTATTTTGAGTGAGCGTTGAAAATGCAGTATCATAACACCTAACCCCCCTATTTGTATCAGTATTTACCCCTAAGAACATACATCCTTTATACCATTTTTCCACGATACCACTATTATATCTAATACAATTACAATAATTCTATAATGTCATATATTCTATAGTCTATATTTAAATTTTCTCAGTTTTCCCTAAAATGTCTTTATAACTAGCTAGTTTTGTAGAATCCAGACCACTTGTCTTATATAGTTGTCCACATTGTGGCTTTCTACTTGCTTTCTTGTTGATTAGATTTAGAATATATAAAGGGTAATACTTATGTGATGTGGTATACTTCCTGTTCCCTCACACCAGGAGGTACATAATGAGTTTGTCCCACTATTGATTGTACATCTGACCCCTTGGTTAATGTGGTGACCAGTAGACCTCTTTATTGTAAAAGTGATTTTTTTCCCCTTGTAACTAAGTTATCTGTAGGGTGATTATTTGGGGTTCTATTCTATATTCTATTCCCTAGTAACCTTTCAGCCAATGACTTTGTCATCCACTGGTGCTCCTTGGCTGAAATTGGAGATTACTTTGGAACTTATAAAACAGTGATTTTCTACTTCTGTCATTCCTTCTACTTTTATTAACTGGTATTGTTTCATAAAAAGGCCTTCCTTTTCTCCTTGCCCCCTCCTTCAGAACCCTGGAGAGAGAGAGAGTGTGTAGAGGCACACTCTTCGACATGTACGTACTGAGTGTGTTACCAGGCATTGTCATTGTTCTTTGATGTTCACATTGTCCCAAGTGTGGCCAGTGGGAGCTGCTTGAAGCTGGCTTCTCTGTCCTTTTGAGCACTTCCTTGTTTCCTGGCACAGGAAGGTGTCTTAGGCTTATTTTGTGCTTTTCCTGCTTTAGGCCTAGAATTAATCATTTCTCTAAGATACTCTGTTCCTTATACTAGGAAATTGTGTTTAGAAACCAAGATTTGGATACTAGGGGCCACTCATTGCTTTCAGAGTTTCATTGCATCTATGCTCTTTCAGGGGACAGAACTAAAAAGTACTATCTTTTAAATATTATAGGAATAATCCAGGAAATAATATTTTTTAAAGATTTGCCTAATTCAAACTTAACATTACATTTCTTCTTTTATGTTTGTATCTCTTCTACAGTAACATTTTTGGTCACCATACAATTAATACATTTATTTACTTTATGCTATAATATACACAGAATGTTTCAGAATTTTAATATTAATATCACTAACAATAAGCCTTCCGAGTAAAGTTGAAGATTTCTTTGCTATTCTTTTTTGTCATTAGAAATTAGGTTTATTTGTTTTTGTTTGAGGTTTATTTGTTTTTGTTTGTATTAAGTTTTAAGAGTTTCTTTTGGAAAATTTTGGTCTTTAATATATAAAGCATATTCATGCTTCGAAGTTCAGCTGAATAAAGGCATACCTTGGGAAGCCTTACTCATCCCCCTGGCCCTCACCCTGCTACCACCTAATAAGTGATGATTTTTATTAGTTTCCACTGTACCCTTACTTGTGGAAAGAAACCTATGTATATTTCTCCCTAGTCCTACATGTATTTTCTTATTTCTTTTTCTTACACCAAAGGTCACACTCTTAAGTACATTTACTTTTATCAATCTTTTATTGATAAAGGCATTTATCAATCTTTTTTTATGGCTAGAGTGCTTGATGGCATGGATGTGCCATCATTTATGCAGCCAACCTTGTGGGGGGGTGTTTCTAATATTTTGTTGTTATAAATCAGTGAATAACCTGTGATGATGTTGGTTTTGCCTGTGGGGGTATAGCTTATATAAAGGAATTCGCCCTGTTTTCTTCTCATGCTTGTTTGATTTGATTTTCTGTGTTTAGCTCTCTGACCCATCTGCAGTTCATTCTCGTGTACGGTGTCTGGTTTGCATCCACTTTTATGTTTTTCCAAATGGGAGTCAGTTGTCTCAACATCACTTACTAAAAAGTCTACCTTTTCTCCCTCAGAGAAGGAAAGGCAGAGGAGTCCCTGGTTTTAAAAAGAAAAAATGGTCACAAAATTAGCACTCGGATGTGTGATCTAAGGGTTTTTTTAGTGTCCGTTTTATTGCCAAAGGCCGAATGGGAGAATGACGCTTGACCCAGAGACACAGATGGGCTCCCTAAGATAACTGAATTGATAAGCCCCAAGTTATAGCTCCCTAACTTTCAGGGGCGAAATCTGGTCTAGCACATTTACTGTGTGGGTGAGCAGAGAGGCCCATCCTGAGAACAGCCTCTCTAAAAGAACAACACTGAGTTTACGTGAGCTGCCAGTTCATTTAGAGTTCAGATACAGTGCTAATAAGATCCAAGGCCACAGACTTCTCATCTGACACCATTCAAGAGAAATGAAAATGCATGTGGTTTCCTTTTAATTGTGAGGAGTGGTGTTCGAGAAGACGCTGTCATGGCTTACATAGTTGTCAAGTTGGTGGCAGTACTAGAGGTCAGGGGCTTTTGGAAATGTGTGGGGGTGAGATTCATCACAGGCACTAGGGATATTACTGGCATAGATGGTGAAGGGCCAGGGGTGTTAAGTGACCTGCAGGACACGGGAAGGGCAAGGCTGCCTACAACAGAGCTGTCACGCTCAAAATGCCATGGCATCCCCATTGAGAAACAGACATTTAAGAGAACTTGGTTGGAAAAATGTAGTATAAAAACCTCTCAAAACTTCTAGGAAGAGTTCAAAGAGCATCAAAAACATTTGGGCTATCACAGTGGATGAGACTTGGAGCCTGCTCTTTTCAGTATTCGGTCTTTGATATTTGCACTGCCAATGGGGAGTTCGATGGGGTGCTCTTGAGCACATTACCACCGAGTTTGTATAGGAGCAACTCTCGTTTGGCTTTTAAAAGAGAGATTTGTGGTGTCACATTCATGTTTGAAACTGACACTTGAAAATTGTTAATAACCAGTTTAATAGTCACAAATAATTTTTTCTTTGGGGGATGTGTATGTGGTAATTTTTTCTCATGTTTAAAAGATTATAAGATGAGATAATGTATATGAAAGTCTTAGTTTGATATCTGGCATGTAGGAACTCAGAAACTATTAGTCATAACATTAACTTGTGTTTATAACAGTTGTTAATTAACCTTTGTTATATTTGTTATATATTTTCAGAGAGCTATTGCTTACCTTTTTCCAAGTGGTTTGTTTGAGAAGCAAGCCAGGCCAATAATGAAGGTAGTTCTCTTCATTAATATTTTTTAAAATTTCACTTAGGTTTATAATATGTTACAGTAATTATCTAATTCATTGTAATTTATTTTACAGCATCCTGAACAGATTTTTCCAAAACAAAGAGGTAAGTTTGCTCAAGAATGAATGAGCAGTTCTTCCTTTGCTGCAGTGTTATGTTACATATCAGCAGTCGCCCACATATGGTGGAGATACACCCCTGTGTTGTGGCAGTTGTGAGGTCGATCAGTGATACTTTATAAGTAACAATAAATGGAATTTATAGACTATTTCTTTTTAATTAAATAATATTATAATTAGATCAGCTTAGAGTTTATGCCTATACTAATGTCATACTCATTCATATTCTAATACGCTTTTTTGAGGAAGAGGTTGGTACAGATCTGGAGACTAATTCACCTTTTTTTATGTGAAAATTTAAAATTTTTGTTCATTTCGGAAGCATATTTTCACTGAATATAGACCCCCTTTTTTTGTCTTTCCTTTATTGATATAATTACATTGTCTTTTGTCTTGCATTGTTTCTGGTAAGCAGTTAGCCATCATTCTTGCCTGGCCCTCTGTTTTCTCTGGTTTCTTTTAAGATTTTCTCTTTATCTCTTAAATGTGTAAAATTAAATTTTGAAGAAAACATACAGCAGGCTTTAAGGTTGCCAGGAAATAATATATTTACTATTTTCCAATTTACATTAAAAGCCTGTTAGCCGGTGTGGACTGGTGGTAGTTATTAGTTAATTTAAAAAGTACTAAAGCTAGGGTGGTTCAGTGGGTTAAGAATTGGACTCCTGATCTCAGCTCAGGACTTGATCTTGAGGGTCATGAGTTCAAGCCCCACATTGTGCTCCATGCTGGGCATTGAGCCTACTTTAAAAAAAAATTTTTTTTTAAGTACTAAAACTAGAAATTACTTCTTAAAAACACTCAGTATAAATTTATATTTATTCATCAGTCTTTTGCTACAACCCTAGAGGGGTTTTTTCTCTGAGCCAGGTATCTGTTTCTCCCTGTTTCTTTTGCATAACCCTGCTGTCACTGACACATCATCAAAGTTTTTTAGTTTTGGTTTTCTCTTAGTGAAGCAAAGAACTTAAAACTTTCTAAGAAATCTGAGTGTAGAATATTTCTATATTTCTACAGATTTTTCCTCTAACCACACTGAAGTAGAGCAAACTTTTTTTTTTAGTAACTTGCCTTTCAGTTTTTTTAAAGCATTCAACTTAGTTTTCACAGTAGCAAAAACTATCTTTTCTGTTTCCACTCATATTTCATCTGTTTATGTAATACTTAATTCATGTAATTACAGAAATAAATATAATTGTAATAAACAGGTTTGGGAATGGACACAGCTGACTCTTAGTAAGCATGTAACTCTGCAGCAAAAATGTGTCTTTCCTAGAGGAGAGCCTGCTAGCCACAGATGCTCATTGTGCAGGCGGCATTACTCAGTATCTTTTAGAGCTGATTCAGTGGAGATTGGTAAGAGAGCAGATATTTCAATAAAAAATGTATTTGTTTTGCACTGATATTTCTGCTAAGTCTTAACCTGTGTTCAAAGCTAGGCATTCTTTTTTTTTAAGATTTTATTTATTTATTTGAGAATGAGCGAGAGAGAGCATGAGCAGGAGCAGAGGGAGAAGCAGAGGCAGAGGGCATGAGAAGGGGCCGAGGGAGAAGCAGACTCCTTGCCGAGCAGGGAGCCCGACATGGGGCTTGATCCCAGGACCCTGGGACCATGACTTGAGCCGAAGGCAGACACTTAACTGACTGAGCCACCCAGGTGTCCCTAGAGGTAGGCATTCTTTCATTCTGCTGCTCCACTTCGCTCCTTGAAATGATAACTTTTGTTTTGAATCTTGTTATAAAAATTAGGGGTCTTTTTATAAATATATTGTCTTTTATATTTCCTCATTTCTTTGACATAGTTGATTATAAACTATAACATTTCAATTGATAGCTCTTGGGGAGATAATAAATGAAGGCTGTGTTACAAGTGCACATCAGGGGGCGCCTGGGTGGCTCAGTTGGTTAAGCGTCTGCCTTCGGCTCAGGTCATGATCTCGGGGTCCTGGGATTGAGCCCTGCATCGGGTTCCCTGCTCGGCGGGAAGCCTGCTTCTCCCTTTCCCACTCCCCCTGCTTGTGTTCCCTCTCTCGCTGTCTCTCTCTCTGTCAAATAAATAAATAAAATCTTAAAAAAAAAAAAGTACACATTAGTTTTAAAGATGCAGCTCAAGTTTATTGAAATAATACTGTATATACAAGGCATAGAAACTTAATGGCTTTTCTGTAAATGTGGTAACTGATTTTTTTTTTCTTATTTTTAGTGGCTTCTCTATTTTTCAGCCTCACAGGCTCCTCACATGTCTTTGTCTCTTTGCATCTCTTATACATCTGCTCCTCTGAAACTGTTTCTTTCAAATCATACCAGCTTCTCAGTAATAGAAGTTTGTTATTGCTATCAGCTAGAATGTAACAACTGAAACTTCTAGACATCCCTGCAAAATGCTCCTGTTATTTTGGAGCTATGTCAGTATTGGTAGGATTTTATTACATATTGCAGTTAACTATATTTAGACAGGATTCCTTTAGAATTAGCAAAATATTTTTTGCCACCTACCTACCAATTTTGCTGTACTTTGTAGACATAAGACAAACTCATTTTTTATGTTAAAAAATATCAGTGAAATTTAGATTTGAATAGATTATGATGCTTGTAAAGTGCCACCACTTTCTTTACTAAAGGATGGAAGCTTCCAGATAGAGTTAACATAAAAATCCTACTCTACTATTTAAGGCAAGTGATAAAAATATCGGGAAAAACAAAAATATATGCCAGATTGATGACAGACGCAAGGAATAGCACCTAACACTAGATGAAGTGGAATTCAGGGGGGTCGAGGAGTGGTTCGATGAGACAAGAATGTTAATTGATATTGATAGAATCTAATACCCTTTAAGTGGATTTGACGACCATGAATCTTTTTGTACCAGGCATTTAGTATTGAAATGTTCATAGCAAAAGCTGTTAACTAAGGCTCTAAAGAATTTGAATAACACAGTATGATCTTACAGCTACACATACAAGTACAAAGAATACATTTTCTATATGGATGCTAATGGAATATTAATAGAATTATGATGTAATAGTTAATAGAGAACATCCAACAAATTCCAAAAAGTAGAAATGATACAGATTAGATCTTCTGACTTCAAATCAATAGAACCATAAAACTATTGGATTAAAGAGGAAATCAGAATGGAAGTCACAGATTATTTAGAAATGTAGAAAGATGAGAACAGTTCATATCAAACCCTACGATATAGACAGGTATTATGCAGAGAGAGGTATTATGCAGAAGCAAATGTATTTATGAGACATTAACAGATACTAGAAATAAATGAACTCAGTATTCAAGAAAGTAGGAAAGGAACTAAATTGATGAATGAAGAAATTTTAAAGAAGAGGTAGGATAAATAAAACCAACTAGTTCTTCAGAAAAGCCAATGAAATTGATCAACTTCTGGCAAGTCTGGTCAAGGAAAAAAGAAAACATAAAATTTAGGACAATATTAATCATTTTAAATAATATTCAGAGGATATTTTTAAAGTGAAGATTGTTGTGGGTAGCTTTATCCTAATTAATTTGAAAAATATCCTAATTAATAGGGACGCCTGGGTGGCTCAGTTGGTTAAGCATCTGCCTTCGGCTCAGGTCATGATACCAGGACCCTTGCTTAGCAGGGAGCCTGCTTCTCCCTCTGCCTGCCGCTCCCCCTGCTTGAGCTCTCTCTCTCACTCTCTCATTCTCTGACAAATAAAATCTTTAAAAAATATATATCCTAATTAATAACTAGTATTTATTGAAACATGGAGTGGGCCAGGCAACAGTTCTAAGTGCTTTGTATGTATTTACTCATAATCTTCACAACAGTTTTATTAAGTAGATACTATCATGTTCCCCATTTTACAGATGAAGGAACTAAAACCGGGAGAGTAATCTTAACAACAGCTAGGAACTGGCTGAGGCAGGGGCGAGGAGTTAAGACGGTGGAGAGGTAGGGGGACCCTAAGCTTGCTTCGTCCCTCGATCACAGCTAGATAAATATCAAATCATTCTGAACAACCAAGAAATCAATCTGACTGAGAGAACAAAACTGCAAGCCTGCAAGAAGTGGCTGAGGTAGGATGTAGGTAGGCCCTGACAGTCTTGACTCCAAAGCACTGCCACACGTCCCTAACTCTCAAACAGGTAGTAATTGTCTTAGGGAGAATATTGGTTAGACTAAAAGCTGGAGAGGTCAAAGGTAGTCAGAGATCTAACCAGAGAGGCACCAGGCCCAGAGGTTCTGTGAATTCTGTCATACTTGTAAAAGCTTGAACTTTTATATTATGTGAACTGTTGCAGAGCAGAAAAAATAAAACCTTCAGGTTCACTTTAAAGGCTCACACAATTACTAGATCTGGACACAAGTTGCAGAAAAACCTGTAGTCTCGTCTCGTCTCGTCTCATTAAATAAAATGATAGCAAACCAAATAAAGCATTATATTAAGAGAATATACCAGAGGACCTTTTTACCCCCAGGAATATAAGGGTGGTTTAATATTAGGAATTTGTTAGTGTGTTATTTGAGTCAGGGGGTAAATATTTTTATAGCTAAAAAAAGGTCATTAAACAAAATTCAGCATTTATTTTTTAATGAAACTCTTAAACTAGAACTAAAAAGAAACTTTGTTTGAGAAAAACCATCAGGAGAAACAGAAACACATTAAGTTAAAAAACATACCACTGGATTACTTTACCTTAAGTTCAGGAATAAGATAAGTATGCCCACACTTGCCTCTGGTATTTAGTATTGTTTTGAAAGGCTTAACCAGTGGGATTAAAAAAGGTACAGAGGTTAGGAATAAGTCAGTTATTATTCACAGATGTTAGGATTGCCCACCCAGAAAATACAAACCACAAACTAAAAACTGTATTAGAATTACAATAGAATATCATTATTTGGATATCTGAATATTAAAAATATTCAAACTATGAGTTCTAATTTTTTTTAAATGATACTCTTTTTTTTTTAAAGATTTTTATTTTAGAGCACACAAGAGAGAATGTGAGCAGGGAGTGGGGCAGAGGAGCAGAGCGGGAAGGAGAGGGAGGAGGGGAAAGAATCTCAAGCACACTCCATGTTGAGCACAGAGCCTGACTTGGGGCTCTGTCTCACGACCCTGAGACTGTGACCTGAGCCGAAATCAAGAGTCGGACGCTTAACCAACTGAGCCACCCAGGTGCCCCTTACGAGATACTGTCATAAAAGCATGCCACAGTATAGGTAAAGGGCAAAATACTGATTATGCAGAATGATATGAGCATCCTGCCAGTTGACGACTTGGTGGCCAAATCCCCACAAGTCAGTATGGAATGTAGTGTAATGATGATCTAAGTAACATGATAGTCACATTGGTAACAAATAAATTGTGATTTTTCTCTGCCTGTATGTAGTTTGGTGGACAGGAACTGTTTTAAAAACAGTGAATTCCAGCTTTACAAATACATATTTACATATACACATAGAAAAATATGTATCCCGTGTGTATTCTATTTATTTTAACATTTCTTTGTATACACTTCTTACTCATCTTTGTTCTGATTTTACATCTATAATTAAATTATGAAACTTCTTTTGCTAAAGTTTCCCTTGTCATCTCTTGGTTGAATGGAGTTCATTTTCTAATGGATTTTTCAAAGAGATCTCATAGATCACAAAATTTCTTGAGCACTTATATGTTTAAAATTGTTTTCCTATAGCCTTGATACTTGAAGGACAGCTAGGCTGGAGGGAAAGATCTTTGGTTCACACTTTCTTTTTTTGAGTTTCCTGAAAGTGCTGCTCTATAGATGTCTTGCTTTGTTGTTTTTAAGAAGTCTCGGATCAGTCTAGTTATTCTTTCCTTGTAAGTCATTTAATCTTTTTCCCTGGTGGTCCTAAGGATTCTTTGGACCTTTGTTAGTAGCTTTGTGGAAGTATGACGTTGAGTTGATTATTAAGAGTTAGCTTACTGGGGTGCCTGGGTGGCTCAGTCATTAAGCGTCTGCCCAGGGTCCTGGGATCGAGCCCCGCATCGGGCTCCCTGCTCAGCGGGGACCCTGCTTCTCCCTCTCCCACTCCCCCTGCTTGTGTTCCCCTTTTGCTGTGTATCTCTCTGTCAAATAAATAAAATCTTTAAAAAAAAAAAAAGCTTACTGTGCTGCCGATGAGCTCTTTCAGTATTGTAGATTCAAGTCCTTTACACCCAGAAAGGTTTTTTTTTTTTTTTTTTTTGATAGTTATAAATACTAGTTCTGTTCCACTTTCTGTTTTGCCCCTTGGGACTCCAATTATATAAATGTTATTTCCTTCCTCGGTTGTTTTCCACATCAACTGCAGTCTGTCTCTGACTCATCTTCCTTTTTTTTTTTTTTTTTTTTTTTTTTTTTTTTTTTTTTTTT
>NW_027397072.1:84352581-84387730 GCF_003265705.2 Callorhinus ursinus
TTTTTTTTTTTTTTTTTTTTTTTTTTTTGGTCTCTTCATTTTCTTGACTGTTTTTCTACTTTTTCTCCAGTGTCCTTTATAATGTTTTTAATCTACTTTGGGTAATTTATAAGTCAGTCTACATTTCTCATGATTTTAGCTTTTTTCCTATTTCTTCCCCGAGTTTAATCAAGTTGTTTCATTTCTTTTAGTTTTTTGTCCATTATGAGCTTATATTTTGAAGATTTGATTCAGAGTGTTCTCTAGTAAACCCAAATGCTTGTTTGAAAATATTTAATTCAGTTTGGAGTGTTGCATTTCACTTTCCTTCTGTTTTGTCATTGGTTTTGGTAAGGATGAATTTTCTTTAGCTGAACATTTGGATTATTCTCATTTTCTGTTTTATTTTTGTAGCAGTCTTTAAAAAATAGATGGAAGTAGGCATCTGCATTTCTGTGGACAGAAGTGTCTTTTTTTTTTTTTAAGATTTACCTATTTATTTTAGAGAGCGAGCACAAGCAGAAGGGGCAGGGAGAGGGTGGGAGAGAACATATCAAGCAGACTGCGCTGAGCATGAAGCCCAACACGGGCTTGATCCCACGACTCTGAGACCACGGCCTGAGCTGAAACCAAGAGCTGGGCACCCAACCAGCTGCACCACCCAGGTGCCCTAGAAGTGTCCTGTTTCTTAATCCACTCAATGGAATTTAAAAAAAAAAATAGAGTGTATCCAGAACATGACAGAATTGGGTCAAGACTTAAAAGTTCATTATGATTTTGGAATTAAGAAATTTACATTCTAGAATGGAATTAAAGTGGCTAGTTGAAGGATAAATATAAAACTATCAAATAATGGATAATATTATGTCCTTAAGTCATAAAAAAATGAAAAGGACAAAGATCAATAAATTATCTATTTTAAAATTCAAAACTTCTCTTTGGAAAAAAGACAGTATAAATTTAAAAAGCAAGCAACAGGGGTACCTGGATGGCTCAGTCAGTTAAGCATCTGACAAAATAGGCAAAGGGGAAAATAGGCAATTCATAAATGAAAATACAAGTAACCAGTAAACATAGGAAATTATCAGATCAGAAACAATGTTTTATAAAACAATGATAGATCATTACACTTACCAGATTAGAAATTGTAAATATTATGTGTCAGCAAAAAGTTAGAAACCATCTAAACGTTTACCAATTAGGGTAGCTAACTAAACTGTCAGAGAATCCTACTGTGGAGTAATATGCTGATAATCAAGAGAGAGGTAGTTTCAGGGGTGCCTGAGTGGCTCAGTCTCGGTTAAGCGCCAGCTCTTGATTTTGGCTCAGGTCATGATTTCAGGGTTGTGAGATTGAGCCTTGCGTAGGGCTCCACACTGACACTGGAGCCTGCTTAAGATTCTCTCTCTCCCGCTCCCTCTGCCCTACTCCTCCCCCCTCATTCACACATACTCCCGTTCTCTGTCTCTCTCCCTCTCCCTCTCCCCTCCCTCTCTCAGTCCACAAAGAAAAAAAGAGAAAAAGGTAGTTCTAGTTGTATCAGTACAAATGAGACACACTGTTGGGTGAGAAAAGGAAGTGAAAATGGTGTAGTGTTGTCCTAGTCCATTCAGGTTACCATACTCTGGGTAGCTTACAAACCAAAGAAATTTATTTTTCCTAGTTCTGGAGGTAGGGAAGTCCAAAATCAAGACAGCAGGTGAGAGCCTGCTTCCTGGTTCATAGACCACTGTCTTTCCCTGTGTCCTCACGTGGCGAAGGGACCCAGGATCTCTGGGGTTCCTTCTGTGAGGGCACTCATCCTATTTATGAGGGCTTTGCCCGTATGACTGGATCACCTCCCAAAGGCCCCACACCAAAATACCAGCACATTGAAGGTTAGGTTCTGACATGAATTTGGGGGACAGGGAAGACAAATAGTCTATAGGAAGTATGTAGTATAAATACAGCTTAATACCATTTGTGTTTTTAAAAAACATGCAGACAGTCCTCTGTATTTCAGTAGGTAAACATAGATAAATGTACTGAAAGAGTCTAGAACAATCAACTTTTCAGCCTTGCCTCTGGCAAGGGAATTCTAATATTTAATCTTTATAAAAAGAATGAACAAAAGAAGTATTCAGAGGGAAATTTATAGCATTGTGAATGTGTATAGTAGAAAAGAAGATCTAAAATCACTTATCTAAGCTTCCATCTTAGGAAACTAGACAAAGAAGAGCAAATTAAATCCAAAATAAGTAGAAGAAAAAATGATAAAATTTATAGCAGAAGTCAGTGAAGTTGAAAACAGGAAATCAGTGGAGAAAATCAATAAAAACTGGTTCTTTGATAATTTTATATGTCAGTTTTTTCAACAAAATCGATGAGCCTCTAGTCAGGTTAACTGAAAGAAAGGAGTGTGGACACAGATTACTAGTACCAGAAATGAAAGAAAGGATACCGCTACAGATCCCAGGGACATTAAAAGGATAATCAAGGAATACTGTGAACAACTCTCTGCCTTCAGATACAATAACCTACAAGGAAATGGACCATTTCCTTGTAGGTTAGATACAATCTGCCAAAACTTACACCAGAAGTAGACAATTTGAATAGGCCTATATCAGTTAAAGAAATTGAATCAGTAGTTAATAACCCAGAAGACCTTGGGTTTGGCCATGGCTTTTTATATACAAACACCAAAAGAGAAGCTGGATTTCATTAAAATTCAAATTTTCTGCTGTGAGAAAGACACTGTCAAGAGAATGAAAAGACAAGTCACAGATTGTAGAAAATATTTGGAAAAGACATTTGATAAAGGACTGTTATCCAAAATACACAAGGAACTCTTAAACTCAACAGTAAGAAAACCAATGACCCAATTTAAAAATTGGCCAAAGTTCTTAATAGATACCACAGAAGATACATACATGGCAAACATATGACAAGGTGCTTCACATCAGGGAAATACCAATTAAAGCAACAGTGAGATATCACTCCATACCTGTTAGAATGGCCAAAATCCAGAACATTGACACCACCAAATTTTGCCAAGGACGATGAGCAACAGGAGCTCTTGGGAATACAAAAAAGATACAAGAGAGTTTGGCGGTTTCTTACAAAACTAAACATACTCTTCCCATATGATCCAGCATTTGTGTTCCTTGGTATTTATCAAGAGGGGTTGAACACTTAAGTCCACACAGAAACCTGCAGACAGATGTTTATAGGGGAGTAGGTGGAGCACAAGGGATCCTTAGGGCACTGAAATTACTCTGTATAGTATTATAGTGGTGGATCCAAACCCACCGGGTGTACAAGAGTGAACCCTAATGTTAACTATGGACTTAGTGTGATAATGCACCAGAGAGAGTAGGTTCATCGCTTGTAACAAAGGTGTCACACTGTTAGGGGATGTTTATAATGGAGGTGGCTATGCATATACGGGGCAAAGATGGTATATGGGAAATCTCTGTCTTCCTCTCAACTTTGCTGTGACCTGCTCTAAAGAAAAAGTTTGTTGAAAAAATAGTGAAAGAAGGGTATATTGCATAAAGTTGATTTTGTAGAAAACATAGTTAAATGAGGGGGCAATGTCAAGAACAACAAAAACTAGGAGCGCCTGGGTGGCTCAGTTGAGCGACTGCCTTCAGCTCAGGTCATGATCCCGGAGTCCTGGGATCGAGTCCCACATCGGGCTCCCAGCTCAGCGGGGAGCCTGCTTCTCCCTCTGACCCTCTCCCCTCTCATGCTGTTTCTCTCTCTCTCTCTTTCTCTCTCAAATAAATAAAATATATATAAAAAAAAACTAAAACAGATAAAACTTACAAAAATATGCAAGTTTTTATGTAGAAAATTATGAAACTTAAAGCTCATAGGTGAAAGCCTGAATAACTAGAAGAAAGATTTCATGTTCCTGTAAAGAAAGATACTGCAAAGTTATTTCCCTAAAAATCATTAACAAACATATAATTTTAATCAAAGTCCTGATAGGACTTTTGGGAGATATTTATAAACTTTATTTGAAAGAGTAAATGTGCAAGAAGCAGAAAAAAATTTTTAAAAAGAAGTAAGGATAATATAGCAACCTTACCCTACCCACTATCAAAATGCAGCAAAAGCTTATTTTAATCAAATGGTGGTAGTGGTGCAGTATTCTGACAGACACCTGTGGCCCAGATGAGAGTATTCAGCATTAGCATGTTTTTTATGCTTCATTTTGTGAATTCTAAAACAGTTTTCAGTTTTAGCAATTAGACAACAGGATTCATTTTACAGTTAATATAAACCATGATGACCAGCATTTTTTCCTTCCTTTGTATAAGATACATGATGGGACATCTTAAAATCTGTGACATCTTAGATTGAATGAAGTATTATGAAATCAAGTAGACACATACACCTCTGTATACTCATACTCACACATGAAATGAGACCCACCTCAGAAACCCCTCCCAACTTTTACAGTAGAGTCTTATTTGCAGCCATGATATTTGTCTTTCTTAGGCGCTTTCTGACTGACTGCTTTAACAACACAGTGCAAATGGATTGCATAGTGAAGTTACAAATATTGGAAAATATGCAGGATTTCATGAAATCTGTGAAAATGATGTTGGAGAAGTATTTAATTCATCCACAACCATTGGCATATAAGAATCTGGTTTTCTTTTTTAAGCTAAAATCCCTATCAAGACTTTCCTTCATAATTTATTATGAAATTTTGGTCTTTGTTTTAAATATATTCATTTAAAGTGGCCTATGGTTAATGTCAGTTATCCTCAGAAGCAGAAGTATTCTATTTATTGTACAGGTGGTATTTCAACACAAGAGCATAGTGGAGCACCTGGGTGGTTAAGTGTCGGACTCTTGGTTTTGGCTCAGTTCGTGATCTCAGGGTCATGAGATCGAGCCCCACTTTGGGCTCTGTGCTCAGTGTGGAGTCTGCTTGAGATTCTCTCTCCTTCTCCTTTTGCCTCTCCCCCTGCTCATGCTCACTCGAGTGCTCTCTCACACTCTCTCTAAAATTAATCTTTAAAAGAAGATTTACTCAACAGAAGAGTATAGTAACAAAAAAGTGATGGGATAAAGATTCTCTTTGCTGGACAAGGTAATAACTTGGATTTCTGCCTGATGAACATAATTCAGATAGATGGAATTTCTGAACATGAAAAAAAAAATTTTTTTTTTCAGAAGAAAATATAGGAAAATAGTTTTTAGAAAGCCTAAAGTCTTAAAGCATGTTCTCTCCATAGGAGTGATGTTGTCCCTGGGGGGCATAAATGGATTCATAGGAGATGAGAAATGTCTGAGCTGTTAGAGTGTTTACAGCCCTCCAAAGGGCCACCGGGTACATCAACAGATCACAGTATATTGGTGGTATTGAATTTTCATGGGGAGAGAGGCAATTAGGAAAAAGATGTCTAACAAGGCTCCTTAGTAGGGATGATAGTGAGAAACAGCCAATAAACCATGCCATAGAGGAAAGTGAGAGATTCTACAGTATACATATATTTTAAACTTCTTGACTATGAAGGACACTGTAAACCAAATTAAAAGATGGATGACACAGGATTTCAACACATTAAGGCTGTCTGTGTTTGTCTCACACACCCTCCCCATGGGGGGGAAAAAAAGATAAAGCACTTCATCCTTAAAAAAAAAAAAGAAAGATGCTTTCTCTAAAAAATAATTTTTTTAAAAGAAGTGACAGATTGGGAGAAAAGAGTTTTCAACTTCTATAATTGACAGAGGAGTATACCTTTAATGTATTGAAGTTCCCATAAATGGTTAACCGAGAAACAACTCAGTAGAAATAAGGGCAAAGGATGTGGAGTCAGGTTTGGTTTATTTACTACAGTGACTCCATTCCTCAGTTTGTTTGGTGTTTATTAGATGTGAATGACCATCTGTATTTCAAAAGGAATTACACATAACACTTTGTGGGGGCCCCTTCTGTTTTAGACGTTTAAACTCTCAGAGGTATGTCACCACAGAGTTGGAACAAGTAATGTGGAATGGAAAAATCCATTTAGTTTTTTTTCTTTGTTGTTTTATTATGCCTTTTCCTAATTTCCTGAATGTACGACGTTATTACTTTATCACTTTCCCTTTTTAAGAATATGGGAGCGTGTTGTATTTATAGCCAAACCTAGATTTTTTTGTTCCAACAAGATGATTTTTGCTATTTTATGTGTGTTTATTTAAAACAAGTTCTAGAAATTCTCATGATGAAATATACAGGAATATTTTATCAAGGATACAAACCTTGTTTTATGTTAATGAGTGTGGAATATTAAATATCCTAAATAGTTTGCATGCACGTTAAACATGCTGAACTAAATATTAAAATTCTAAATATTAATGCTGTTTTGTCATTTTTAAAAGTTAATCAGAATTGTAGACATGTCTCCTAACTTCAGTTAAACATAGCTATTTGGTCTCTCTCTGCATAAATTTTTATTTTTGTTTATTTGTTTTCATCTGGCTTTTTATTAGCAATCCAGTGGGGAGAAGATGGCCGTCCATTTCATTTTCTCTTTTATACTGGCAAGCAGTCGTATTATTCATTAATGCATGTAAGTATATTACATCGATGATTAATAATATGAACTGTAAGCTAAGTGACTGTACCAGAGATTTTGCTTGGCTTCAGGATTTACCTAGTATGTTTCATATTGAGCGAAACTAAGACCTCTAGAGGTAAGACAGTATGTCAAAAGACTGTATATATTATTAATTCATTTTTGCTAAAGGTTAATAAACATAGAATTTGTATCAGGATGGTTTGGCCTTCAAATGCTGGTTCTTAACAAATTGAGATCGTTTTAGGAGGTAAGTGCTCCACTCAGTAATAATGCACGTATGTGCAGAAGGTGAGGCGCGAAGCTGGAAAGGGGATGAGTATGTGCTGCTGCCAGGGGCTGTAAGGCATTGACCACAGAGAGAGTCAAAATGTCGTCTGTACTTTCTGTTTATTCATATACAGTTTTTGCCTTTCAGAGTAAGCAAGTGCAGCATCAGGAGTCTAGAATTTGTGCCTCCAAAAGACCTAAGAAATGGTGTTATTACACCGTGACTTGCATCTGTGTTTGAGTGTGCTGGGAACAGCTTTCTGTTGTTGGTTTAGAGCTGTGTTTGGTAGCGTGCAAATTTGGGGGTTCCCTAGGGTGCTATGAATAAAATGGCTAGATGCTAATACCCGGTTTTCGACAACAGGACCCGTGTTACCTTAAGAATGCGATGTCAAGTTTTATTTTCTTCACAGAATGATTTTTAAAAGTTGCAAAAACACTCACTGGGCTTCCGCATCCTCAGTCAGCTTTCAGGTTGCTTGAATCCCAGGCACACATTCACTCGGCTCTTTTAGAACTCTCTGGTGTTTATTTGTGCTCCACAGACCCAAAGGACAAAATCCCCACTTGTCAGGTACATTTATTTCTGGGGGAAAAAAAAGAAAACCTTCTTTTCGCTTTTTGTTGACCTTGGGCAAATGAGCTTCTTGCCCTGGCAGAAATGAAATGAATGATAAATGTAGAGTGTGTCTTTGCTGACTAATGGAGCTGCGGCTGGCGCTCCGCCGAGCTGCCCCCGCAGCCCGAGGCTGCCCGAGGACCCCTGCTGTTCATTTAAATAGGTATGTCAAATCTGCCTCCCAACGCCGCTGGTTTGATCTGTGGTAATATTTGTGAAGGTTCCATATGGACTTGAGCCCCCTGCAGTGCTAAGAAATAATGTACAACGCTTCATGGTGCAGACGCAAATTTTCTCTGAAAAGGGATGCAGTGCTGCGTTTTAGCTGTCGGAGGGGATGATGGAGCTGACGCGCTAGGCCTGTCAACTTGTTACACGGATGGGTTGCACGCAGCGAAGCTGTGGAAAATCTGTGCCTTTTAACTTTTCTACTTAATCACGGTTGTAGCATTGCCTTTAGACTGTATGCTACATTAATTCTCTTCCTGCCTTCTGCCTTTCATCCCGAGTTTCACGGAAAAAAGTAAAGCATGCAGGTCGTGTAGGGGAGCCTTACCAAACAGCTGTCAGCTGACACGCCATTTGCATTTGTTTGGGCTGAAACTGAGCAACCCAAGGGCAAGATGTTTTGTTGCATTCCATCAGAATGAAGAAATTACGCATTGTAGAGGGGCCTAACTTCGATTTGGGTTGGTTTCTGTGTTTTAGAAAGGTACTGCTCAAGAAACCGATCGGTTTCTCAGTGGATAAAATACTACTGTACTCTGACTGAAAATGTCAAATTACGTCTGATTAATTAAGGTTTGTTTTTTTCTTTTTGAGTAATATAGTTTCTGTTATGTAGAGCAGAGTTCTTTGGGCTTTTCTGTTTTAGTGAAACTCCAGTAATTTAGGGCAGTTTATTTTGTTGGGTGTTCTGACTCCCCAAGCAGTGTGGGGCTTCGCATTTGTTGTATTTCTCATCGGAACAGTTTACACGTATGAATTACAGCTCTTTTGGGTTAACTTGAGCATTTTAATTCAGATAATTAATAAAACCTTGTATTTGCAAAACTTCTTTTTATGGAATTTTAAAGTAAATTTATGCGTGGAGAAAAGGACAAATGCTTTCCTAAATATATGCCAATCAGCGCCCTGTATGGCCAGTGTTATTAATTAACAGCTGTAGTCCTACCAGCCTCATTTCCTAGATCATGCAGATGAGCTTCCTCCTAGAGGCTCTCTGTTACTTTGTTACTTTGAAATAGTATGTGACTAAATATCCACTGGTCAGCTTACAGAAGTGGTTTTGTAGGGAAGTCAGGCATTGGGTAAAAAGAAAAAGGATAAAACTTGAAACTGCTTCATGTGTTTGCTTGCTCCTTTGTTCTGCCTTCTCTTGGCTGGGGGGGTGGTCTGCCTTCTCTTGGCAGGGGGAGTGGGGGGTGTCAGATGCTATTCGTTCTGTAGGAGAGTGATCCCACTGCAGCAAGGAGTCAGCCCCCAAAGACTGTGGCAGGCCCTAAACACTTGGAAATGTATCTTTGTTCTTGCCATTTCTTTGATACAGTTTCTTACCATGTGACAGGGTAAAAAGACCATAAGCCAAACTAGGTTTTTATCATTAGCCAACTGTAATTTTGTCAGGCATGGCAGTCGTGGGCCAAGCTTTTTAACAAACAAAAAACCCCACAGATCTAGAGCATGTGTGCAGTTCTGCCCAGGAGACCTTTCTGACATCAATTAACCTTTTTATCTTCTGTAATAATGCCAGTTCCTCTTTTTAGTATTTGGTCACTGTTTGTATAATAGACTTATATATTACCTCACAGCAACTAATACAAGAGAGTCCCGATGTGGCTTACAGTTCAGGATAACATACAGTGTTTTAGTGAACACTGTTTCCAATTGGCCTGTCATCAGTCCATCCGGTCTTTGTGGAGAGGCAGGGAGGTTTTTGAGGGAAGATGAGGACAAGAAGAAAGAAGCAATTTATTGTTCCTGCCCAGAAGTGAAGTATGATAGGAAAGCGTAAAGTGGAGGAAATGTGCTGATCCGTGGTGGTCTCAGACTTTGTAAATGTGTTACTTTCCAAAGGTTGTTACCACCTTCCTTGGAACTCCCTTTTTCCTACGGATACGATAATATGTCCATGTCTTCAGGTTCCCGGGAAAGTCAATAAAAACCCACTGATTTTACACTGTAGTGAATATGGTGTGCATATGTAATGTAAAAAGTATAGGACAGTTTAAACAAGTAATGTCTTAAACAATAAAAAGTAGTTTAAGAAGAAATAAGAGACTTAAGGAGTTTCTCAAAGGATCGTTGAGTACTGAAAAGAGAGCTCCACGCTTGATGGCACTGGCTCATCTGTCTTTTCTCACCCAAAATGGATGGCTTTCCATTTCCTTAATAGCCATGTGACGAGGAGAACTTGTATACTTTTCAGACATGATTTAGAGTTTCAGTTTAGGGTTTCAGGAGCAGAAGGAACAAACAGAGGGAGAAAAAGAGAAGTTTCCTGAAACAACTGAGCCAAAGTATGAAGGAAAGGGAAGAATTTTTAAAGAGGATATATGTGTGCATGCAGAAAAGAAAATCCTATGCCATGGTACAACTGAGCTGTGAATAGCCTTGCTCTAGATGAGGAGAAAACCCAGTGTGCACAGTCAGGAGACAGGCCGGAAGGGTGGTCTGTGTGCCCTTGGGGCCTGGCAGCCTGGTGGGGGCCGGTCCAAGACCGGCCACGCTGGTGGTGGAAGAAGGCTGTGCCCATGAGCGAGACATTTACAACCTGGACAGCCATGGTTGAGTTTGGGCAGGGCCTCTAATTGTGGGAAAAATGTTAATTCAGGTTTATTTGTTAATATATACATGTTCTTGAAAAATTTTAAATTCACTCACTATAAGCGAATTGAAAATTATTTAAAATTCATTACAGGAGGTGATTATTTGACTCTGAAGTGGGAACCCTTTGTAAAATATTATTCATTAAGTCCGGGCATGTCTACTGCAGCCTTTCCCTAAGTGCTTGCTAAGAAACACAGGTTATAAAATATTCTTCATGAAAAAGGTTCTGCCACGAAGTGAGTTTGGCAGTGCCGCACATTGAGTCTTGGGAAACTCCACCAGGAGCCATGTGATAGCATGATAAAGTCCAGTGGTAAAGAAGCCTGTTGCAGTAACCCACTACTGCTCAAACATCGGG
This sequence comes from Callorhinus ursinus, assembly GCF_003265705.2. Classification (NCBI taxonomy): domain Eukaryota; kingdom Metazoa; phylum Chordata; class Mammalia; order Carnivora; family Otariidae; genus Callorhinus; species Callorhinus ursinus. The sequence continues at coordinate 84,363,197 of NW_027397072.1, forward strand.
TCACGGAACCCTTTCTGCCCAGAGCCCCTTTTAACGTTCCATGAGACCAGAGCTTAGGAAAAAATCATTTATCAAACACTTTAGGCATTTGCTGACATTTTACACAATCTCCCTCACCCCAGTTTCTATGATATGGTTGTGCATCTCTTTTTAGATGCAGTTTTTACTGCACTGCGAATTGAGTCTCTTAAATCTATAAACCTCATTTATATTTTAGGACTCGTTTTACAGTAAACAATGGAATATTTTCAAAGTATTTCCGTGAATTGAAGGAATTACATGGCCACAGATGAAATCCCTACCCAAAGAAGTTTGAAATTAAGGAATAAGTAGATCATTATATATTATTTAAACTACTCTGCTGAAAATGGAAAAAAGTTAAAATTTGAAAGAAAACCAAGTAATTCTAATCCTGATAACTTATGCATAAATGGGATTCATTTGCCTTTTGAAAAAAGCCTGGCTTATTTAGAAAGTCTCTGATTTATTTTAAATGACTTAACCTTCTGTGTTCATAAAGCATGAGAACAACAGCCCTCGAAGTGACTTCACTATGTGAAGATCCCAGAGTCCAATGAGCAGAAGTCCTGGGGACTTAGTGCCACAGAATTCTTACGTAGTTTGCATTGTCTTTGTAACCTTGTGGTGAATATTTAAAACTTTTGATTTAGTGTCCTTATCTTTAAAAATGGAGTTAAAACAGTGACCCTTCTCACAGTGAGGTATTATGAAATAACTCCTTTAAAACTGTGCAAAGTGCTGATTTTTAAAAAGCTACAGAGTGGTGCTGACATCTCTCTGCATGCCCCTTTAAGGCAGCATATTGTATTCACAAAGTGTTAGCAAGGGTGTGTGATAGCAGTATGTTACTTAAAACATTAGATAAATAGCAGTAACCATGATAGATGAATTCTATGTTTATTTCATTTTATTTCATTGTATATGCCAGTAGCCAAATATTTGGGAAGATTGCTACTTAGGAAATCTGATTTTCTGTGACTTTTTTCTTTTTGACAGACATAGTTTAAGTCCATTACTATTCTGTTATTTAACTAGTATCTAAGATGACAGTTACTATTAGTTTATTAGTGTATGTTTTGGGTATCAAAATACAGTTGACTTTTCTGATACCACCCCCACAAGAAATTTTGTTTACCCTTCCGAAAATTGGAATTTCTACATGATTATTATAGCCAAAACAGATTTTAGAAGAATACTAAAAAATCATATTGCTCATGCTCTTGGAAGGGTTTAGTTTAAACGCATCCCTTTTCTGCAACCTGAGCATCTGGTATTTTCAAATTAGGCACCTTCTAAATTTGACTCATACATTATGGAAATCTGATGACACGAGGGGTGGATAGGCTTGCTTTGATTTTATGAAATATTAATCATAGCTGTGATTAATGATTCAGCATTTCACATCTGGGTTATTCCTGTCGTATTTGAAAATTATACTATTAAATACAGTATATAAACTTAGTGTAGGTGGGGTCACGCTAATTCTCTAGTGTCCTTTAAAAATTAAGTGGAAACTTAACAATATACCAGAAGCTACCAGTGATAATCTGTGATGTTGACAGTTCCTGGCATATTTTATACCCTCAGGGATTTTTTGATGCAGGTTAGTACACATCTCTTCAGGGAGCTGAAGCTATAGAATCTACTTTCCAGAGAGCTGTTGTCTCTAACTAACCAAGGTAGGATCTCTAGAGTGACTTTATTTATATAGAAGAGAAAGAATAAATAGAAATGGTACACCAGTAAAATTGTTTCAATTGTTAGACTCTTGAGTGCCATACCGCCCCCCTGCTGTTATTTCTTGACCATTACTGCAGGTCAGGTACTGCGCCAAATACTTGATGCATGTTTTCCTATTTAAAGAAATGTATGGGGTGGCTTAATGAGAATTACATAATTCGATGGATCACAACCATGAAAGTGTAAGCATCTGCCATAAATGAATAAAATTTACCATGTTTGAAATTTGACATGTACTATTCATGGGTGGTTTTCTCATAGTCCTCATTTTTTTTCTCATTATTTCGCTTGTACTACTTCTAAATGATTATGGAGCTAAATATAACCATGAAAGGTAATGACATAGTGAAAAAATTGTGAAGAAGAGTATGGACTTAAAAGTTGGTCCAGAGTCACTGGAAAATGATGATGACTTTAGCAGTCCACACATTGACTTGAAATTTGACTGTGAGGCAGGTCAATAATAATAATAATAGTTATTATTATTTCTAGTTGTCATAGTTATTCCAGAAACTAACAGCCTAACAAACAGGAGAAGGCATCTTATTACTGTTGTTGTTGTTCTCTTGGATTTGCATTTTTTTTAGCTGGATTTGAAAGATACAATATCTCTGACTTCCGTACCCTCAGAACGTCCAGACTCTGGAGCAGACCAGAGAGACTGATGCCATTCCTTCACCAGAGCCCCGAGGTGTAGCAGTGTGGCTAGGGCCAGCCTGCTGACAGCGGGGGGCCTGGTGCACAGAGAGATACCATGTGCGCTGTGTCTGTCTACTTTGTACAAGTGGGATGGGATTCGTCTTCTGGGTTCTTCTTTCTTCCTTTATTTTACCTATTCAGAGCATTTGAGAATTGCTTTCTAGAAACAGGTGCACAGAAATTGTTCTGATATGGTATCCAGGTGGGGTCACAATCCAGTATCTTAGCCTTTTAAAATGAGTTAAAAGTCAAATGAGACTTAACCAATTCTTGGGAGTTAAATTACACAGCCAGTCAAATGAGGCTTACCAATTCTTTGGAGATAAATTGTAGAATTTTAAGTTGAATAGCAGGTATATATACTACATGTGGATGGTTCACATTCATTTTTGCTTTCTTTGGGGGTAGATGGTTGTAGTACTGCTGCTACGGGCGATGGATTTGTGCTTTGGATATAGTTGTAGAGATTGTTATACTTAATGTGGACACTAGAATAGAATTAACTGAATTTGTCCCTTTGCTATATTATGTTGAACTAGACTCTTGATACTTCTAGTGTTTAGATCCAAACGTCAGTGTATGTAACTTAGGGTCATCATTAAAACAGATCAGTGGGCCCCACCCCAGAGGTTGCTCATCTGAAAGTCTGGGTTAGGGCCTGAGAAATTACAATTCTAACCAGTTCTATGCTTATGCTGCCGCTGCTGCCCTGGAAACTTACCTTTACAGTTACCAAACTGGTGATGGTTTCACTTTGTTTGACATCCTCATGTACACTGTTAATGTACGCACCCTGGTACAGACAGAAACCCATGCAAAGGGACACTTCCCCTTTTCTTAGAACAAACTCTGGCAGCAACCTCTGGCAGTTTAATCAGAGCCAACAAGAAGTTGCCCTTCCAAAATTTGAAATTATTAAGACTATTTGAGAGATGGATGAACATGTCTACAGTGACAAGTTGTGTCTTCATTATCTGACAGTAAGTAGCTGATGATATTGGAAGGTGTCATGATCAGCAAGAAAAAAAAATGTCATTTATATCATCTCTGGCTCATCCTTTGAAAATGTCTACTCATTAGGTATCAGTATGGTAGATTATGTTAAATTATAAGTGAATACACACATATTGGATGTGAGTCCTCAATGAAAATTTGTTCAGTCAAAAAACTGGGAGACAACTTGCATGATTCTACTTTTGTAAACTCATTTCCTGGAAAATGTATTTTATTGATACTATTCATTGCCAGATTATTGCTTTTTACAAGTTCTAACAAAATGGCAGTTTTCCCCCCGTTTACATTACAATTTAACAAGTGACACATTTACAGACTTTGTTGGAAAGTAAATTAATGGAAACAAATCAAATAATGAAACAAATATAATAGAAAACTGTTTAAGACATAGACTAACATGGTAAGGACTTAAATATGTAAATATTGAATATTAGATCAGTAGTTCAGCTGTAAATATCATAACTTTGCTGGTTAATTCCCTAAATTTAAAGTGCATATTGCTATATAAATTATGATTTCTTTATTTTTGTGGAATTTAAAGGAAAATCGTTTGTAGCTTTCTTTTGTGTTTTCCAACCTCACTAGAATTTTTTTAGAGTAAATTTCTTAGAGTTATTTGAAAATCAGTTAACATTTGCTATTATGTATGATACTAAATTCTCATTGAAATTACACTACCGTCCTTTAGTTTGAGTGAGAAATAGTATAATTAAAAAGTGTTTTCAGTGTTATTTGCTGTGCAGCTAGATTCTGTGAGGAGGTCCCTTCTGAAATGAGGGATGCTCACAGGGAAAATATGAAGTAGAAGTCATGATGTACCGTAGCTCTTATTTTAGCGTGTATATTTTATTTGCCACAGGAAGCATATGGAAAGCTACTAGAAGCAGAAAAGCATCAGAACCAGTTGCAAGCCAAAGGTTTATTTTCAGAAAAAACCAAGTAAGTTCTTCTCTCGCATTAAAATACATGCAAAATTTGAATGAAAAACATGCCACTTGTCATTGGTGGTGTTTAGGCATACTTAAAGCCTAGAAGTGTGTTCCCGATTTCAGCATCGATCATTAAAGTTAGGGGTCAAAATAACAGGCTGGTTTTTTGTTTGGGAGGAAGTAGATCTTACAGCTGTTATTTTTATCTTCATTCCAGATTTATGTATTAAATGGCACTTACTTTTGAAGAGGAGATCCTCAGCATTTTTGTTTATGTAGCTGTGTATTTACTGAAATACCAAAAACAATTCAGGCATGTAAATGTTAAGATTTGGACTTCCATTGGGCAAACAGTGATAGGTTAGATCTGTCAGCCCGGTGCTTCACTCCTTCTTATGCAGAAGACACAAGTCTTTGAGAATCCCTTGTTGAAGTCATACTTAACCACCGCTAGCTCTTTCTTTGGACTTGATTACTACTTTAGTCCTCTGGCAGGTCAACTTTGTGTCCATTGCTTCTCCTTTGAAGTAAATAATGGAAAACAAGCACAGTGTTAATTTTTAAGAAACCTGGTAGCTTGGTGTATCAAATGAGTTCCACAAGAATGTGTTTAAGTCCTCCAATAAAACATTTGCTACACTGGGTGTCTTTCTTAAAGTAGAATGAGGGAATGAAATAACACTTCTCAAAAATAGTTTAATAGTTTACTTAGGTGAAATTTTAATGTTCTAGAATACAAAAATTTGTTTCCCAATCAAGAATCGCTACTGCATGTGGGATCTTTTGTGATAGAACTCTAATTGCATGGTTAATTTAAAAGAGAATATATGTGATATTTTAACAGAGACCTGATTGGCAGCAGATGGCTGATTAAGGAGGAACTAGAAGAAATGTTAGTGGAAAAACTGTCAGATCAAGATGTGAGTGATTAATCTTTTAAAATTAAGGGGACCTGTGCTGTAAGAATGCAGACAATTGCTGTATTTAGGATCGTCACGGTAATGTTCCTCAGAGGCAGGTGTTCCTAAGACAGTTTTCCTTTCTAAAACATATGTATAGTTGGTTTCTGCCAAAGGGCCTTATTGCAGTCAGGAAGGTGACATGCCTCCTGGCCAGACCCTCCTATCCACAAGTGCCCTCGGTGTCCTCCGCTGGCGGTTCTAGGGAAGCGCAGCAGAGGTCAGTTTTCATCTCCTTAAGTAAAGCCGATAGCTCGTTTTACAAGCTAATGTAAGGAGTTATCACAGGTGAAGTAGAAAAAGAAAAGAGCGCATGGTCGCCCTTGTGCAATTTGCTGCTCCCTGGCCTACTTGTATGCAGTATCTAGAAGGGTGGTATTTTTCATCTTGGAATGTGAGAAACCACCTATGTCAGAATCACTTAAAATGCAGCCAGAAAACTGGTTAGAAAATGCAGTTTCCTAAGAATTCAGACCTCGCTCAGCATTTCCAGGGGTGTCACCCAGGAATTCTTTTTAACCAGCTCCCCAGGTGAGTCTTATACCCTATAAAGTCTGTGCCCCCTGCTTTAGGTTTTCATTGGAGTGCTCCTTTGCTAAAGGCTCTAATATACGCCAATATTATCTGAGGAAATTTGATGTTTTAAATATGTTGATATTCTAAATTTAGATTATTTCTAGAAGATTTGAGTTTAAGTTTCACAAATTGTTCCAAGAAGGGTTTTTTCTTCCATTGGCACTGGCTAACATTGTTAGTACCTTGCCACCCGTGTTGATTTTAAGTCATGTACTTAAATTGCGCTTTTTTTCATTTAACATATTGGAGAAATTAATGATTTGGAAACATTGCAACTTGCTTAACAAGGTGTCAGGCATTTGGTGAGTGGTAGATCTGGAGTTAATTTCTAATATCCTAACTGCCAAGTCGCTATTGCTGCATTTGGATCTAATGGAAAAAAATCTCTTTGCTTCTTCATTGAACGTATCATTTCATTGTTTCCTATGTTTTCTGGCTGCTTTGATTTTTTTATAATACAAGTTTGTTTTTTGGGGGTTTTTTTTGTTTCTCCATTTTGAAAACATCCCAAGGACTTTTTTTTTAGAGGTGTGCAACTGGGAAGACCAAATAAATGCATTTTCCATACATACACATAATGATGAATGTATCTCCTATTCATAGACAGTAGATGTGTGGATGATAGTCTGCTGTACTTTTGGGGTACTGGATAGCAGAAGAGGTCCTGAAGTTGCTGGCTGGTATCAAGGTGAGGGAGGCAGGGGGAGGCAGGGACTTCTTAAACCTTACCCCTCGCTCATCAGAAAGGCCATGCCAGACTCGTAGCTACCCTTCTGTACGTTTATAGTCAGCATGTGATGGAATTGAGAAAACCGCTGAGAGCAGAGGGCACAGGCCCAGAATGGAGGGGAAGAACAGAGCTGTGTCAGTCCAGGTACCGCAGGTGGCAAAGTCTGTCACCCTTACCTAGAAAATTCCCCTCTTTCAGGAAGCAGTAATTGAAGCAGTCTCTTAAAACTTACTGTTGAGATTTTTCCACATTTCAAATCATCAATGGCAGATGTTCACGATAAAGTCAGAGGCGACAAAGAGGAGTATGATTTTTAGGGTTGACAAAAACACAAATATGGTTATCAAAAATTGGGTCTCACACTCCACATTAACTAAGGATCTCGAGTATTAGTTGTCTCCTTCTGCATAAACACTTTAGAATGATTACTCTGGCATCAATTTTAAGGGGTTAATACCAAGTTGTTTACTTTCTAATCACATGTTCGAGAACTATTAAAAAAAACTCACAGAGTAGCAGGGATAATTTATTTCAAGAGGTTGCCCTTTAAGTCAAGTATCTCTTGAATTTTTAAATAGCTTGATTGTTCGGTTTTAAAGGAAATCATAAACATTAAAGTAACACAGCTTGAACAGCTAAAGATATATTTGCCAAATGTATTATGAAATATAATTTAAGAGGTACATTTTCTCAAAATCAAGCTCTTCCCATTTTACTATACATAACTAGAAATTATTTTTAAACCTCCTCTTGATCCAGTTAATAAAAGAGTAGAAATTACACTTGAAGATCATCTAAATATTTTTTGAAAATGAATTTAAATCTCAATTTCATGTAATTAAAATACAGAGAAGCTGATTTTTCTTTGCTTGCTAAGTCTCTTGTTTCTCAAAAGAAAAGATTGGGCACTGAGGGATACACGGGAAGTGTTGCGTCTACATGCTGTTTTAAAAGCAGCATGAAGGTGCAGGAGTGTCATCCTGTCAAAATTCATCAAGAAAAGCAACATTGGAAAGATCAGGTATACAAAAATAGAAAAAAATTTAGCAAATGCAATTACACTTGCATCTTGTAATGAATTTTTATTTTATTGTCTGTAGTATGCACAGTTCATTCGGCTGCTAGAAAGGTTATTGACACTGCACGGTGGTGTCGAAGAAGAATTTGTGCAGAGATTCCGTAGGAGTGTAACTATTCAATCAAAAAAACAGCTGATTGAACCTGTGCAGTATGATGAGCAAGGAATGGCCTTCAGCACCAGCGAAGGTAATGACATTCTGTGGAGAGAAAAATTTTGTGAAAACGAGAAACAACAATTATTTTTATTTGCTATCTCTCCCTGTTATTCAGTTGGTCCATTTGTTTTTTGCTACCGTAACACTGAATTTTCTAATTTTTAAGACTGTTGAAGTTTCAAAAATCTGAACCTTCTCATGTCCCAAGAAAAAATGTGGATGCGTACCTACCCCATCTTGTTGACACTTTTTATTTTTAGACTTATGTTAAATCTTTTTCATTTTCAACTGGCAGAGACAAAAAATGTTTGTGATAAAGGTTTCCCATCTAAAATGAAAATGCTCAGGGAATCTGCTTGGATACTGAAACTGTGAAACGTGAAAACTTGAGGTCCTCAACCTCACATCTTCCTTGGAGCCACGCAGACCTTCGTTACGATGCAGCTTTTAAGGCCTGACCCATTAAATGATAAACCTGCAACTCTTCACAGTTGAGCATTCTTCCTTGGCATTTCAACTAATGCTTTCAAAGAAATGGGACCTTTCCTGAGGATTCTTTTCTTTTTTACTAATTATATTTTATTATACTGTTCATATATTTTTAAGTTATATGATTAGATATACTGATTATCAAAGAAGAACACTGTAAAGTGGTTGTTTTTCTAAAGTAACATAAATAAATACGAATTACTTCATTGCTCATTGAAACTAATTTTAAATCATTGTGGTATTCCTAAAATGGAGTTGAGGAACAAAATTACCCCGTAATAAGCTCTATTGCATCGATTATGGTGTAGTTTGTCTGTTTTATTTTTGTTTGACTTGTAATACTCATAGAACTTTACTATATACAGTGTAATAGTATATGGTCCTTCTGGGGAAAAAATAAAACATCGTTTTACCTATCTCAAAACATTCACCTCGAAGATTTTTACTAATAGAAATTCTGTATTTACAAAGGTAAAAGAAAGAGTGCAAAAGCAGAAGTAGTTGTTTATGAGCATGGAAGTGGAAAAATAAAAGTAAATGGAATCGATTACCTGCTTTACTTCCCAGTGACACAAGACAGGTTCGTTTCTCGTTTTGCATTTTGTCTTTATATTAAAAAGCCTTATGATTTTCTGATTATATATGTCTGAATGATTGTTTCTCTTTACCAGTGTAATTAAATCAAACTAGCTAGAGGGAAGCTGTCACTGTTTTTATTTTTAAAGATTTTATTTGAGAGAGAGAGAATGAGAGAGAGAGAGCACATGAGAAGGGGGAGGGTCAGAGGGAGAAGCAGACTCCCCGCTGAGCAGGGAACCCGATGCGGGACTCGATCCTGGAGCTCCAGGATCATGACCTGAGCCGAAGGCAGACGCCCAACGATTGAGCCACACAGGTGCCTTGTCACCATTTTTTTTTTTAATGTGATTTTCCAGATTTTGAAAAAGCATCTCTAGAATTCCTCATTAATTGAATCTTCCTCCTCTATCAGATCCTACTGGAAGTTGAGTATTTTAGACGTATCTTCTTTTCTGAAATGCAGACTATGCCAAAATGAAAGAAAAGTAGATTCCCACCTTCTGTTTCCCTAGTTGGGGGGCAGATGTGCACAAAACAACAGAAACCAACCTTGGCTTTTACCAGCATAAGTATTAGAAGAAGTCTGCTTTACGCTCTGGATTTTTTTTGCTACTCAGAGGAAACTGATTACATAATGAGCAAGCAAAGAAACCTGACACTGATGTGTTAAAACAAGAGCTCATCATGCTTTGCTTTAGTTCCCAGTGCCAAATATGGCAGTTTTATTTTTTTGAACTTTGTATCCCATGGAGAAATAGACATTAATCATAAATAAGTATTACAATTCAAGTCCTCTAAATATGCTCATCTTCGATCTCTGTGAGTCACTATCTAAAGGCCTCTTTTGGAGGCGGTTATTATTTTTCTAGTAGTTACTGTCATTATCCACAAGTAACACAAGTTCTGCATGATTAGACTCTGTTTCCTGAATGTGTAGTGCACTATTTAAGGTGAAAAGAGGCAAAAGCTCCGCTGATCCCAGTGCTTATGTAAGGAAAAGAGGACCCTGTTAATGTGCAAGTTTCTGGACCAAATAATGACTTCAGGAAATGTATGTTTATTTTATTAGTATGTGTGTTTGTGTCGAGGAGTAACCCACTCTAACTCCATTCAAATGGAATAGGCTAATTCTGCCATCCTTCTCACAGGGAAATGGGTAGAGGAAGCTCTTCTTTCCCTTAAGAAAAGCCAGAGAGAGACCCAGAATGTCAGCACTGGAAACTGCTTGGAGGAATGGCATTTGACCAATAATAACCTGTTAGTTTACTTTTGGATATAACTCCTGATGCTTTAACCATAAATCTCAGTTATGGCTTGAACTCATAAATCAATAGGTATCCTTAGAATTTATTTTCCAGTTTGAATTCAGCAGGCACTTACTAAGGATGGTCTGTGTGCACCATCTTGTTCTGGGTGTTGTGAAGATAGCAGAGCTATTTTTTTTTTTCTTAAGATTTTATTTATTTATTTGAGAGAGAGAGAATGAGAGATAGAGAGCACAAGAGGGAAGAGGGTCAGAGGGAGAAGCAGACTCCCTGCTGAGCAGGGAGCCCGATACGGGGCTCGATCCCGGGACTCCAGGATCATGACCTAAGCCGAAGGCAGTCACTTAACCAACTGAGCCACCCAGGCGCCCCGATAGCAGAGCTATTTAAGATACGATTTCTATCATCAAGAGACTTCCTCTCTGATTGGGAAGCCTAAGTAGAGAATCTTGGCAGAAATGGGCACCCGGACTGTCTCGTCATCTTAAAGTGGTTGTAGGGATTGTGCTAGGCTGGGCTTCCCACGTGCAGGAGCAACCAGGAGCTTACAAATTCAGCAGCAAGGTGACCACTGACCAGCAGGAAGACAGCTGAACTGAGAATCCGGTGATCTCGCTTCTAGTTCTGTTTTCTAGCTGTGTGACCTTAGCCCAGATATTTAAGGTCACTTTGCTAGTTTGTAGGAGAATTGGACTTGATCTCTCAGATGCTCGCCTACAAGTCAGCTGGATGGCTAGCTGTCTTTCCAGGGTCCTTTCTTCAGGCTGTTTGCACAAATAGATCATTGGGAATGAACATTGACTGTGTTGCCTTCCCAGTGTTATCAGAAAATTTTTGTTTGTTCATCCATTCACTTATACAACAGACATTTATTACTAAGTGCCTAGTACTGTGGAATACAAAGATTAATAACCCTTCTGATTTGGAAAGGCCTTTGCTCTGTCAGGCAACCACTAAAGTAACTCTTAACTGATCATCTGTGCAAAAGAAATGCGTTCCTCACACAGCACTAGCCGTGTAATAGGGGAGATAAGGTTAGCATTCTAAGCAGTTAAAAATAAAAAGCATGCATTTGTACATAACGCTAAGTTATATGCTTTTGAATTGGTGCCATAAGGAGAAAGATTATTTTATATTTTTTTTCAAAATAACTTTGATTAGGTAATAAAGAACAAAATAACTGTCTGAGATGCCTGAGAGCAGATGAAGACGGTTTTTGCATGTATTTGCAGTCCAGATTAGTTAAAATCAATAGCTATATATAATCATCTTCAGTTGTTACCCTTTGGATCACACCTACGTATCAGTTAAGTTTTCTTCCTCAGTGTGCACCCACTTCCCAAATGTCCAGACCCTTCTTGGTGGTCTGTCTTACCTTGACCCCTGGTTCAGTCACTCTAGTGTGTCTGGAGTAGATTAGAGAATATGTTTTTTCTGAATTTGTCTCTATTTCTTTATATAAGCATTTGTTAGGGAATCTTAGAATTTTAGGAATTAACACAGATAAGTGTTTAAGCTCCCAAACAAGTGGGTGACCAGAGCTGCTCAGTAATGTCACTTACATCACTAACCACTTACCTGTGTCAGGCAACACAGAGTCTCCCCCACCCTCCAGGCATGTCTGCATGTCAATCCCATAGATTCCGTCCTGGCCTCTCTTGCCCTGCTGGAAAAGTGGCATGGTGGAATTACATTATCAGTCTCTAAATTTTCTTTAGTTATTATGATAATATGGCTATTACTTAGAACAGTATTATTTTTATAGCATTCCTTGGTTGCTTTATTCAAAAAAGCAATATGGATTTATGTTATTTCAGGCCCGTGTTTGTTGTTGTTTCATCCCTGTTGAAACAACATCCCTGGGCGCCTGGGTGGCTCAGTTGGTTAAGCGACTGCCTTCGGCTCAGGTCATGATCCTGGAGTCCCGAGATGGAGTCCCACATCGGGCTCCCTGCTCAGCAGGGAGTCTGCTTCTCCCTCTGACCCTCTTCCCTCTCGTGCTCTCTATCTCTCATTCTCTCTCAAATAAATAAATAAAATCTTTAAAAAAAACAAAAAACATCCCTGTTGAAGCAGCACTATTGCAGATTCTAATTAACTGTGTTCTTGGAAGGTCTTGTTCAGAGAGAAGGTTCTGTCCATCTGTCTGCATGCAATTATTTTGCCCGTGTAGCTTGAAGAGTAATACTCGAATGTAACTGTCCATATCTGTCTTTCAGCATCACTGTGGTATAAGTTTTATTTGAGGTCTAGAAAGCTACACTGTCAGATAAAGCAAGTCAATGCAAAATGAATCGGCTTTTCTAAATATTCAGTAGAGATATTGGGGCAAAATAGCAAGATCAACGTACCTGACAGGCAGTGGTAATTGGACCTGGTACATAAATGGTGTTCCACAGTCACTTGCTGGGCTGAGCAAAAGAAGGTCTGGGCGGTGTTGTGTCCGTGTTCCATTCTCCAATGCTGGGGTGCCTGTGGGGCCCATGCGGGCACAGATTGCCAAGGGAAGTGGGCCCGGCTGGTGTTGTGCACAATGTCACGTGGCACCTTTAAGAACCGGTCATAGGAATAGGTGTTTCAGAGGTGGGGGGGTGGGGTAGGAGGTGAATGTGGTTTTAGTAACTGTCAAAACCATGTCAGGATGAGCATCCTACATTACACAGATGTGTTACGGTGCATTTTGTTTAGTGAATCTAACTGGCATTGGATAATCGATCACTGAATCCAGGGAGATTCCGCTGATGAGTGGAATTTCCCAACTTTGAGACTTCTTTACAAGGTTATTTTCAAGCTTCGGAAGGTTCTCATGAGAGAAAAGGGCTCAACTGTGAGAGGGTGTGTATTGCTCTATCCAGGAAGAAGAAGAAACGTGGCTGTCTGCAGAGCATTCTCGACATCAGAGACACCAGGAGGTGTTCCTATTACTGGTTGACTGAAGTATGTGTGCTGGCATGCCTGATGCGCTTTCTATGAATGTGGACAACGTGAGCAGTTTGTAACACAAGCATCTCGATAGTGAGCTACCTTTCCCTGTGATGTGTTCTAGAGAACAGTTGATGTTCCCCTTCTGCTTCCTTGACCGGCTTGGAGAACACGACGTGACCTGCACAGTCTCGGGGGGTGGGCGGTCATCCCAGGCTGGAGCCATACGCCTGGCGGTGGCAAGAGCCTTGTGCAGTTTTGTCACCAAGGAAGAGGTCGAGTGGATGAGACAAGGTACGAGCCGTGGTGGGAGTGGCGGGGGGCGGGTATCTCCGCCCGATCTGTGGTGTTCCCCGGTTCCTGCACCAGTCCCTGGAAATCAGAAAATACTCTGTTAAATACGCAGCCTTGCAGTTTGCTGGCTTCTCTTTGTATGCTCCACAACCATACCAGTGCTTTTCACTTCTGATATGTGTGAAGTGAATTTGAGCTAGAAAAAGAAAAGGAGGCCCTCCCAGCATTAGGGAAGACTTCTTCTGGCCTTTAGGGCCGAACCGCTTAGCCAGCTTAACAAGCACTGCCCCGTTGTGTTTAACAGATGAATCAGTGACTGTTTTTGTCTTATCCTAGAAACTTGTAACTGTTTGATGTGATGAAGCCCATACTGTATCTTTCCAACGTTATTGGAGATTTCCGTTTTTCCACTGTGATGTGACTATGAATTTTATGTTGTCTTATTCGCTGGGTGACTCTCACCTCGTCATGAATACGAGAGTCTGCAATGTGAGAAAGAAGAGGCCATCAGTTTGTTCATGAGGGCGCTGCTTTAAGCGCTTAGGATAAATCAGGGTGGTTCTAAGCTGAAGACCATCTTCCAACTGTTTATGAAGGGAGGAAAGCACTGGGGGCACTACTGACCACTACTGCCCGTGGCCCGGGCACGTCACTTAGCGCCTCTGGGCCCCGCAGCTCCTCTCCAGGCAAGTAAGATGGCCTGCCCTGTGCCCTCCCGCGTGAGCCGCTGCGGTCCAATACCGCGCTGCAGAGAAGTGCCACTTACGGCTTAGACTAGTTGATTCTTTAAGTCTCTTAAAAATCCATTTGCTTATAAAAAAAAATTTACCATTTTGTACAATTCATGTCTAGTCATTCTAATAACTTACAGGACCTCACTTCACAATTCTTCCAGTTTGACTTAGTGGACATATTGAAAAGTAATAAAGCATTATTACTTACAATTCAAACTAGAATTTAGACAAGTCTTGTCTGCATTTTGTCCAAAATATTTATTCCATGCCCTTTTAAAGACACATAAATGCAAAAGCGTAATGGGTATATAATGAGTGATTGAAGCTTGCCTTTGCTTTATACCCAGATACTCCTAATAAGATACCCCCACCTTGTCTACAGGGAGAAGCAGTGCTAGTGTTGGAAGAGTGAAAAAGACAAGGAAAAACTATGGCCTGTTTACGTATTTATAAAAGCATTGTAAGAGCTTTCTCATCACTGGTATTCTCGAAATCTGTGGTTCCAGCCACCACAGGGGCATATTATTCGGGGCATATGCTAAGAGTAACTCATCAGTTGCCTAGAAATTACCCGCTCTTGATGATTAGGGAGTGAAAACTTCCAGAAGTTTCTTTTCTCAGATAGGTTTGATAAGTCATACTGTACCTGTATGTTTGTATATTCATGGTCTCAAATCTACAGTGTCCATAGACTTCCTCTTACTCGGCCGTATAGTGTTTCTTGTCTGCCTCGCGTCTCCGTTGGAACTTTCACACCTGTAATAATAAGCGGGCGGCGTCAGTGCCGTCACGGTGAGTAGTGACCACCCACGCAAGAGCAGACTTAAGTTGAACAGGCTTAAAAACCTACAAGGAACCACGGCCCTCATAGGAGGAGAAGAACAGACTGAAACAATGCAGCTGGTGTTTGTCTCCGAAATGGGGGAACTATCCTAAAAGAGTGAGAGCAAACTGCTATCGTGAGACTTACACCAGGCTGGTAAATTATTACAGGCCTGGTTGCTTTCCTGTAGGCAGCATGCATCTCCCATGCTTCATAAAGGCTTCTCTTTCTACACCGCAGCTGGACTGCTGACTCCTGATCCACGCGTCAGAGAACGGAAGAAGCCAGGCCAAGAGGGAGCCCGCAGAAAGTTCACCTGGAAGAAGCGTTAAGTGTTCTTCGGGCGAGGAGAGGAAACGCCGTGTATATGTGCCTGGCATGCGGCAGACATACAATAAATATTTGCTGGCCAGTGTGAGGGCAACACTATCAGGCATTTGAGTTGTGAAATGATTTATTTTTAAATGCTACTTTGTAAAGGTTACCTTGTAAACATAATTTTTAAAAAATATTTAGCTTCATTCTGCTGCCTTATTTTTTAAACTTTTTCAGAAGGTCGTTTTAGAAGC
Organism: Callorhinus ursinus; assembly: GCF_003265705.2. Classification (NCBI taxonomy): domain Eukaryota; kingdom Metazoa; phylum Chordata; class Mammalia; order Carnivora; family Otariidae; genus Callorhinus; species Callorhinus ursinus. Next base: position 84,378,775 of record NW_027397072.1, read on the forward strand.
ACGATTCATAGAACCTTGGCATATTAGATCTGAAAGGAACATTCAACAACATCTAGTCAAGTAACCTCATTTTGCAAGCAAGAAGTCCCAGCCTCCAAAATGAAGGGACCTACCAGAGCTGCACTGCTAATTTAATGAGAGAACTCATTTCTCCTGACTCTCTTGTTTTCCCATACAGCCATTGTTACAACATATTTTTCAAAATGAGGGGCGAGAATGCTTGTTCAAGAGAATGAAGTTGTGAGGGTCTTTGTCAGGAGCCAGAGAGGACTGAGCTGCCAAGTGTTCAAGGAGCGGATTCAGACAATAGGCCAGTCTCCCCCCAGCCCTTGGCAGCCACCACTCTGCTGTTTGTAGGAGTTCAGCTTTAAGATGCTACATACAAGTGATACTGTGTGGTTTTTGTCTTCATCCAGCTTATTTCCCTGAGCATAACGCTGTCCAAGTTGGGTTCAGGCTTTCCGCTAGAAGATGACTTAGTTCCGAGGATCTCATGTGCGGATTACGGTTGATAATTCTGTATTATATAATGGAAATCTGCTTAGATCTGAAACATTCTCACCAAAAAAAAAGTGGGGAGGGGAAGAAACCATGAGGCGCTGGATAGGTTAATTTACTTGATGGTAGGAACCCTTTCACAACCCGTGTGTGCGTACAGTAATCCCCCACCCCCATCCACACGTATACATTCCAAGACCCCCGGAGGGGAGGCGCCTGAAACCAACCGAACCTGATACAAAACGGGGTTTTTCTTCTACACATAAATATCTATGATAAAGTTTAATTTATAAATTAGGCATAGTAAGAGAGTAACATAATCAAATAGAATAGTTATAACAGTATACCGCAATAAAAGTTATGTGAATGTGGTATCTCTCAAAATACCCTGTTGTGGTGTACCCACCCTGCTCATGATGGTGTGAGATAAGAAAATGCCCCCGTGAGGAGATGAAGAGGGGGCAAGACGTGGGCACCGGGACGCGGCGTTAGGCCACTACTGACCCTCGGATGAGAGAGCAGGACGACGACCATTTGCCTCCAGACTGTGGTTGACCACGGGGATCTGAAAGCACAGATAAGGGGGGACTACTGTATATCAAATCGTCACATTGTGCGTTTTAAATGTATTACAACATTGCCAATTCTACCTCAGTAAAGCTGGGAAGAAAGCCGAGTGAAGTCTCTAACTGCTTACTGCTACGGTATACGCAAGAGACTAAGCCCGGGACGTGCTCCCCCAGCCCACGGAAGGCTCAGCAGAGGTGCCTGTGATACAGAGGCTCTGAAGGAAGGTGGGTAGGCCACGAGTTCACATAGGTGGAAGGGCGGGGGCGGGGGCCAGGGGCCGAGTCCTTGACTACGGGTCCCCCAGAGACTGCCACACACTAGCTGTCCGCAGGGCAGGGGTGCGGAGGGCCGCTTCCCTGGGACAGCCTCTGTAATTGCCTGCACTAGGTCTGAAAGACCACATACAGGTTTCTGGCCAACAGCTGGACTCCTTAGTCAGCTAAGTGTTAAATTGAGGAGCTTGTTATAGGGTTTCTAAGGTTCTTTAAGAAACTTAGATTTTAACTATTATAATTTTGCAGGTTTTTGAGGGGAAAAGGTAGTTGGTGACAGGGGTGCTTTAAATCCATCTTAATACACTTGTTTTAATAAATACTTCAGAAATTAGACCCTCAGTGTTCAGTTGTCTTTACTGCAGGGAATTATCTACTACTGATATCTCAGTAACTGTTTTTTAAAAGTCTAGGCTAAGTTCTGAAATGTGTACATACACTTCAGATCCTTAAACCGTACGGTAACCCGATGAAAACAAGGGCATACATATCCCCGCATCGTGCCCAATGCGTTATTCATCTCCGACGAAATGGTGGAAAATGTGCCCTGGTTTCTCTGCGCTGCATTCTCCTGTGAGGTCGTGGCAGGTTCGGTCCCGCTTCTGTCGGAGCGCACTATCACCTTGACGAGAGGTGGGTGACGAGCGGTCCTGCCGTGTGGCATGGGTCCGCTGACGTCTTGCAGGTGGGCATGGGCGTCCGCCAGCACCTGGCGCACACCTGGCGAGCCCTGGCAGGACAGGCCAGCCCGAGCGCGTGCCGGCCGGCGCTTCTCATGAGGGAGACCTTTCTCGTGGAGGAGACGCCTTGGGGGAAACCAGGGCGCTGGTGCGGGAAAGCCGGGGCCCTGAAGGACAGAAGACTTGGCAGAGACAGCGGTGGAGGCAGGAGGTGGGGGTGCAGACCCCGGCAGCTGCAGAGGGACAGGCAGAAGGCGAGTTCAGGATGTTGGGGCGGGACACACACAGTAGGCGGGGTGCTGCTGGTGGGGAAGGTGCTGGGTGGTTTGTGGCGGCCACAAGGTCACAGAGCTGTGTCTGTGCTTCCTGCCCCCGGAGAGTGCCTGAGGCTGGCTTTCTCTGAGGAAAACAGCCAGGAGGGTTGGGATTACAGCAGTGATTTCAAACTGTTAGCAACACGACTCTGAGATAGTTTAGCTAGTAGGGAGTATCACAGCACGCAATACAGTTGACCTTTGAGCTGCATGGGTCTCCTCATATCTGGATGTTTTTTTCAGTCAGTACAATACTGTGAATGTATGTTAGGATTTTCTTAACATTTTCTCTAGCTTTACTATAGGAATATATAATAAATATACAAAATGTTTGCTAAACAACTCTTTGTTATGGGTAAGGCTTCCAGTCAACAGTAGGCTATTAGTATGTTTTGGGAGAGTCCAAAGTTCTACACGGATTTTCTACTGCACAGGGATTGGCACCCCGAATCCCCACATTGTCCAGCCTGTAACAACAGTCTGAATGTTAGGTCCCACCTTCAGGTGAGGCAGCTCTCAGGAATCCAGGGCTCCATGGGAGAATCTCTACCTCAGAAAGATCACAGCTGTTGCAGGAGCAGGAGGGACTCGAAGTGGGGGGCCCATCAGGAGGCTTCTGTGACCAGACCAGGCAGGATGACCAGAACAGGGGCAGGTGGGCAGAATGTTCCAGAGCAGGCCCAAGCTGGCTGTAAGAGGCAGGGGCAGATGCCAAGTAGGGGAGTGAGCAGGCAGCTGGTAAAGCAGAGAACTGCAAACGCGACGGAGGGGACAGTGACATTAGAGGGGCTGGCTTGGAGTTTCAGATGTTCGGAGACAGTTGGAAACGAGGGGGCTGTAACTGAGCAGGGGCGTCAGGCCGGTGGCCGGTGTGGGAGGCCAGTATCTGGTCGGGCACTTGAAACACTGTGTCTCATGTGGTGGGAAGAAGGCCAAGCCTCCGCTCTGGAGAGAACAGCGAAGTTTAAAGCCTGACGGAGACGAGCCAGAAGCAGCACCGGTGGTTGGGGAGGAAGGAGGAAGTCTGGGGCTGGTGACCAGAGGCCACTGGAGAAGGAAGCTGCAGGGGCCCTCCCTGGGCTGGTGGACAGTGTGGGCTGTGTGTGTGCAGTGGGCCCGCTCCTCTCCCTAGCTCGGTTGCCTCACGTCAGACTGGCGTCGCTCGCTGTCTGCCCTGGCAGCCCCAGCTGCCCTTTCGTGAGGATCAAGTAAGATAGAGCGGGACAGCAGGGGCGGTCCACTCAGGAGCTGGGCCACTGGAGCGTGCGGACGAGGCAGCCAAGGAAGAGGATTAAGCAGGCCCAGACCCTTGTTTCTCTGCTCAGCTTGAGGCTGGCTCTTTTGCAAACAAGTGCTTAGGGCAGGAGCTAAAGGCACTGAGCTTTCCAGCCTCTGAATCTTGACCTTCTCGGCCACCTTGGTCAGAAACTCGGTAAGTGGGTTCTGAACACCAACTGTGTATGCAGCATTGAGAAGGGCTGATAGGCACTTTAAAAAAAGAAAAAATAGGCATTTGACAAGATTATTGCCTTCAGATAATAGTAAGTGCTAATGCTTCTGTAGTTCCTACTCGGTGCCAAGTACTGTTCTAAGTACTTTACAAGTAAGAATGTATTTAATCCTCACAGCAACCCTATTGGGTAGTCCTGAGAAAAATCAGTGCCCAGGGACATGATTACATAACTTCCCCAAAGTTGCACGGTGAGGGAATGGCCAAGCCGGGTTGGAATCTGGAATCTTGGCTCCGGCACCGTGCTCTGAACCCTGTGGGAGGCAGAGAGGCAAGACACACAGCACAGGAGCCCGCAAGGACCACCCGTGCTCACACGGTCCATGGAAGGAGAGCCTGTGGCTCGGTGCGGCCAGGAGATTTGACAGAGGCGGCGGAGATCCCAGCAGATCCTAATGGATGGGTAACCTTTGATTCATTAGCATTTTTACTATGCCCGACAGCCAACCCTGAGCCTTCATCACATCCAGAGAGGGCTGTCCCTGCCATGCCATCAAGATGGGGTCACTGGGAGGGCAATGAGTGGGCCAGGTGCCTGTGGGAGAAGGTTCCAGGTGAGGCATGAACAGCGATGTGAGTCCAGGGATGAAGCCCGAGGAAGGTGAGGACTCGCCCAGTTTGCCCGCGATGGCCCAGCCTACACCTCTCAGTATCACCGGGTTATCTACGTGTAACTCCTAAGGAGTTCGTTCTTTGGCTCCCCACACTTCCAGGGCATGTGTGAAGCCTTAGAATCCTTCCCAAGGTTTTATGGACGTGTAATTCTTCCTGGACATTGGTCCATCGCTCTCACGAGATGCCCAGAGGGGTCCATCCCTGTAATGGCATGGACATAAGGGGGGTTTTGCAACAAACGTTGGAGAGGTTGTGGAGAAAGGGGGAACCCTGTCTTACACTGTTGGTGGGAATGCGAGTTGGTACAGCCACTTTGGAAAACAGTGCGGAGGTGCCTCAAAAAGTTAAAAATAGAGCTACCCTATGACCCAGCAATTGCGCTCCTGGGTATTTACCCCAAAGACACAGATGTAGTGAAAAGAAGGGCCATATGCACCCCAATGTTCATAGCAGCAATGTCCGCAATAGCCAAACTGTGGAAGGAGCCGAGATGCCCTTCAACAGATGACTGGATAAAGAAGATGTGGTCTATATATACAATGGAATATTACTCAGCCATCAGAAAGGATGAATACCCAACTTTTACATCAACATGGATGGGACTGGAGGAGATTACGCTAAGTGAAATAAGTCAAGCAGAGAAAGTCATCATATGGTTTCACTTATTTGTGGAACATAAGGAACAGCATGGAGGACATTAGGAGAAGGAAGGGAAAAATGAAGGGGGGGAATCGGAGGGAGAGATGAACCATGAGAGACTATGGACTCTGAGAAACAAACTGAGGGTTCTAGAGGGGAGGGGGTGGGGGGATTGGTTAGCCCGGTGATGGGTATTAAGGAGGGCACGTACTGCGTGGAGCACTGGGTGTTATACACAAACAATGGATCGTGGAACACTACATCAAAAACTAATGATGTAATGTATGGTATTAACATAAAATAAAATTAAAAACAAAAAACAAGGAAGATTTTGGGTTTTGGTCTTGTCTCTGTTTTTTAAGAAAGATAAGGCTGGCCTTCACGTGCACCCCTGAAAGCAGTGGGTGAGGCAGACATGTGTTGTAGATGCTGGTGAGGGACGCTGTGCCAGGTGGGGACAGGGGGTTGGGGAGACAGGTCCATGGGTGTCCACTTAATACCCCTTCCAAAGGGGCTACATAGGCTTTTCATTACAAACTGTTACAGGATAAAAGTAAGTACAAGGCCACCCTGAGGTGATATGTGGCGGCTTCAGAACATAGTCTGTGAAGTCCGTGTGTGAGCCCAGACCAGCTGACCTCCCTACACCTCAACTGCTCATTTGTGAAGCGGGGAGAAGAGCAGCATGCCTCCGAGGACCACAAGGAGCCATGGAGCCCACAGGAAGAGCTCTGTAGATGTTGGTTATGATTCTTATCAAAAAATCCCTCTTTCACCGACTGTCATTCAGTGAAACAAAAGTGCGTGGTGGTCCACGAGCGTGGAAGAGGGCAAGAGTAGGGGCGGTGGTGTGAGCAAGTAGTCTGGGACATGAAGGAGCAAGGCACTGGCTATGTGTTGCCTCCTTCTGGAGCACAGACTTCACGGGCCATCCAGAAAAAACTAAAACATGCTGGTACAAATGGTGGTGCAATTTGATGTTGCAGACCAAGTGTCTCCGTGTCTGTGAGAATATCTAGGCTGGACTGGATTCAGGAACCTTCCAACATCGGGTGTGTTCAGCCTCGGGAAAGGGCTCAGAGCCACGGTGGGTAGCAACCAGCAGGGTGTGACAGGTGTTTATGAGGAGGGATCAGTAGGTTGCGTTTTGCAAATACTGAAGCCAAGTGCCTTGAATGGGCTGTAACACGGTCCCCAGAGTTAACAGGCAAGGAGCCAGAAAGATAAAAATCTTCATCACCTCACAGAAATTATTGCCCCTTTGGTGAACAACCTTGTGGAAAACCGCAGAAGTTTCTCTTGTTCTAAGCCTATGGCCAAAACAACGCATTACTAAAAAATACAAGTAATCTTTGAACACTAACCTGTAAAAACTACCGAACGTCAATACTGTGTGCAGTCTTACCAAAGACTGTTTGCTGCCATTTCACAGAAAACAGATTGTGAGTTATTACTGAGGAGCAAAGTGTTGAGAAACATTTTCAAAGAATTCAAGTCCTACCATTCAGCCACAGATTGTTAGCTTTTTAAACGAAATCATCAATATCATCAATGTTATGTATATATTTTAAAAAAAAGGAACCACAGACTATTTCGTTAGGATTAGATGCTTAAAGTTTCATCATGTAAATCACATAAATGATTTCTGGGACAGAGACCTGTATTAAGCATGTGTTTCTGAGGCCTTGCTGACTGGAGCCGGACCTGCCAGCCAGCACAAACCAACCAGCCCCGAATCCACACCCCCAGCCACCTCCTGTGTTCACTGCCCTAATCACCTCAAGGCCACGTATCTTATAACGAGGGACAGCCCGTGTCCCAGAGCCCTCCGAAACTAGCCACCCCTAAGCCTGCTTATACTGCCTCACACACTCCATCCCTCAGAAAGCACAATAAAAACCAGCTTTTCTCCTCATTCTCGCTAGTAACCAACCCTGGTCCTTCCCTGCATGGCCCTGTGTGGCGTGCCCCCTCCTCTCGGGAACTGTAGCGAAAGAGCTTTCCAGTGGCAGTCACCTCCTGATCCGTTGGCCTCACCATACCTGAATCATAATAAAACCTACATTTGAAACAAGGCCTCAACCTCGAAAGGCCCCGTTACGCTAGGACTAGTTCTATGATTGCTATCACTTTTCTATGTTAGCGCTTTGTCATTCGATTTGTATTCACTGTTTATTTACCACAGTTATAAGCATCAACCAAGACAAGTTCCTTCCAGAAAATGTTTTTGAGAGAAGCGAGGACACCCCTTTTTTGGGGGTGGTAAATTCATATTACCTTTCATTAAATCACTGCTGCTTAAGCTTTAACAAAAGGTAGAACCACTTTGGGATCCTCTATGAAAACTGTTCATGAGGAATCCAGATGGATTCTTTTCATTTTCCCAGCACGTGGTTGTACTTCTAAAAAAAGGTTGAAACCTCTCCAGGGGGGCCAGCCTCACAGTGTGAGCTCTCTCCCTCCAGGTCAGGCACGAAAGATTTCATACCGAGCTCCGCACAATCATATGTAACCTGGCAAGTCCTCCCCATCATGGCTTCTGGAGGCAACTCTTCTCTCACGGCGTCCCCCTGCTATTAAGTGGAATTTCTTTTTTGTAATTTTAGAGCATTGCTTCTCTGAAGTGAGGGGAGGAAGTGGCTGAGGGAAGGCAGGTTTTCCTAGTGGTGTTTAATGGACAAAGTTAAGAGAGCTGAGGATCACGTGTCTGTCGGTGGTGGTATTCTGTCATGATTAGGTCATATTAGAACTCTCCTGGGCGCAGGCTGCAAACACCCCAAACTTGGACCGTCTTTCACCTGCAAAGGGGGTTTCTCCAGAAGCTCTCAGGGTACCCAGCCTATCTGCATGAAGAGGTACACAGCCATCCTGTGGGAAGGGGGAGCAGCTCCTCGGGCCTCCCAGATCGCTCATCTGTGCCCACTGCCTCCTTCCCTTCTTGCACAGCTACTGTTCCTGCAACTGAGAAACCCACCATTTCTCAAACTCCACAGCTCACCTAGTCCTCAAGGTGCTTCCCAGTGATGCCGGGAAACCACACTCGAACACACCTCCCACTGGCTCCAGGGAGCTGGGGTCAGACTGGAACTCTGGCAGCTCCCATGGCAGCCCGTGGCTGGAGCAGGAGAAGGGACAGCTTGGGGCACCTGTGTGGCTCAGTCGGTTAAGCGCCTGCCTTCGGCTCAGGTCATGATCCCAGTGTCCTGGGATCGAGCCCCACGTCGGACTCTCTGCTCGGTGGGAGTTGGCTTGTCCCTTTCCCTCTACGGCTCCCCCTGCTTGTGCACGCTCTCTCTCCAATAATAAAATCTTAAAAAAAAAAGGGGGGGGGACAGCTAGAAGCCAGCAGGTCCTATCCCCAGAAGGCAGCAGTCCACACAGACAATGGCACACCCCAGCGTTGTCCCACGTCGTCTTAAAATAGAAATTGTCCTGAGATTAAGAATTCCTCACTGATGTGAGGTCATATGATACATGCCTTTCTCTGATTGACTTATTTCGCTCAGCATAATGGAGTGGTGGGGGGTGGGAGGGATGGGGTGGCTGGGTGATAGACATTGGGGAGGGTATGTGCTATGGTGAGTGCTGTGAATTGTGTAAGACTGTTGAATCACAGACCTGTGCCTCTGAAACAAATAATACATTATATGTTAAAAAAAAAGATAGGAGGGGAAGAATGAAGGGGGGAAATTGGAAGGGGTGACGAACCATGAGAGACGATGGACACTGAGAAACAAACTGAGGGTTCTGGAGGGGAGGGGGATGGGGGGATGGGTTAGCCTGGTCATGGGTATTAAAGAGGGCACGTTCGGCATGGGGCACTGGGTGTTACACGCAAACAACGAATCATGGAACACT
>NW_027397072.1:84392730-84426484 GCF_003265705.2 Callorhinus ursinus
AAAAAGAAAAGCAAAGCTGGCGGCATCACAATTCCGGACTTCCAGCTCTATTACAAAGCTGTCATCATCAAGACAGTATGGTTCTGGCACTAAAACAGACACATAGATCACTGGAACAGAATCGAGAGCCCAGAGATGGACCCTCAACTCTATGGTCAATTTATCTTTGATAAAGCAGGAAAGAATGTCCAATGGAAAAAAGTCTCTTCAAGAAATGGTGTTGGGAAAATTGGACAGCCACATGCAGAAGAATGAAACTGGACCATTTCCTTACACCACACACAAAAATAGCCTCCAAATGGTTGAAAGACCTAAACGTGAGACAGGAGTCCATCAAAATCCTAAAGGAGAACACAGGCAGCAACCTCTTTGACCTCAGCCGCAGCAACTTCTTCCTAGAAACATCGCCAAAGGCACGGGAAGCCAGGGCAAAAATGAACTATTGGGATTTCATCAAGATAAAAAGCTTTTGCACAGCAAAAGAAACAGTCCACAAAACCAACAGACAACCGACAGAATGGGAGAAAATATTTGCAAATGACATATCAGATAAAGGGCTAGTATCCAAAATCTATAAAGAACTTATCAAACTCAACACCCAAAGAATAATCCAATCAAGAAATGGGCAGAAGACATGAACAGACATTTTTCCAAAGAAGACATCCAAATGGCCAACAGGCACATGAAAAAGTGCTCAACATTGCTCGGCATCAGGGAAATCCAAATCAAAACCTCAATGAGATACCACCTCACACCAGTCAGAATGGCTAAAATTAACAAGTCAGGAAATGACAGATGTTGGCGGGGATGTGGAGAAAGGGGAACCCTCCTACACTGTTGGTGGGAATGCAAGCTGGTGCAACCCCTCTGGAAAACAGTATGGAGGTTCCTCAAACAGTTGAAATTAGAGCTACCATTCGATCCAGCAATTGCACTACTGGGTATTTACCACAAAGATACAAATGTAGGGACCCGAAGGGGTACGTGCACCCCAATGTTTATAGCAGCAATGTCCACAATAGCCAAACTGTGGAAAGAGCCAAGATGTCCATCGACAGATGAATGGATAAAGAAGAGGTGGTATATATACACAATGGAATATTATGCAGCCATCAAAAGGAATGAGATCTTGCCATTTGCAAGGACATGGTTGGAACTGGAGGGTGTTATGCTTAGTGAAATAAGTCAATCAGAGAAAGACATGTATCATATGACCTCACTGATATGAGGAATTCTTAATCTCAGGAAACAAACTGAGGGTTACTGGAGTGGTTGGTGGTGGGAGGGATGGGGTGGCTGGGTGATAGACATTGGGGAGGGTATGTGCTACGGTGAGTGCTGTGAATTGTGCAAGACTGTTGAATCACAGATCTGTACTTCTGAAACAATGCAACATATTTTAAGAGAAAAGAAAAAGAAGAAGATAGCAGGAGAGGAAGAATGAAGGGGAGTAAGTCAGAGGGGGAGACGAACCATGAGAGATGATGGACTCTAAAAAACAAACTGAGGGTTCTGGAGGGGAGGAGAGTAGAGGGATGGGTTAGCCTGGTGATGGGTATTAAAGAGGGCACATTCTGCATGGAGCACTGGGTGTTATGAACAAACAATGAATCGTGGAACACTACATCCAAAACTAATGATGTAATATATGGTGATTAACATAACAATAAAAAATTTAAAAAAAAGACTAATGATGTAATGTATGGTGACTAACATAATAAAAGAAAAAAGAAAAAAAAAATAGAAATTGTCCTTGCAGGTCTGTAGAGGCAGTCTGCACGCTCCCCCTGCCCCACTGTGGTCGGGGGCCCCTTACGCATGAAAGAGCATGGCCTCTCCACACCCTTCAGGGCCTGTTACTTCCTTACAACACCCTCCCGCCAGCCATCTGAGGTGCTGAGGCCTGGCCCCACCGCCCCCACCGGCTCCCCTCTGCTCCCACAACACCTGCCCCGTGCAGCGGGCATGGCGCTCAACACTGAGTGCCCACTTGTGGGTTTTCCTCGCACCGGACCGCAAGCTCCGCAAAGGCGGGGAGAGCGTCTGGCTCATCTTCAAGGCCCGGGGCCTGGCTCACAGAAGGGGCAGGAATAAACCTTTGCCACAGAGGTCAAGGACTTCGTTAGTGAGTCCTCAGAAAAACGGTCCATTTCAAAGGGAACACTGTGCCTGCCTGCCCCGTGCAGCCCGGACTCTTCTGTCCCTGCACGCGCGGGCTCTCCTTGGGGTCCGGCAGTAAGAGGGTTGCCGAAACTAGTCGAGTCAGAGTTCAGTCCCCAGGGTCGGACTTAGAGACAACAATTAGAGGCCAGTTAAGTGTTCAGCCCCGCTGAGACGCGTTGGCTGGGAGAGGAGTCAGAGCTGAGGGCACCGCCAGGGCAGATGCCGGAGGGGACAGACACGGGCCCGAACACGCTGCGCCCAGTGGGGCATGGTGCACAACAGGTGCTCAGGAAACCACCACTCTGCCTTCACCGAGCCTCTGCTTTCTAGTCTGAAAAATGGAGCTGCTGTCTCTGCCTCCCAGGGTTCTGCAGACCACTCAGCAAACTTGAGCAAAATACCTAGCAGAGTCTCCGACGTGGACACGTCCTGGGGGAATAGATGTGATGGGGTTCAGGGCAGGCCACCCCCAGATATGCCACTTCGGTATGTTGATTATTTTGCATGAAAGCCATTTAAGAAACCGCCAGTGCAAGAAGACCACTCGGACCCTCCTTTGTCCCCTCAAAGCAGGAAATAGTCCCCCGGTGAAGGCTAGCCTCCCTGCACCTGGAAGGTGGAAGGCATCCTGATTGCCGAAGTTGCGCCCTCGGGGCCACCAAGGCTGGATAAACAAACCTTGTTGCTTCTTCATTTGCTACCCCAAGCCCAAACCCCTTGTCAAGTTCTTACAAATGATTGTTTCTCGGTTTCAAAGGCTTTGGTCACTTTGGGGAGTCTCCTCTTTCTGTGAGCCCCCATATGGACAAAATTAAAGTTTTTCTCCTGTTCCTCTGTCTCGTGTCAATGTAATCATGAGGCCAGCCACAGAACCTAGAAGGGAAGAAAGGACATTTTTCCTCCCTACGGTGTTGGCGCCCCGTGCGGGGCCCTGGCCTGGCCGGACGCTGCCCGCCCCGGGGGGCTGCCCCGGCTGAGCCCTGGGACGGCTGACGGGTGCCGGCAGAGGTGAAATTCCTCCCTCCTGCTCTGCCCGCAGGGTCCCAGAGACGCAACCCGGAGAGAACCCTCTTCCTGGCAGGAGAAAATACCTGCGTGCACTCTGGTAAAGATTTGTTAGGAGTACTTTTGTTCTCTATTGATCCCGTTCCTCCCACAGGCGGTGACTGTTTTCTTTTGTCTTGTGTGTCATTTGTCACAGGGCAGAAACCCACAGGATGGGACACAGGCACAGGCCCCATCAGCCTCACCAGACTGGCATCTGCTTAGACTTTGCTGTGGGTCCTCTTTCTAAAAACTGCATGAGGTTTTCCTGTCTTGTTCTGTGGCCTGAGAGCTTGGCTTTGGGACCAGTGAAGAGAGTATTCCTTCTGGTCCCCACCATCGAGAAGGGGCAGGTCCCAGTGGTGGCCAGTCCAAGAGACTGGGGATCCAAGACCCAAAGTCAGGCAGCACTCTCTTTGTCCTTCCTTGCCTGCTCTCAGGAGAGTTTGTTATAAGGGGTCCCAGCCCACATGGGCTCTTTGTCATTTGACCCAGCCTTCCTTGTCTTGCTAATGTTAGAAAAGCCTCATGAGCCCCATTCCAGGAGCACTTGCCTGGTGTCGCAGATCTGCGGGTCTGTGATGGCAGGTGTCTCACGTTCCCGTGACGGACCGGAGACCCCGTTTTCACCACACTGTTCGCCTGTGACTACCAAGGTCTGTGTTTTCATAGAGTAACTCCAGGAGGCCTTGGGTTGTGGGGTTCCATCTTCTGCACCCACTCTGGAGGTGCCTTACACCCACGATTAAGATTTACTGAATTTATTCTAAGCCTGGGAAGTTATCTCCAAGTCCTTCCACTAAAAAGGCTTATTGGATTGAGTCACATTTGGAATAAATATACTAATGGAGACCCCACTGGTCAATGACCAGATGATGGATCTTTTGAATGGGAAAAATTTCTCTACTTTAAAAAAAAAAAAAAAAATGAGCTCTCCTCATTGGTGCTAACTTGTTGGTATCTCTGGGAAGATCAAATTGAGAACAGGACACCAAGGAGTATAATGGCCAACATTTGGGGCTCCCTTAACAAGAGGAAGGAACAGAAATCAGACTGGGAACAAAGATTAAAATCCACATCCAGCATAAATTCCCTGTCTCCACAGTCTCATGCACCCCTTTACCCCCAGCTCCCTGTCCCCTACCTTCCAGAAGATCTTATGGATCTCCAGGCGCTGGGTCAAAGTCCCCTTCTCAGAAGCCAGCTTCCTCTCCTCAGCAAATTCTCAGAGCTCCCCAAACTCTTCCATCTTCCCCAGAAAAATCCCTTCAGCTCCCTGTTTTAACTTCCCTTTCCCTTCGAGATTTTCAGAGGGCGCGCTGGCCTGACTTCCCAGCCCAGGGTACACAGGTTGCCTGTGGAAGTACTGAAGGTCGGGAAGTGAGCGTAGCCGAAACACGTAGGGCAGGCGGTGAGGCGGGCTTACTGTCCCCCTACAGCTCCTCCTACTCGCCAGGGCTCTCTACTCAGACCCTGCTTGCCTCAGGCCTGCCTAGGCAGGGTCCTTCACAGATGCATGTTGGACCCCCCCACCGCCAAGAATTCATGTCCTCTGGATAGCAGCCGACCTTTGAAACTATAAAGCTCTTTTACCTCCACTTTCAGAAGATCCTATCAAATTTAGAGAGGAATTAGAAAGATTAGTGGCCGTTTACCACCCTACTCCCAGAGACCTGCATCGGCTGCTTGCGAGTGTTCTTCCCTCCCGTGACTATACTGTGGTTATTTAGGCAGGCCAGACAGACCCTGGAAAAACCCCCTCGCAGAGGAAACAGATGGCCAGAAATTCTCCAAGGCCCTTCTGCAAATGACCGGGAGATGGCTCAGCTGGAGGCTGATATTCAAGGCTTGATGGGAACGGTATTAGAGGCTTTTCTCCCTAAAGTGAATTGGTCTAATGTTGAATTGTAAACTCAGAGGGAAGGAGAACATCCAAAGGCCTTTGCTGAATGCTTTATGCAAACTCTTCAAACGTGCGACTGCACCGAGCCCAGAAACTCCAGAATATAAAAATCTTTTAATTTCCCCTTTAGTAGGAAACTTTCTCCCTGATATACAGAGGCACCTTCAAAATAATATAGTTGGATCAGCTGGCCAGCCTATAAATGAAACAGCTACTAAATTCTTTGAAAATAGCTTGTAGGGAAATTTTTTTTTTTTTTAAATCAACTACTCTTTCTCTGCAACTTGTAACTCTCAAAGCTACTCCAAGGCCACTGTGACCCTTCCTATTCGCCTCCAGACATTTGTGGATGTTATAAAAAATATTGGAAGAATAACTGCCCTGCACTTCAGAGAGAAGAGTTGAGGAAACCATCCCCCAGGGCCCACATCCCCAGAAGGTCAGTTTGTCGACCCCTGTGGGACAGTTCACCATCCATGGATGGGGTCACCTGATCCTCCATCACACCCAAGCCCACCGTTCAAGTGGAAATAGAGGACCCAGAACTGGATGTTTAAATCGAGCCTGGAGTGACTCTCTCTACCATCTGCTCGGCGGATTCACTTCTGCCTGTCACCTGATTCTATCTGAGGCACTGGAGACTCTGGGACCCTCTTCCAAGGCCCCAGTCTCAACCACTCCAAGACCCTCAGGCCCTCCTGGCACCCAGCACGCCTTTCTGGGGTCCAGCTTCTCATCAGCAAACCTTCCTGGTTCAGACTCGTGTAAGTTTAATGCCGCTGTAAAATACAACGAGAGAGGGGTCTATCTCCTAGCCCTCCGGCGAAACCACACATTTCCTACTCTCCTTACTTGTAACTCATCTTGATTTGGATTCCTCTGAAGAGGATGGGTCTGTAAAGGATGCCCCAGTTCATCTCCGGGCCACACATGCGAGTGAGGTTGGGTTGTGCCTGAGTGCTGAGCGGGTGTGTTTCTTGGAAAGGAATGAGCCCTTCCCATCAGCCGCCCAGCACCCCGACCCCGGACACACACAGCAGCGCCTGGAGCCTGTAAGAGGTTTGTTGGCAGCAGATCTCACACTGGTCTTTACGGCCTCACCCTGTGCCACTCCAATTTTGCCAGTAAAGAAAGAAGGTAAATTGGACTCGGACAGGAACCAAATCTGTCCATTTGTGCAAGACCTAAGAGCCATAAACTCCTGCACACACACACCCCCCCCCACCAGTTACCCTGTGTCCCTAATCCAGTTACTGTTCTTGCCTCGATTCCAGGGCATGCTGTCTGGTTTGCAGTAGATGACTTCTGCTTGGCTTTCTCTTTAGCCCCACGGCATCCTGACTCGAGATTGCCTTAGGGAGCAGTTAACGGGGACTCGCAAACCTCAAAGATACGATGGGTCTCCCTCACTACTCTTAAGTACTTAAAGCCGACTTGGGTTCCGTAGGCTGCACACAAGGCTCCTCTCTCCTTCAGTATGTTGATGAGCTTTTACGCTAGAAGCACACTAGGCCAGCCTCTCTCAGAGCCGCCCGCATCTTCCGAAAGGCACCAGCTGAACGAGGAGGCCATAAGGCCTGCCCATCTAAATTTCAGTGGGTGCAGACAACTGTTACCTAGTCAGGGCATGAGATGTCCTCAGGGTGTTCAAAGGCTCACCCCAAAATGCCTCGAATCACTTTTGCCCATCCCTCTCCCCAAAACCAAAAAAAAAGTTATACATTTCTGTGAGGCAGCCGGTTCCTGCGGCCAATGGATTCCTAATTTTGCTGCCCTTGCTAAACCTCTGTATGTCCTCCAGAGCCCATTTCCTGGCCAGCTTTCCAAGGCATTAACCTCCTCTGAAGCCTTAAGATAAACATTGTCCACACCCCCAGCTCTTGGCTTGTCTAATGTTCACAAACCTTTTTATCTATACTGCCATGAAAATAACAGGGTCCCAGGACAGTCTCTGCGTCTCCAATTCACCCTGTGGTGTACTGCTCACAGGGGGCTCCTGTGGGTCAGGCCCCGTGGCACAGGCATGGCCCCCCGTGTTTGCCTACTGTAGCCACTGCCATCTTGACTGACAAGGCCTTGCATTGGGCTCTCCCCTTTCACCTGTGTTCCCCATGAGGTGTCTGCCCGCTGACAAGTTCGTAAGACACAGTACCTACAACCTAGTTCTTCTAACCGTCCACCATCTTACTGTTATGCCTTTGATCCAGCCGTCATACTACCCAGAGTACCACCCCCAGCCCCCCGCCATGACGGTTGCCTTGCCACTATAGAACGGGCTCAAAGCCACAGGAGGGGCCCCAGACACCCCCTTAGTCAACCCAGATTTACCTCTCATTCGTAATGGCTCCTATAAACAAAATTTCCAGTGAAATGTAAAAACTGGCTACGCCATAGTGTCCCCATGTGAAACACTGGTGGCCTACTCCTTCCCTGCCTGCTCTGAAATCGGCCCAAGCGGCTGAACTGCTAGCGCTCACCATAGCTTGTACGTTGGTGGAAGGGAAAAGTGCCACTTTTTACACTGACTCCACATAGGCTTTTGGGGTCTGCCATGCTATTGGCGCAGTTCAGAAAGCCCTCGGATTCTTCACCTCTGCGATACTTCTATTGCTAACGTGCATATGATCACTGCCCTATTACAAGCCATTCCCCTCCTTCTAAAACCTCCACCGTTCACTGTTCAACCCATACTAAGGAAATGGATGTTATACCCTTAGGAAGCAATAGGGCTGATACAGCTGCTAAGTACGCAGCCCAAAACAGAACCCCCTTCCTTTCTCCACCCAACTTTTAAGCCCGCCTTTATCCTCGACTGGTATTATTAGGCAAATGCCCCATGCCCCAATCTGAAAAAGACAAATGGATACTAAAAGGTGCCAAACAAGTTACCAGATGGATTATACCTTGGGCCAGACACACTTCCATAGTCCCTTCCTTTGGACTTGTTGGCGTGTATTTATCTCCCACCGAATGGGACATATGTGCAGACAGGGGATAGGTAAGGAACTAAAAGACAATTGGTTCTGTCCTGGCATCCACAGAATTGCTGACCAGATTACTTACCAGTGTCCACTTGTCAGTCTCACCAAATTTCTGGAAGAAATGGACATACCCTAGGAAGTCCTCCCAGGCCCATGTAGTGGTGGTGTTCCAAATGGATTTTATAGATTTGCCCCCAGGCTTGGGCTCTTCTCACTGTGTGGGTTTTTTTGTCTGTATCCTTGGTGGATGGACTGAATGCTATCTGGCCAGATGTGCTGATACCACAACAGTGGTAAAGAAATTAATAACAGATTATTCCACATTTTGTTACTCTGTTATGGATCAAGTCAGGCCAGGGAGTTCATTTTACAGCAGAGAGAAACCATTTGCTTGCAGAGACTCGGGTACTCATTACAGTTTCAGACTCCATACCATCCTCAATCATCAGGGCAAGTGGAGCGTAAAATTTAGACATACAAAGGACTGTAGGAAAGACTGGTCAAGAAACTAGACTTAAATGGCCAGATGCATTACCCCTCCCCTCATAAAGATGCAGAACACTCCAAATAGGAGAAATGGATTGACCCTTTCTGAAATAGTGTTTGGACACCCAATGCCTCCTGGCATTTAAAACCCTCCATGCCTGGGGGTGCCTGGTGGCTCAGTTGGTTAAGCATTGGACCTCTTGGTTTCAGCTCAGGTCATGATCTCAGAGTCGTGGGATCAAGCCCTACATCAGGCTGCACGCTCAGCACGGAGTCTGCTTGTCCTCCCTCCGCTCCCTGCCCAGTTATGCTCTCTCACTCGAAAAAATAAATAAAATCTTAAAAAACAAACAAACAAACAAACCTTCCATCCTGGGCTAAGTGAACATTGTGGGAACTTAAGTGAACCATTTGATGCTATGACTAGCTATATACAAGCACTTCAGTATACCTAAAACGTATCACCAACAGGTAAAAGGGGCATGGCCTCCACTGATGGACAAGGCTTGCCATCCCTCTCGACCAGAAGACCAATATACCTCAAGGTCTTTAGAAGAAAACATGCATGGTTACCTCGCTGGGAGGGCCTTATGAGGTACTGCTGACCACGTAACCACAATGAAAATAGAAGAAAATCTCCTGGATTCGTGCAAGCTATGCCAAAGAAAACCCAGCTCATCACTTCTGAGATAACCGGAAGACAATCCCTATAGATGACCTTAAAGGAAGGATTTCTAGAGCAAACTCCCGGGCTCTTGAAACAGATGGTGATAGAAGGTGGAAGAGGTCAGGAAAGCATCCTGTACACAGAGAAGGCTCTTTGATTTCACACAGAGTTTTATTTCAGGTAACTGACTGACGCGGAGATTGGGCACGTGGGCAATCCCGGAGGTACGTGGCCTTTCTCCACCCCCATTCTCTGCCCAGTCTGACCTTAATCCCTAGCTTTTATGGAATGAGGGGCATGGTGGTGAGGTCACATGGAAGACTTCTAAAGGGGCACCATCTATGCGCTAGAGGCTCTCTACTGGTCACCCAAAGTGGGGCCATCTGCACTGTGCTGCCCTCTGTGCACCATGTTAGGGAAGATCAGAACAAGCCTTCCTGCACCCAAGTCAGGGCACACGTTCACCCCACGGGCCCTGGAACATGTGGTCCTGCAAGTCATTGGGGCGCATGAACAAGATGGAAGGCCAAAGATGGAGTCAGTGTTGTTAGCACCCCTACACTCCACCCTGACATCTTTACAGCCCAATCTCATACCCTTCTTCCACCATGACCCTAGGGCCACAGATCAGGAGGTGACTTGCACCCCTGTGCCACGACAACAACATTAATATGCCCTAAAGCCCAAAGAAAAAACCTCAGAACTGTGGTTCCCCAGCGACCCAGTTAAGAGGTCCTTTCCACAGAGGGACTGAGAACATCCATAACAGGGAGAGGTTTCCTGACCAAGTAGGAAGGAACATCAGCAACTGAGGGTAGAGGCGATAAGACAAATGTTCTACAGGCAATAGCTATGGACAAATCTTCATTTTGGAGCAACATGGAAGTGGTTTGGTCCCCATGACTCAACACCACTGTTGGCTTAGGTATTTTCCTTGAGGGATGATACCATAAATTATGCTCCTTCATATCTGAGTGTGTCTATATTGTCCACGGTTGTCGGAGTTGGTACCCATACTAACCTCTCTACCTCAGCACTAAGTGTCAGAGGTTCAAAAGCTATATCCACGTGTGGGGCCCTGACCAATGTCAAGGGGTTAAGAATAATACTGGAGGGATGCCTGGGTGGCTCAGTCAGTTAAGTGTCCAACTCTTGGTTTCAGCTCAGGTCATGATCTCAGGGTTGTGAGATCGAGCCCCACATCAGGCTCCACGCTGAGCAGGGAGTCCGCTTGAGATTTTTCTCTCCCTCTGCCCCTGCCCCTCCCCCCATACTTGCTCTTTTTCAGGCAAAGGTTTGCACAAGTCTTGTGAAGGTGTCCACACAGACCAGTGCCTATTTGTGTCCTGCCAGTGGGCCGATGCTATCTATTTGCCAGCAAGAAAGAGGGTGGTGTGTTGTCCAACCAACATGCCCTGGCTGTCACCTAAGATGGCATCAGGGGCAGTCCTTGTCAGCAACTTGTGGTTCTGCCTCATGATTGCCTGGTGGTGTTGGTGTAGATGGGTACTGAGCGGACACACGCCATACTTGGATGGCTACATTAGGTTTAGTGCATGCTTCCCAAATAGCTTTCTCCGAACCAAAGTCCATCAGCATCCAGCGGGATGGCAGAGGAATGCCAAGGAGGTGGGTTTCCCTGGCAACTGGCATGAGTATACCCGGTGTCTGCCGGAAGCCAGTCTACCCATTCCTTTGCTCGGGGGAGGGGAGGCATAATGTCTGCTGTAGGTAAGCAAGCCATTTCTGTAAGATGCTTTCCTGGGCATAGGCTTTGCTGAACACGTCCTAAATCCATTCTCCTACCTGCAGGGAGATTCCTACCATCAGGCAGGTCAGCTATCAGTCCTGCTGTCTTTTGTAGTACGACATATACAGCTCAAGTTGTTTCTCGATGGGACTATACCTGGTTTCCATTCCCTTCCATAATCGAGACCAGAATCCTAACCGGACTCGTTTCACATTTTGCCATTGCCACAAGCCCCAGCCAAGCCCTTCTGGAAATGAACTCACATCTCATTCACAACTCACATCAGGCATCAATACTCCTGGGGCCTGTACTGGTTTCACTACCATTTTTGCCTTTAAGAAAGCCTCTTGTTGGTTAGCACCTCCGTCCCATTGGCTTCCCTTCTCCACCTTCTGGGGAGGTGGGAAATGAAAAAAGGTCTCTAGTAACCCAATAAACCAACGGAAGCCTGTGATTCCTTTACCATATTAGGGACTGGGAAGGCTCAGATCCTATGGATGACCACCTCCCACAACACTTGTGTCTTCCTCAACCTGATGGAACCCAGGCATTGTACTGATTGACCGGGCCCTTGGATCTTGTCGGCATTTACCGCCCATCCTTGTGACTTTTAGTACGCTGGAATGACGTGGCTGCTTGAGACAGGGAGGCTAAATCATCACAAGTTGACATCATCTATATCGTGAGAAAGCACCATCTCCTCTGGCAATATTCATTCTTCCAAATCTCTGCCTACTATCCCGTGACAAACTGTGGGACTGTGGAGATACCCTTGGGGCAACTCCTGGAAGGTCCACTGTCTCCTGTTCCATGTGACAGTGAATTAGTCTTGGAATTCAAGTCCTAATGGAATGCTAAAAAAGGCGTTAGAGAGGCCCAGTACAAAATGGTAAGTCTTAATGGACGCCATGATTTTCTCTGAATATAAGACTAGATTGGCACCACAGCATGGATGGGCAGAATAACTATATTGAGTTCCCTACAATCTACTGTCATTTGCCAGATCCCCTTAGATTTCTTTACAGGCCCAACCAGACTACTGAATGGGCTTTGAGCAGACCTGATGACCCCTGCGTACTCTAATTTGGTCACGGTGGAAGTAATCTCGTCGCGCATCCCCGATAGCTTATAGTGTTTTACATTTGTCGCACTCTGGGAACCAGCAGCTATAGAGGTTCCCATTTTGCATGACTCACCATGATGGGTTTCTCTACTCAGATACACAACCTGAATTCACCTGTCGTTGTAGTTGGATCTACAACCTGTAAAACATCTACACCGCAAATACATTCAGGAATGGGGGAGATACGCACTAGAAAACAGTGGGGAGGAAGCCTGCTGGTCTGTAGGTAGAGACTAGTTTGTCTGACCTCAATAATTTTGAGACAGAGCAGGGACTGGACTCAAGTACCCTCAACCCTGACCTCAAAGTCCAGCGTTCCTTGATAGATAACACTCTGTGCCTCTTGAGTAGCATGTCTTGCAGGAAGGTGGGAGAAGGTTGCTTACCAAAGGAGATGCTCAACTACAAAGACTGGAAGACCAAACCAAATCAGTCTGCACCAAGGTGGATGCCAGCACTGACCTGTCATTGACTTTTGCCCTCATTATAATACTAAAGATCACCCTCAGGGGTGGAGATTTAACATGCTAATGAGCTATTCAATGCATGACAACCATGTTCTGTCCACTGCACCTGTGCACCCAACTTCTTGTACCTCTGCCCATCCCCCATTCTTAGACATCACTCCTTTCCCACCTGTCTTTTCAAAAACTTTCTCCGGCCTTTGTTTAGAACGCCAGCATGAAGAATCCTTTCCCTTATTCCGGCTCCCTTGTGCTCAAGCATAAGCCCCAGTAAAAGCCTTGCCTGGGAATTCCTGTTGGCCCCAGCCGATTTCTACTGCTTGGAGAGCCCAAGGACTCGAGTCGGTGACAATTTGTCTCCCATAACCATCAATAGCCTTTATTTCTCCCTGAAATATTGAGGGGTTTCCATAGATAAGTGTTCATTCAGCCAGTGAATATTAGAGCTAGTACAGTGTGTTTGTTAGTGCAAGACATGGGGCCTCTGGTCGCCCCCTAGCACATGCACTAGAGGGCAATGTTGGCCTAACCCCTAGTCTCTGCGGGTATGGGGGATCCACCCCTAAAATTCCTCTGTTAGTGGAAGGGCACTCAGGGATACACTTGGCTTTTCTGAGCCTTCCTTCAAGGGAGTCAACTGCTTTCGCTCAGGCAACGCCTTCCATAGGCTTAGCAAGACCAGAGTGGATTGTGTGTCCATATTCTCTCCCCGGGTCCCAGATAATATTAGATCTTGCCACAGCTGTTTAGGAGAGACCTTGATGGGCCCCCTGTCAGCCATTTTGTCCTTGGCAGTGTCCTTTGTTTCTCCGGTTTTCAACCCATTTCCCTTGTGACAGAATCTTTTGGTTTCACGTAAGTCTGCCACCAGAGCGGCTACTGTAGCCATGAGCCAACGAACCATAGGAGCAAGGACAGATACACAAGCCCCACCCCACAGCCCCCCGGGGGCCTGACTGCACGAATCAGTCTTTCACACCACAGGAAAAGCGTTCCGTGTCTGGGCCTCTAAAATGCTGGATGTAAATGGCATGCCTCATTCCCAGTTCACGTATAAGTTCTTGTAGTTCTTCTGGAGAGGGCCAGTGTAAGGGAGGGAATGGAACAGTCCCTTCGCGAGGCCAGGTTATATCAATGTCAGGCTGACCTAATGCATCAAGTTAGTGCCGGCGCCCAAGCCTGAGGCAGGCAACCTTCGTCCCACGAGACTGAGGCCATTTCCCGGCGTCTCAAGCCCATTTCATACAATACTGTCTCCCCCGGTTTCCCAGTCCTGACACCCAAACAGCCACCCCTTCTTGGCCCAAGGGCCATTAGCTCCACAAATTCAACGGCAGAATATTCTCTCAAAGCAGTCTTCTGACTAGTGGGAATTCTTCTCGGTCATGCCCAGGCTCACAACCGGCCTGGCTCTCCACCCGAATCAAAGGGCCCTGTACCTCCTCCTCTTCCTCCAAGACCGAGTCCTCCTCATCGGGGGAGTCTCTGTCCCAGGGACCCCGTGCTCCAGGCACCAGCTCTCCTGACACCCACTACATCTCACTTCAGTGTGGGGCAGTCTGCACCCCTGCCCGCTCCTGCCAGGATTTCCAGGCCTTCTCTTGCATGTAATATCCCTATTAGAAGAGCCTGTGGCTCATACAGGTTTTCTAAAGCTCCGTTCCGATTCTCTCCTTACTCATAATTCCCTTTCCCTGGTGTCTCTGAACACTCAGATCAACAACCAAGCCA
Source organism: Callorhinus ursinus (assembly GCF_003265705.2). Taxonomy (NCBI): domain Eukaryota; kingdom Metazoa; phylum Chordata; class Mammalia; order Carnivora; family Otariidae; genus Callorhinus; species Callorhinus ursinus. Next base: position 84,407,043 of record NW_027397072.1, read on the forward strand.
CCGCCGCAACAGCTTGGCCACTCTCCCTTCTCTGCTTTTCCCCCCACTGTTTCGGATGGGACCTCAAACATTCCCTGGGGCGTCTGCAGGGTGTCCCCGTCCCCGTACTCACGCACTGGTCCGGAACGCTTGAAAGACCCGGGCAAGTCTCCCCACATGCGGTGTCCAGCCAGCTGGGGGTTTCCTGCGTGGACCCCTGGCTGCCCCCCCCATGCAGACCGCAGGCCGCCCCCAGCACCCCTTTTCCCTGTGTTTGTTTCATTTTCGCTCTGTGCCTGGCTCACCAATTCTCAGAAGGTGGAGGAGGGTCAGGAAAGTATCCCCCACACGGAGAAGGCACTTTGAGGCCGAAAAGTGAAGCAAGCCCCTCCACACTGCTCAGTTTTATTCGGGGTAACTTACTGAAGGGGGAAGAACCAGGATGCTCCTCATTCTCCCTCCAGTCTGGGCCTTAATCCCCAGCATTTATAGAATGAGGAACATGGTGGTGGGATCACAAGGTCATGATCTAAAGTGGGGCCATCTGTGCGCCAGAGGGCCTCCACTAGTTCCCTAAAGTGGAGCCTTCCGGGTGCTCAGGGAAGCTCAGAACAAGCCTTCCCACACCTGGGGCAGGGCATCCATTAACCTCCACACCACCTGGAACACGTGGCCCCGAGTAAGGTCATTGCAGGCCATGAGAGGTGGAGCATCACAGATGGACTCGCTGTTGTCAGCACTCCGACAGACGGCCTCACGGAGTAGACCTCCTTTCCCAAGCTTGTGGATTAATAAACTTGCTTCCACCTCTCCCTTCCCTCTCTTTTAAGACTCCCTACACACACACACACACACACACACACACACACACACACACCCCTTTGTTATTAGTGAACATTTCCCCCCACATTTATTCATCATGTATTAGAAGGCTGAGTGGAGAATGCTTGTTTCAGTCCGTCCTCTGCTCCCTCTGAGTTTCCACAATGGCTCTCTTTCAACTTGTATCTTGCTCTTACCAATATTACCTTTCCAACACTTTGGCCCCAGACCCAACACCCCCTCTTGCCAGTTTACCAGCCCTTGGCTGTGTTGATGATGTTGATGTTGACATCCTCAAGAGTGCAAAACGACCTATACTGGTTTTCGTTCCTGCCCATGTGGCGGACTGCTTGTGGAAAGCGTGTGAACGGCAGGGTATGGCATCCACTCCTAGAGAAACATCACTCTGCCTCTTCTTCAGGTGGGTTGCTGGGCTTGGGAAAACCTCTAGAGAAGCTCAAGGACAGTCCCTTGCCCAGATAAGGACAACAGGTGAAAATGTTCCCCTTTATATTGAAAACAGACGTGCCACTGGGCCCTTCCTGGGTGACATACCAGGAGGATGTTGCAGACAAACACTGTGGGCATCTGCAAACATGTCAAGGAGATTAAAAGTGATTCTAGCACTACCTCCCACGGCACAGATGTTTGCCAAATCACTCTGTGTTTTAGATGGTTCACAAGCCACACTTGTATGACTTGCAGTATCTTAGCTGCTCCCTGATTAGACTACCCAACACCGCAAACTATATATGAGTGGACCAAGAAATCTGGCCTAACTTGGCCAGGGGACAAAACCAAGATTTATAGCTGCCAAAGCAGGCGTGCAGGCTTCCTATGTCGGATGTTTTGCAACCTGCTTTTCTCTTACAAAGTGTGGATGTGTGGATGCTAACATTTCTAGAAGCAGAGGTGATGGAAAGCCCCAGATCTGAGATATTACAGATTCTGCTCTGATCGTAGCTTTGAATCACAAGGGTCTTTTAATCTTATGTGGCGACAAGGTCTATAAAGTGTTCCCACCCAAGTGGTCAGGGTGATGTGGACCCGGACCCCTGGCTCTTTCTGTCACTAGACACCCCACCTTAAATGCCTGCCGAATTGCAGACTTGCACCCCTTTGTTCATGAAGTCATGCCACATAAACATCTTAGACTAGAAAATCAGCTTGGGTATCCCCACTGCAAGCTTTTTTTAGCACTGAGGACCTTATTCCCAAGCTGTGGGAGTTATGAATTGGAAAAGGATCTTAAGTCCTTCTGTAGTGCGAGAACGAGAGTTCCACACCACCAACCCGGGCTTGGAAGCTACTCAGTTGGGAAGTTAACAGCTTCACTTCCGCCATCCTCCAAATTCATCATGCTCTCACTGCCCGGTGATAAGGAGCATATGCATTCATCGGTGAAAAATGCTGTTTTAATGTAAATCAAACAGGACAAGTAGAGTCTAACTTACATCTATTGAAAGAGAAGATGAACTCTGTCCATCAGACAAATGAAGCACAACCATTGTATTGGACTGATCAAGTCCCAGGACTGGGAGGTGGTTTAATGGGTTGTGGGTCAAATTACTTCCCTTTGTTCATCTCTGTCCAACCTGCTTCTAGTCTACGCTCTTTTCTCCCTTTGCAGACCTCTTCCCTCTCAGCGACAAACCTGATTCTGCTCTCTCCAGCCATCAGCTCACCTTTAAAGTGTGCACTTTCCAGGGAAGTTTAAGAGGAAGGAACTGATGGGGTTCAGGGCAGGCCACCCCCAAATATGCCACTTTGGTATGTTGATTATTTTGCATGAAAGCCATTTAAGAAACAGCCAGTGCAAGAAGAACAGGTGGACCCTCCTTTGTCCCATGAAAGCTGGAACTATTTCCCCTGTGAAGGGGGGTGGAATGGAACCTGCACCTCCTGCAGGTGGAGGGTGGAAGGCATCCTGATTGCCTAAATAGCACCCTTGGGGCCACCAAGGCTGGATAAACAAACCTTGTTGCTTCTTCCTTCATTTGCTACCCCAAGCCCAAACCCCTCTGTCAATTCTTCACAAATAATTGTTTCTCGGTTTAAAAGCTACAGAAGCTGCCTGCCTTGGTCACTTCAGGGAATCTCCTATTTCTGTGATCTCCCAGAGGGACAAACTTAGAACTCATTTTTCTCCTGTTCATCTGTTTTGTCAGTGTAATTATTAGGCCAACCAACAAAGACTAAAAGGGAAAGAAGTTCAGGGTTGACCCCAAAAGTCAAAACTGCTTGGAGGAGAAAGTGAGCCGTGACCCATAGGTAGTAGCGTTTAGAGAGGCATGTGACATTGGATCGCCATTCTACCCGGGCCTTTCCTTCCTGAGAACAGAATCAATAAGAAAACAATATTAACTGGATATGTCACTGGGTCTCCGAGGACGATGCTATGATTATTTCTTCATCTGAAAGTTGGTTTGGCTTTAATTGGCTTGTTGAGATTCATGTTGATGATCTCTCTTCTAGGGGTCCTCCTGGTTCCTGCTTCTTTTTGCCTTGACCTATCTCACAGACTATGACAAAGACTTAGTCAGCTGTGGCCCGACACACAGGTGTTGGAGGCATTCTCTACAGACATCTTTGCAAACAAATATTGTCCAAGCTAGAGGCCACCATGCACACCACCGACACTTGATTTCTTTCCAAATGATGTGAAATTAAACAACATAAAAATTCTACTAGTCCATGTTGGAGTAATGGAATCAGATGAAAGCAGGGGATTCTCGCCCTAGACAAACATCATGTATGGGCAATATCATACAATCACACTGAGGGGTTCACAGTATCCCTAAAGTTCATCCATGCACTGGGGCTTCTACGCACCCCAAGCTAAGAATCCCCATTGAGTTCCTTTTTTTTTTTAAGATTTATTTATTTATTTGAGAAAGCGAGAATGAGAAAGAGAGAGAGAGAGTACATGAGATGTGGGAGGGTTTGAGGGAGAAGCAGACTCCCTGCTGAGCAGGGAGCCCGATGCGGGACTTGATCCCGGGACTCCAGGATCATGACCTGAGCCAAAGGCAGTCGCTTAACCAACTGAGCCACCCAGGCGCCCCTCCCATTGAGTTCCTTACTGAGATGAGACAAATTCAAAATTGTCCAGTCAACTTACTTAATTTCTGGTTTTCTTGCTCCTACCTTTGAAATACTTATTTTAAAAAGCACAGTGGATTAATTTTGGCTTTTGTCTATAAGCTCCCTAAATATAAGCCCCAGGTACTGTCGCACATAGATGATAGGTGTTTCCGGCTGTCTGCAAGGCATCGCCATCTGAGATCTCTCCCTATCCAAGCCTTCCTGAGTTCCCTCCCTCCGTTTGCCCCCCCGCCCCCAGCCTGCCTCTGAACTTGGGATCTGAATGGACGAAGGGCAGTATGTTAAGCAAGGGGGAAGCTTGCCATCAGCATCTGACCCTTGTCCCCACACACTGCCCCTTCTCTAGAACTGCCTGGCTGATTGGTAGACATCTTTTCAGCTCTCAGAGGGCTTGAAGGGAGAATCTGGAGACCAACAATAAGCCACCCAAAACTCCAAAGCAGATCTTTAAGTTACAAACTTAGCTCCTTCCACAGAATGCAGCCCACTCATGGGTAACACTGGAATGGGAGCTGAGATGTCATCCCATGTGTGGAGTGTGACCCAGTGCTTGTGAGGCTTGAGGACACTAGTAGCTGTGGAGTAAATTGATGGGTGTTTTTAATTTCTAACACATAATATATATATATATATACATTTAATATATATATTTAAATTCAAACACATAATATATACACACACATACATATACACAACGGAGTACTACTCAGCTGTGAAAAAGGAGAACATACCATTTTCTACAACATGGATAGAGCTAGAGGATATTGTGCTAAGTGAGATAAGTCAGACAGAGAAAGACAAATGCCATATGATTTATATGCAGAATCTAAAAAACAAAACGAATAAAAAGCAGAAACAGGCCCATAAATACAGAGAATAAACTGGTGGTTATCAGAGGGGTGGGGGTGGGAGGATGGGCAGAATGGGGGAAGGGGAGTGGGAGGTACAGGCTTCCAGTTATGGAATGAATAGGTCACAGGAATGAAAGGTACAGTGTAGGGAGTCTAGTCAATGGTCTTGTAATAGCATGTAGGGTGACAGATGGGCGCTACCATGTGGTGAGCGTAGCATGAGATATAGACTTGCTGAGTCATGGTGTTGTACACCTGAAACTGATACAGCATTGTGTGTCAACTTTACTTCAGTAAAATTTTTTAACATACCTACTGTATGCCTATTATTACTGATTTCATTCTAGACCTCAGGTCTTTTCAAATCCTGTCAAGCCATTTGTCTGACTTCTGAGCTCAGTTAGCAGAGTAACAAAAACTTGCTTGTGGCTCAGTAAATCTCTATTATTTCCTTTCAGTTAGAAAAATTAAATAGGAAAATTTACACATTGACTAACTGCTGTCATATTCTATATGTTTAATCTAATCAGCAAAACGAATCCCTAGCCTTAATATTAAGGAAGGAACATAGACTGTCCACACCCTGATTTTGGCCTGGTGAGACTAAACCTTCACAGGTGGATTTCTCATCCACAGAATTGTAGAGATAATAAATTTGGGCTGTTTTTAGCCATTAAACTTCTGGCTTGTTACAGCTGACATAGAGGACTAATACAGGTGTGTATGGAATATATGTTCTTGTTATTTTTATACCAGACTCTTGGAAAGAATGAGACCAAGCTGGTGCCAGGCAGAGGTTCCAGGGAGCTGTTCCAAGTACATCATGGAGTCACAGGAGCCAAGGACTTCTGGGTGAGATCCGTAAATTGAATTCCCAAATGCAACCCAGGGACACAGCCTTCTCTCAGGCTGTTTTTGTGGCCTAAGAAGAGCTTGTGTGGGGTAATTTTGCACCTCCCATGGCTCTACCATAAAGACTTATTTCCGGGGGGGCGGCGGAGCAAGATGGCGGAGGAGTAGGAGACCTGGATTTCGTCTGGTCTCAGGAATTCAGCTGAATAGGGATCAAACCATTCTGAACACCTACGAACTCAACAGGAGATCGAAGAAAAGAAGAGTAACAACTCTCTGAACAGAGAAGCGACCACTTACTGGAAGGTAGGACGGGCGAGGAAGTGAATCCGAGGCGATATTCTGGAGGATAGACGGCGGGGAGGGGGCCTCCGTCGGCCGCTTCTGGCAAGTGATAGAGCCGCGGAGCACAAAATCGGACCTTTTAGAAGTCGGCTCCGCGGAGGGACGTCGCTGCAGTGGCTAAGCGGGGGGTGGAACCGTCATGGGACAGTGTGGTCTCAGGACCCTCGGGGTCACAGAAAGACCAGGGGTGCCTGAGTGCAGCAGAGCTCCCAGGTATCGGAGCAGGGAAGCCGGCTGCAGAGACGGAGCCGAGGCACGGGCTCTCAGCTCGGGGTTGCCATAAACTGTGATCCGCGGCCCAGTCGGGGCACGGCTCCTCCAGCAGGGACCCAACAAGCGGCAGAGCCGGGGAGACTCCCCTTCCTCCCCCGGGAGGAGTGGCGCGGGAGCGCACCGCAGGGATCTGCTGGGTTTGGAGACTCCACACGGGGTCGGGTGCCAGAGACAGAAACGCTCGGTCACAGGCCGGGTGAGCACGGAGTGCGGCCAGAGACCGGGGACAAGGGAGTGATGGCTTTTCTCTGGGGGCGCACTGAGGAGCGGGGCCCTGAGTTCTCAGCTCCTCCGGGCGGAGATTGGGAGGCCACCATTTTCGCCCTGGTCCTCCAAAGCTGTGCCGAGAGCTTGCAGGGAACAAAAGCTCCTGAGAGCAAACCTGAGCAGCTTGCTTAGCCCGGACTCACAAAGGCGGGGCAATTCCGCCTCCGGCAAAGACATTTGGGAACCACGGCAACAGGCCCCTCCCCCAGAAGATCAGCACGAACAAGCCAAGACCAAGTTTACCGATCAAGGAAAACGGAAGAACTCCAGCCCTAGGGGAATACTGCACCTAGAATTCATGGCTTTTTTTTTTTTTACCATAATTCATTAATTTTTCAAAGTTAATTTTTTAACTTTTCTTTTTGAATTTTTCTTTTTCCCTTTTTCAACCAACATCTTATCAATCCCTTTTTTTAAAGAAACATTTTTAATTTTTCATTTTTGGAGTCATATTTTTATCCCTTCATAATACTTACCCTTATTTTTGGCATATATATATAAGTTGTTCTCTCTTTAAAATTTTGAGATACATTCTCTTCTAACAGATCAAAATATACCCTAAATCACTAGTGTATGGCTTTGTTCCATTCTCCTCACTGATCACATTCTCAACTGTTTTTTTCTTTTTTCTTTTTCTTTTTAAATCTTCTTTCTTTTTCAAAAACAACTTCTTATCAATTCCTTTTATAAAATCTTTTATAATTTTCATCTTTACAGTCATCTGCCAACCCTTCATTGTATCAACCCTTATTTTGTACATATATAAGTCTTTCTTCCTTTAAAATTTTAGCAGGCACTTTCTCTAACAGACCAAAATATGCCCAAAAGCTAGAGTATGGCACTGATCTATGCACTAGCCTGATCATATTTGATCATATTCTGTTTTTTCTTGTTTTGTTCTGTTTTTGTTTGTTTTTATCTTTTTCTTTTTCCTTTTTTTTTTTCTCTTCTTTCTTTCCCTTTCTTGTCCCCTGGTTTCAGATCTTTTCTGATTTGTATAGAGTGTATTTGCTGGAGACGTTGTTAGCCTGTTAGCATTCTGTTCTCTCATTCATCTGTTCTCCTCTGGACAAAATGACAAGACAAAAAAATCACCTCAGCAAAAAGAACAAGAGGGAGTACCGTCCGCCAGGGACCTACTCAATACCGACATTAGTATGATGTCGGACCTAGAGTTCAGAATCATGACTTTAAAGTTACTAGCTGGGCTTGAAAAAAGTGTGGAAGTTATTAGAGAAACCCTTTCTGGAGAAATAAAAGAACTAAAATCTAACCAAGTTGAAATCAAAAAGGCTATTAATGAGGTGCAATCAAAAATGGGGGCACTAACTGCTAGGATAAATGAGGCAGAAGAGAGAATCAGCAATATAGAAGACCAAATGATGGAAAATAAAGAGACTGAGAAAAAGAGAGAGAAACAACTACAGGATCACGAGGGCAGAATTCGAGAGATAAGCGATACGATAAGACGAAACAACATTAGAATAATTGGGATCCCAGAAGAAGAAGAGAGAGAGAGAGGGGCAGAAGGTATATTGGAGCAAATAATAGCAGAGAACTTCCTTAATGTGGGGAAGGAAACAGGCATCAAACTCCAGGAGGCACAGAGAACTCCTCTCAAAAATCAATAAAAATAGGTCAACACCCCGACATCTAATAATAAAACTTACAAGTCTCAGAGACAAAGAGAAAATCCTGAAAGCAGCTCGGGAGAAGAGATTTGTAACCTACAATGGTAGAAACATTAGATTGGCAACAGACCTATCCACAGAGACCTGGCAGGCCAGAAAGGACTGGCATGAGATCTTCAGAGTACTAAACAAGAAAAATATGCAGCCAAGAATACTATATCCAGCTAGACTATCATTAAAAATAGGAGAGATAAAAAGCTTCCAGGACAAACAAAAACTAAAGGAATTTGCAAACACAAAACCAGCCCTACAAGAAATATTGAAAGAGGTCCTCTAAGCAAAAAGAGAGCCTAAAAGCAGCATAGATCAGAAAGGAACACAGACAATATACAGTAACAGTCACCTTACAGGCAATACAATGGCACTAAATTCATACCTTTCAATAGTTACCCTGAATATAAATGGCCTAAATGCCCCAATCAAAAGACACAGGCTATCAGATTGGATTAAAAAACAAGACCCATCCATCTGCTGTCTGCAAAAGACTCCTTTTAGACCCAAAGACACCCCTACATTGAAAGTGAGGGGGTGGAAAACCATTTACCATGCTAATGGACACCAAAAGAAAGCTGGGGTGGCAATCCTTATATCAGACAAATTAGATTTTAAAACAAAGACTATAATAAGAGATGAAGAAGGACACTATATCCTACTTAAAGGGTCTATCCAACAAAAAGATCTCACAATTGTACATATCTATGCCCCTAACATGGGAGCAGCCAATTCTATAAGGCAATTAATAACAAAAGCAAAGAAACACATTGACAACAATACAATAATAGTGGGGGACTTTAACACCCCCCTGACTGAAATGGACAGATCATTTAAGCAAAAGATCAACAAGGAAATAAAGACTTTAAATGAAACACTGGACCAAATGGACTTTACAGACATATTCAGAATATTCCATCTCAAAGCAACGGAATACACATTCTTCTCTAGTGCCCATGGAACATTCTCCAGAATTGATCACATCCTAGGTCACAAATCAGGTCTCAACCGATACCAAAAGATTGGGATCATTCCCTGCATATTTTGAGACCACAATGCTTTGAAACTAGAACTCAATCACAAGAGGAAAGTCAGAAAGAACTCCAATACATGGAGGCTAAAGAGCATCCTCCTAAAGAATGAATGGGTCAACCAGGCAATTAAAGAAGAATTAAAAAAATTCATGGAAACCAATGAAAATGAAAACACAACTGTTCAAAGTCTTTGGGATACAGCAAAAGCAGTCCCGAGAGGAAAGTATATAGCAATACAAGCCTTTCTCAAGAAACAAGAAAGGTCTCAAATACACAACCTAACCCTACACCTAAAGGAGCTAGAGAAAAAACAGCAAGTAAAACCTAAATCCGGGAGGGGAAGAGAAATAATAAAGATCAGAGCAGAAATCAATGAACTAGAAACCAAAAGAACAGTAGAACAGATCAACGAAAGTAGGAGCTGGTTCTTTGAAAGAATTAACAAGATTGATAAACCCCTGGCCAGACTTATCAAAAAGAAAAGACAAATGACCCAAATCAACAAAATCATGAATGAAAGAGGAGAGATCACAACCAACACCAAAGAAATACAAACAATTTTAAGAACATATGATGAGCAACTCTATGCCAGCAAATTAGATAACCTGGAAGAAATGGGTGCGTTTCTAGAGATGTATCAACTACCAAAACTGAACCAGGAAGAAATAGAAAACCTGAACAGACCTGTACCCACTAAGGAAATTGAAGCAGTCATCAAAAACCTCCCAAGAAACAAAAGCCCAGGGCCAGATGGCTTCCCAGGGGAATTCTGTCAGACATTTAAAGAAGATTTAATACCTATTCTCCTGAAACTGTTGCAAAAAATAGAAATGGAAGGAAAACTTCCAAACTCATTTTATGAGGCCAGCATTACCTTGATCCCCAAACCGGACAAAGACCCCATCAAAAAGGAGAATTACAGACCCGTGTCCTTGATGAACATGGATGCAAAAATTCTCACCAAAATACTAGCCAATAGGATCCAACAGTACATTAAAAGGATTATTCACCACGACCAAGTGGAATTTATCCCTGGGCTGCAAGGCTTGTTCAACATCCACAAATCAGTCAACGTGATATAATACATGAACAAAAGAAAGAACAAGAATCATATGATCCTCTCAATAGATGCAGAAAAAGCATTTGACAAAGTACAGCATCCTTTCTTGATCAACTCTTCAGAGTATAGGGATAGAGGGTACATACCTCAATATCATAAAAGCCATCTATGAAAACCATACAGCGAATATCATTCTCAATGGGGAAAAGCTGAGAGCTTTTCCCCTAAGGTCAGGAACGCGGCAGGGATGTCCACTCTCACCACTGCTATTCAACATAGTATTAGAAGTCCTAGCCACAGCAATCAGACAACAAAAAGAAATCAAAGGCATCCAAATCGGCAAAGAGGAAGTCAAACCCTCACTCTTTGCAGATGATATGATCCTGTATGTGGGAAACCCGAAAGACTCCACCCCAAAACTGCTAGAACTCATACAGGAATTCAGTAAAGTGGCAGGATATAAAATCAATGCACAGAAATCAGTGGCATTCCTATACACCAACAACAAGACAGAAGAGAGACAAATCAAGGAGTCGATCCCATTTACAATTGCACCCAAAACCATAAGATACCTAGGAATAAATTTAACCAAAGAGGCAAAGGATCTGTACTCAGAAAACTATAAAATAGTCATGAAAGAAATTGAAGAAGACAGAAAGAAATGGAAAAAAGTCCCGTGCTCATGGATCGGAAGAACAAACATTGTGAAGATGTCATTGCTACCTAGAGATATCTACATATTCAATGCAATCCCCATCAAAATACCATCCACCTTTTTCAAAGAAATGGAACAAATAATCCTAAAATTTGTATGGAACCAGAAGAAACCCCGAATAGCCAGAGGAATATTGAAAAAGAAAAGCCAAGCTGGCGGCATCACAATTCCGGACTTCCAGCTCTATTACAAAGCTGTCATCATTAAGACAGTATGGTACTGACACAAAAACAGACACATAGATCAATGGAACAGAATAGAGAGCCCAGAAATGGACCCTCAACTCTATGGTCAACTCACATTTGACAAAGCAGGAAAGAATGTCCAATGGCAAAAAGACAGTCTCTTCAAGAAATGGTGTTGGGAAAATTGGACAGCCACATGCAGAAGAATGAAACTGGACCATTTCCTTACACCACACACAAAAATAGCCTCCAAATGGTTGAAAGACCTAAACGTGAGACAGGAGTCCATCAAAATCCTAAAGGAGAACACAGGCAGCAACCTCTTCGACCTCAGCCGCAGCAACTTCTTCCTAGAAACATCGCCAAAGGCAAGGGAAGCCAGGGCAAAAATGAACTATTGGGATTTCATCAAGATCAAAAGCTCTTGCACAGCAAAAGAAACAGTGCACAAAACCAAAAGACAACCGACAGAATGGGAGAAAATATTTGCAAATGACATATCAGATAAAGGGCTAGTATCCAAAATCTATAAAGAACTTATCAAACTCAACACCCAAAGAACAAATAATCCAATCAAGAAATGGGCAGAAGATATGAACAGACATTTTTCCAAAGAAGACATCCAAATGGCCAACAGGCACATGAAAAAGTGCTCAACATCACTGGGCATCAGGGAAATCCAAATCAAAACCTCAATGAGATAACCACCTCACACCCGTCAGAATGGCTATAATTAACAAGTCAGGAAACGAGAGATGTTGGCGGGGATGTGGAGAAAGGGGAACCCTCCTACACTGTTGGTGGGAATGCAAGCTGGTGCAACCCCTCTGGAAAACAGTATGGAGGTTCCTCAAACAGTTGAAAATAGAGCTACCATAAGATCCAGCAATTGCACTACTAGGTATTTACCACAAAGATACAAATGTAGGGATCCTAAGGGGTATGTGCACCCCAATGTTTATAGCAGCAATGTCCACAATAGCCAAACTGTGGAAAGAGCCAAGATGTCCATCGACAGATGAATGGATAAAGAAGAGGTGGTATATATACACAATGGAATATTATGCAGCCATCAAAAGGAATGAGATCTTGCCATTTGCAAGGACGTGGATGGAACTGGAGGGTGTTATGCTGAGTGAAATAAGTCAATCAGAGAAAGACATGTATCATATGACCTCACTGATATGAGGAATTCTTAATCTCAGGAAACAAACTGAGGGTTGCTGGAGTGGTGCGGGGTGGGAGGGATGCGGTGGCTGGGTGATAGGCATTGGGGAGGGTATGTGCTATGGTGAGTGCTGTGACTTGTACAAGACTGATGAATCACGGATCTGTACTTCTGAAACAAATAATGCAAGATATGTTAAGAAAAAAAAAAGAAGATAGCAGGAGGGGAAGAATGAAGGGGAGTAAGTCGGAGGGGGAGACGAACCATTAGAGACGATGGACTCTGAAAAACAAACCGAGGGTTCTAGAGGGGAGGGGGGTGGGGGGATGGGTTAGCCTGGTGATGGGTATTAAAGAGGGCACCTTCTGCTTGGAGCACTGGGTGTTCTGCACAAACAATGAATCATGGACCACTACATCAAAAACTAATGATGTAATGTATGGTGATTAACATAACAATAAAAAATTATTTAAAAAAAAAAGACTTATTTCCAGAAGGAGAGATGAAAGTTTCTTTTCAAACACATATTGCCTTATCGGCCCCTTTTGGCCATAGTCTTAGGCATGGCACATGGATGGATTGACTGGGTGCAGCTGCATGGACCTCTGTGCTAGGATTCTGAATCCACGTTCAGCTGGACAGGCAAGAGTCTCACTGCATGAGAGGCTATGGCTCTGGCTGGGGTCAACATAGCACGTCCTTCCCCAGTCGAGTTCCGTCCTCCTATTGTTCACAGGCTGACACCTATCCAAGAGAAGGAGTAGGACCCCTCCCAGCCAGGGCTCCCCAGATGCTCCTTCATTTATCCAGCAAATACTTAGTGATCGCCACTACCAGGAGCCCCAGGTGAAATGGCTGAGGATGTTCCAGAGTGGAATGCAAAATTCCAACCCCTGGGGCACCTGGGTGGCTCAGTCGGTTAAGCGCCTGCCTTCAGCTCAGGTCATGATCCCAGGGTCCTCGGATGAGCCCCGCATTGGGCTCCCTGCTCAGCGGGGAGTCTGCTTCTCTCTCTCCCTCTGCCCCTCCACCTGCTTCTGTGCTCTCTCTCTCTCTCTCTCTCTCTCTCAAATGGATAAAATCTTAAAAAAAAAAAAAATCTGCCCCTCACAGAGCTCACACTCCAGCCAGGAAACAAACAATAAACTCAGTCAGGTGCCTTGGTGTTGCACATGGTGGAAAGTGCCAGGAAGCAGGGAAAGGGGGACTGGGGAGGGGGGGGAGGGGTTCCAACTTTAACAGGGAGGTCAGGGGGAGCAGAGATGTGAAGGCGGCGGGTCAGTGAGCCACAGGTACATCCAGGACCAGAGGGCTCCAAGCAAGGGTTGGGCTTGTGTGAAGGCCCTGAGGTAGGACCAGGAATAGGCAGATGTGGCTAGAGCAGAGGGTGGGAGGGTGGGTAGAAATAGTATAAGATGAAGTCAGAGGGATGGAGGGGTGAAGTAGAAGGCCCTGAAGTTATTTAAGCAGTAGTTTCTCTTGGGGGTTCAGGAGAGTCATGAGTGTTCTAAGCAGAGGTTGATGCGCCCAGGAGTGACTGCAAGAAGTGGGTGGGAGGAGCAGGGACGCCAGATAGGGTCTTCTGTGCCAAATTAGGTGACACGATGCTAGCTTGGACCCAGTGCTAACAGTGAAGGTAGGGAAAGGTTTCAGACTCTGGAGCTGGAAAGCCAAGTCCTGATTCAAGTCATTCTTGATTCGTCTAAAGTTTATGTCACTCTGTCCTGTTACTTTATCAGTGGCACTCTTGCCACTAACTGCCAAACCAATTAATATTATAACCCATATTATGACCAGTTGAACTACAGTAGCCCAATCCTGTGTGGAGGGAAAACTTTGAAAATTAATAATGAAAAAGTGAGAGACAGTGAATAAGAATGGATGGGATGTTTCGTTGATGTCAAACGTAAGTGTGCATCAGAAATATCTGGAAGTCTTGTTCAGACACATCCAGGTTCCTGCCTCCCTGAGTTTCTGACTCAGGAGGTCTGAAAAGCCAGGGAATTAGCACTTCTGAGGCTGAGGCTGAGGCTACCAGTGTCCAAGGGCCACACTTTGAGAAGCACTAGTTCTTAGGATAGGAACAGAATCTGTGAATGTCTCAAGCGAAGGAGAATTTAAGAGTCATTTACTGGGGTGCCTGAGTGGCTCAGTTGGTTAAGTGTCTGCCTTCCATTCAGGCCATGATCCCGGGTCCTGGAATCAAGCCTCACGTCGTGCTCCCCGCTCCGTGGGGAGTCTGCTTCTCCCTCTGCCCCTTATTCCCACTCATGCCCTCTCTCTCAAATAAATAAATCAAATCTTTAAAAAGAAAAAAGAAGAATCATTTACTAACTGTTGCAGACCAAATGCTTCCCCAGGGAGGCAACATAAACATGCGGAATGGTGTGAGACCACAGGCACCACAAGGGCTAGGGCCTGGAATCAGGATTCTCTGGTGGAATCTCTGACACCACCCCTATAACAGATCAGGAAGGCAAAGCCTACGCAGTCTGTGGTTACCCCAACAGTTATGAAAATATTCCGTTTTTATTCCAACCTGCCAACCAAACACTGGTTAGCTCTCTCCTGAGTCTTATTGAGATGGGGTGATTCATTTGAAGTGAAAACAGGCAAATGGTAACTACTGTTTCTTACATAAAAGAATGTGCAAGTGTTATGTACCTATATTTGACTTATAAAATATATGTGTCTAGATATCTCTAGACAATGAAATGATTGATACATTTTACTTTTTTCTTTTAGGGACGGTTTAGATTTTTTACAGCTCATTCATAACTTTCATAACAGAGGAGAGAATACAGTGATTTTTCACTGTGACAAGTGTCCAGATTTCTAGCTATGAGTAACCTTGTTCAGCCACAAGATGGAGTAGTTTACAATCGAATAAGCAGCCAGACGCGGGAGGAGGCGAGGGGAATGGGATTCCCGCCCCGTTCCAGAATTTAATCTAGGTGATTCATGTGCATTGTGATGCCTCTTGAAAACATCAGGCATATTAACTGTATTTTAAAATCCATCTATTGCAGATGAATTTCTAAATTCTGATTTTTCTGATGATTACATTTTGAACTTACAATTATCTCTTATTAAATTATTTTCTTTTAACGAAAGGTAAACTGTTAGAGAAGACTAGAAACCAAAATTGTATTTAGCAGCATCTTCTTCTAATGAAGGAAAACTCTTGCACACGAAGGTCGGGGACCCACCGCTTCCTCCTCAAGCTGCCCTGCCCCCCAGCCCCACAGAATGGCTACCATTCAACTTCGAGTGCCTTTCAAAACATTTATATCGATGTTTTGAACCATTAACAAACTCTCTAAATGTTAGTGTACAAAAAAAAAGAGAGAAAAAGAGAGGATTTGACTCAAAATAGAGGAAGACCAATAATAAGAGACTGAGACTCAAAAACAAGGCATTAGGACCGGATTCCACCATGAGGCTTGGGGGAGAGGGCATGGGAAGCAAATGAGCATGCTGGTGGCAGCGAGGACTCACCCCTGCAGAATGAAAACCTCACTGGTTGTGGATCCAGGATTGGCAAGAAGAGTCCTCTCTTCCCTTCCCTGCCTCCCACCGACAACCCATCCTGGTGTGATGCGTGGGCTGAGAATGTCCTCCAGAGTTTGGCTGGCGTGTTTTCTAGCCAAAGCCTCCAAAGATGCTGGGTGCTGCTGATGACGGAGACTGCTTTGGCAGCGAGGAGACCCCCATTAGTTACTATCCACACTCAATCTTGACATTGGATTGTGGGGGGGGGTCCTAACAGAATCACTACACCATGTAAAATCCATCTTAGGGGACCTCAGTACCATCAGAGTATGGAGGGGAGAAAAAGTCAACTGTTTTCTTTTGAATAAAGTAATAACTTACAAGATACAAGGCTACTGTTTATCCTTCCAACCAGCACTGTAGCATTAGGATTCAGAAGGCGCTTACCTCACAGAGAAAGAAAACAAATCATCTTACCATTATCCCCAGCAAACAGCTAGTATCATTTTTAGGAATTCTATTGTAGTGTGTTTTCACATGAAAGTGTATTTCACGTAGTTGCAGTTAGACTACACATACAATTTTCAAACTGGTTTTCCATTTACCGTCATAATCACTTTTCTGTGCAGCTATAAGTGTCATAATTATGATTTTAATGACCTCATAATATTCCATCCATTGAGCATATGTTCCATAATTAACTGGTTTCCATATTGTTAGCCAAATGCGCTTTTAAAAAATAATATTGTAAATAATATGCCACAAGCACATTTGGATGCATGCTTTTCTTTTCATTGATCCCTAAGGTAAATTCTCCAAACTAACTTTATCGAGTCAATGGGCACCATGACTTTATACCTGGTGCCAAATGACTTCCCCAAAGGAACTTGCCGTTTCCATCTATGAGTGTGCCAGCATCACTACATCCATATCAGCACTGAGCATTTTCATTTTTGGAAGACTCCAACTTGCCCACAGTCTGCCCCATGGACATGCAGCCATTCTTTACTGCCCTCTGTTTTGGGATAGTCCTCCTACTGAAGGCGGATGCTCGCATGTGCACCTTATTGCAGCCCCCATACACTGACCTCTCAGGCTGGTCCCATGGTTATCGTCTGGTTACCCTCAGCAGAGTCCCCTCTCATTCTGTGAATGTGCCCACAGTTCCCCAGGGGCCCTCCAGCGGGCCTCTCCTCCCCGGGTGTGCTTCCATACCCATCGATGCTCCAACCTCCCCTTTGCACCTAACTCCAGGCAATCTGGCTCCTGCCTCCACTTCTTCGATGGAATGGCTCTTTCTGAGGCCACCAGTGATGTGAACTGCAAAAGTCAGGGTCATCTTGGAGGCACTTTGCTTTTGCTTTCTGTGAAGCATTAACACCACCCTTCTGGAAACTTCCTCCTGCCTTGGCTTCCATGCCCTCCTACCCTTCTGATGCTTCTCTGCAAATGTCTGCTGTCTTCTCTTTGCAGACTCAGCCCTTAATCATTAGTGTTTCCCCAAATGGGATAAATGGCACATAGGACAATGCAATGGGGCCTCATGCCCTGTCTCTATGCTGTCATGTTGGTTCTAAAATTTACAAACCCCAGTGTGTCCTCTACTCTGGCTTTGTGACTCCCATTCCTGGATTCAGTCTCCCCCTTCTTTTCAGATACTCATGATCCATGAACAAGCTCATCTGCTTCCAAGATCATAATCCTCTCCTACTCTAATGGCTTCCCCATCTGTGCCTCCAGCAAGGTTTTTCTATTGAGTTTGATTCTTATCTAAGAGATGCCCAGTGGACACCTCTATCTGAAGGTCCTGTAGGTATCTCAGATTCAGTGGTACCAAATAGAATCATTACTACCCCCCTCACCTTACCTGCCAGGTTACTTGTGTTCTATTAGTGAATGACACCACTCTCCACCTACGTGACGAAGTTCAAAAGCTGTCTCTCACTTCAGACTCCTTCCCCTTCCTCACATCCAGGGCCACTTACTCACTAGGAGCTTGTCCATCCCACCTCCTAAAGCTCTCCAATCTCTCCCCTCATGTCCATCCTTCATTGCTTCCTGAGTTCACCTCACAACTCTTGTGAGCTCCTGCCTGGATTATTCCAACAGCCCCACAAATGACCTCCATTCTGTAGCCCATTCTCCCCATCCATCACGAGAGCAGGTAGGTTCTATAGGCAGACTTTCCAGATTCAATTATAGACTCTATCTTCTGCAGCTTTGGGCAGGTTCTTTAACTTCTTTTCATTTGCTCATGTGTAAGAGGGAAACAATAATAGTATCTACCTCAAAGGAGTAGGTATGAGATGGGATGGGGATTATGTGAGTCCGTACATGTCCAGCACCTGAGATAGCACCTGGCACCTGGTAGTCACTCATTAAGTGTTCATTGTGGTTATCATCACCATCTTCTTCTGCACTACCAGGTAGAACTTTCTAAAGGAAAAATATGGTCCAGCCAGTATACTATTCAAAATCCTTCAGTTCAAATAGATATTTGTATGTCCATCTTTATAGAAGTGTTATTGGCAATAGCCAGAGGGTGAAAACAATACAAGTGTCCATGGATGGATGAATGGATGAACAAAATATGGTGTGTACATGCAATAGAATATTATTAAGCCTTCAAAAGGAAGGAAATTCTGACATGAGCTATAGCATGGATAAGTCTTGAGGACATTATGTAAGTGAAATAAACCAGTCACAAAAGGACAAATACTGGTGATTCCACTATGAGGTGCCCAGAATAGTCAAATCCATAGAGACAGAGGTCATATGGTGGCTGCCAGGGGGGAGGAGGGGAGGGGCAAATGGAGAATTAGTGTTTCATTGGCACAGAGTTTCAGTTTGGGAAAATGGAAAAGTTCAGGAGATGGATGGGGGTGATAATTGCACAACAATGTGAACGTATTTACTGCAACTGAACCATTCACATAAAAATGGTTACAAAGGAGTATTTTATGCATTTTTTTGCCACAATTAAAAAAAACTTGAGTGTCTCCCACTGCCTACAAAGTTGCAACACCACAGCATTTGCTCCAAGTCCTTGAGGATCAATCTCAGCTCACCTTTTCTGGCCTCATCTGCTACCTCTCCCTGAGCTGTGGCCACACAACACTATTGTAGTCTCTTGGACCGTGAACTTGAACAACACCCAGCCTCAGCAGCACTCTCCAGTGCTTCACCCTCCATGTCTGTGAGGCTTGATTCATGCCCACCTCCTATATTTCTGGTCTTACTGATAGAATTTCACTTGGAATTGTGAAATATTAGAGATTCTTTTAGTTGAACACTCTCATTTACAGATGGGAAAATAGGTCATCGATTTACCTGAAAACACACAAGTTGGTGGTACAGCCAAAATAAGAACCCATGTTTCCTGCCTCCCAACCCCGGACTCCTGATATTATACTTTGGCAGCCATGGCATTTATTAGAAAGCAAGTCCTGGGTCAGGAACAAGTCTAAATGCTGACATGTGGAGGCCACAGATAGGCCCTAGAACCATAGAGCTCTCCGACTAATGGGGATTATATTTGTTGGGACAAACTTCTTCATTTGTTCATTCAATCATTTGTATATCCATCCATCCATCCATCCATCCATCCATCCA
>NW_027397072.1:84426584-84516692 GCF_003265705.2 Callorhinus ursinus
ATCCACCTATCCATCCATCCATCCATCCATCCACCCACCCATCCACCTATCCATCCATCCATCCATCCATCCATCCATCCATCCATCCATCCACCTATCCACCTATCCATCCATCCATCCATCCATCCATCCACTCACCCACCCATCCACTCATCCACCTATCCATCCATCCATCCATCCATCATCCATCAAACATCCATCCATCCATCCACCTATCCATTCATCCATCCACCTATCCACCCATCCTTCCATCCATCCTTCCATCCATCCATCCATCCATCCATCCATCCATCCATCCATCCATCCAATCATCTACTCTTTCATTCATTTGGGAGGCAGCATAGCTAAGAGCCTAGATATGAGTTGCTTAGTTTGAAACCTACCTCTGCCACCTGTCTGTGTGATCTTGAGCAGTTTATTTGCCTTCCTGTGCCTCACTTTCCTTATCTATAAAATGGAGAAAAATACTAGTTACTTCATAGGGTGGTTATAAGGAATAAATTAACATATGTAACATGCTTAGAACAGTGCCTAGCACATGGTAAGCTATAAAAGTCTTTGACTAGGCACTAAACTAAGGGAGAGATACCGCCAATTCTGGAAGTTGTAATGCATAGGCTGGTCTGTTGGAGACTTCTCCCACCATCGCAGGCATCGTGAGCAGTGATGATGACAAAGGTAGGTGTCTGGCAGAGGGGCCTGCATTTCACAGAGTGGAGGAGATGGAGTCACAGGAGGCTTTAACGCATCTTAGTGCTTGTGTGTCTCTGAGCTTGAAGTTAACTAAGATAAATGTAAGATTTCAAACAATATTCTGATATTATGCAAATAAGATAGCAAGGTTTGTTTTAAAACATTAGCATAAGTAAAATTTAAAGTTTATGGGTTTTTCTAATGAGAAAGGCAAGAAATAAAGCCTAGTGGAAATTTTTGACGATTCATCTAAATGACAAGAGGAATTAGGGATGTTGTCAGGGAGGAGGTATGCTGCTCTTGGCTGAGGTCTGGCAGAGGCTCTGCATTTAAACCAGAGGGCTTTCTCTCTACTTCTTTCTCCCAAAAGCCATTTCAGGTGTTAAAAACCCTTCTTAGAATATTAATAAATTAAATGGAAAACTTCCCTTTTCATATGAGAACTTTTCCTGATTATCCACTGATTTGCATCATCTACAAAGCAGAAAAGAATTTCATAAAAGGCATTTTTTAGCTACTGACTGTATTGTGTTAAGGGGGGGAGGGAGTTATTTTTGCAAGCACTGATGAATATGGCTGACTTTACATTTTTTCTCCAACTTAAAATAGCTTTTACTGCAATTTGAAGTTGCATTAAAATGCTATGAGCGTCTGTGCACATGTTTTTATGTGCACCTAAGTCTTCATTTTTTCTGGGGCAGAGGCCTAGGAGCACAATTGCTGTGTCAGCTGCATGTTTGGTTTTATAAGAATCTGCCAAACTATTTGCCAGTGTGGCTGCATCATTTTGCATTCCCTCCAGCAATGTGCGAGTGATCCAGTTTCTCTACATCCTTGCTAGCATTTGGTGTTGTCACTATTTTAAATTTTAGCCATTCTGGTAGGTACATACTGATGTCTTATTGTGCCTTTTTAACTTGCATTTTCCGAATGGCAGATGACACCTTCTTGTGTGCTTGTTTGCCATCTGTGTATCCTCCTCTGCAAAGACATGTCATGTCTCCATTCATGTCTTGCCCATTTGCTAGTTGGGTTGTTCGCTTTTTACTCTTCACTGTTGAGAGTTCTTTATATATTGCGGTTACAAGTCCTTTATCAGATATGTGATTGCTGATACTTTCTGTCTCTCTGTAGCTTGTCTTCTCATCCTGTAGTATAGGATATTCATATATTTAGTAGGATCTCTTAAGGAGCAAAGCAGATGACCACATGCGTTTCAATGAGGTCGTTTGCCTTTTATGGATCCTTTTTGTTGATGTCAAGTCAAAGAATGCTTCTCCTAGCCCTAGGTCCCAAAGATACTCTCCTATTTTTCCTAAAAGCTTTATAGCTTTACATTCTTAACATTTACATTTGTAAAAATCTGCGACCCATTTTGAATAAGGTTTCATTGTATCAGGTGTGATGTGAGGTCAGTGTTCACTTTTTTTTGCCTCTGGGTGTCCCATTGCCCAGGGCCATTTGTTGAGAAGTCCATCTTCCTCCACTGAACTGCTTTTGTACTTTTGTCAAAAATAGTTGCATCTTTTGATCATAGACATGTATAGCAGTGTTTGTTTCTGAAGAGAAATGCAAGTGGAATCGAATACTGGGTGTTTTCCTTCGGTGTCCTCTTCTTTATCAACACAGAAGGTTCACGTGAGGTGGTGTGCTGGCAGCGAGGGTGATTTATGTTGCAGGGGAGGCGCTGTGTAGGAAAGGGGATAGGACAGGTCTTTAGGTACAGTGTTACATAATTTAACAAACCTGAAGCTCACATTTCCAAACCTATGCTAAGCCCTTCCAAGACAGTCACCCTAGGACCGTTTCTCAAACCCTGAATCTTTTCTGTGGACCTTTTAGAGCCAGGACAACTGAAGAAAATCAGTACCTATAGTGCTGTCTTGCTTTTATTTTTAATCACAGATGGTATTTCCTGTCCTGATTAACCCCACCTGTCCCCTTATTCACAAGCTGGCTTTGGCAGGGTCATGTAGCAGTGAATAGGATGAGGTTTCTCAGTGATGGACTTACCCAGCTTTGCTACTTACTAGCCAGGTGATTCAGGAGGAGTTGTTCACCTTGCTAAGTCTCCATTGCTTAGCAGTAAAAGAGACTCGGGGACATAGTGAGGACTAAGGAAGCTATAAAACCAGGGAGCACAGAAGAGTGCCTGACATATAATAAATATTGAAGAAATGATAGTGAGTGTTGTTAGGGCTTTACTGTTTTGAAAAATTAAATCCTTGTAAGTGAGGATGTTCAAAGTGTATGGCTGAGGCTCCAAAGGTAATAATTCCATGAGGGGCAACCAAAAAGTTGAGTGGTGTGAGCTGACTACTGACTACTGATGACTCTGAAGGGGTAAATTCTCATGGGTCAGGTGATGTTTGGCACAATTGTTGAGAAAGAATTTCAGTGATAAACACAAAACTCAAGGTAGTGATCACTTCTGGGGAGGGCAGGAGGATGGGACAGGCCAGGGGCAGACAAGAAGTTTGACAGTACTGGGAATGTGCTGGTGAAGCTGGGTGGTGATGTGTTTGTTTTATTAATACATTATGACAGAAATTCTTGTTTTTTTTAGATTTTATTTCTTTATTTCTTTATTTATTTTAGAGAGAGATAGCAAACAAAAGCAGTAGGAGGAGCAGAGGGAGAGGAACAAACAGACCTCTTGCTGAGCATGGAGGCCTACTCGGGGCTCTGAGATCATAATCTGAGCCAAAATCAAGAGTCAGACACTCAACTGACTGAGCCACCCAGGCGCCCAAATTCTTTTGAAAAAATCCAAAGCTACACAATAAATTTCCTTAAAAATTAGCCTCAGAGTCATAGTCATACCTGATGCATTTATATGTAATATTCACATAGATGTGTAAAACACAAAAGTCAATTTAGTTCTATCCCTTTCTATAATTTCCTGCTGCTACATAAGAAAAAATAAATATATAATCTGCACACATGCTGAGAGGGCTTAATGGACATCAGAGGACCAGGTAAGTTTCAAATGTGGTTAATATTCACCAAAGAAGGTTTGCTGCAAGAGGTAAATCTTTGAGTTATGAAAAATATAATTTAATGATGGAATGAGCCAACTGAAAAGTTGAAGTTTCCAGTGGAATTTTAGTACATTCCCCTCACCCTCAAAAATCCCCAGAATACACTGAGGGAATACTCTATGTCAAAAGGGTGCCGGATGCCTTCACCCTCATCCTCACTGGAGATGAGGAAGTGAAAGCTCAAAGTCACACCATATGTGAATGCAAGAGTAGAATCTCAACCTCAAATCCTTCCAGTTTGCCACAGCCATTGATGGAGGACAACATCCAATTGATTGATGCAGTTGAAACTCTCCAGTACTAAGCTATGATTGTTGTCCTAACCCATTACCTAAAGGTAAAATGCTTTGAGACAGGAGACAAAAATACTTGATAAAATTTATTTTTGCTGGCTACCAATAAGATGGATTGTAGATGGGCTATCAGTGAACTCACATTAATCACGCTGCAAGCATAATTAACAAGCATAAATCTTGGTGGTTTATAGCAACTCACTCACATCAGAGGGGTCAGTCAAGGCTCTGCTCCAAGACTTCTTAACCACAGAGCTGCTCCCATCTGAGATACAGCTGGTCTTGGGGCAGAGGGAAGAGAAAAGACGGCAGAACCACACAGTTACTCTGTGCTTCTGCCCAGAAGTACAACACATGATGCAAATTTCATGCATCAAAGCACATCACATGACCAGGTCTGACCTCAGTGGGGTGGGAAAGTGTAATTCTCCCATGGGAAGGGGTGGTGAACATTCTGAAATAAAATACAATCTAACATAAATGGTAAAGCAACAAAGCCAGAAACAACTTTGGTTTTGCTTTGATATCTTGCATCTTAAACCAAAATATAAAAAACATCAAAAGGAGTGAGAGAATTCCAAATAATGCAAATTGTGTTTTTACATGATTTCTCTGATCCCATTCATTAATCATAGAGGGCTAGAAATAGGTGGTAGCAATAAGTCCACTGGAGATAAGGCTAGTGAAAATGTAGTGAATGGGTAAATATTTCAAATGTAGCACACAGAGGTGTCAGCCATTTAGAGGAAAGTGCACAGATTTTGAGACAAAGGTTCAAATATCTATAGCCATTTTGACTCTGATACTTTAACCTCTGACCGTCATCTTCCTAGCATGTAAAAGCTTTTCATTTATTTATTCATCTTACTTAGCCTCGAGTCTGGGCCAGGCCCAGGAATAGCAGGGAGATGTTGCAGAGAACAAGGGAGATGGAATCTGTTCCTCAGAGAGTGTATGAGCCAGTGTGGTGCTGACAATTATGGCGAGAGTGATGTGCCATGTAACACATACCACCAGGAAGAAATGGATGGGTAGGTCCTGGCTTGGGTGTGACTGGTGTAGTTAGGGGTAGGGGGGACATCCTTAACCCCATAGAGGGTACATAGTATGTAACCTGCTGAAGTTCCCTGCTCTGTCCCTCAGAGATTTGGGTGTAACTTAAACCTGAGGTCCAGGGCCTGGCAGCTCAAAGCCCATCACTCAGTTTCCACACTTAACTACTCTCCTAGATTCTTCCGTGTTGTATCCGGAGGAAACATTCAGCCTTTCCTTTTTTCCCTAAGAAACTCAATCAGACATCATTCTGTATTTCCTCATCCTTCCCTTCCTCCATGTGGGGCAGTGTTCTTGGTGCTGAGACTAAATCAGTAAACCAGGCAAGATCCCTCTCCCACGGAGCCTATATTTTAGTAGTGGAGACAAATCATCAGGGCTTTTTAAAATCGCTCATAAATAAATATGATGATGCAAATAGTATTAAGTACTGTGATTAGTCACTTTTCTGAAGATTTGGTGTATTCTGGTGTGTTTTCTAATGCCACCAAGCAAGTCCCCAATTTCCAATGGATACTGAGTGGGTTTCTTACACATTTAACTCAATTCTGACA
The DNA here is from genome assembly GCF_003265705.2 of Callorhinus ursinus. NCBI lineage: Eukaryota > Metazoa > Chordata > Mammalia > Carnivora > Otariidae > Callorhinus > Callorhinus ursinus. The sequence goes on from NW_027397072.1 coordinate 84,432,219, forward strand.
CCAGCTACCCAAAGAAACATTAGATCCCAGAGGTAAAGGGCTCAGCCCCACAAGACTGACCCCACTTCAAATACCAATCTCAAGGCCAGTTTGCCACCTTGTTCTTCTAAACAACTGGTTGAAATCAGGGTTTTCACAACCTCCATCTTGGGTCTGATAATTTTCTAGAATGGCTCACAAAGCTCATAGAAATACTTACATTGGCCAGGTCTTTATAAAGGATATTATAAAGGATACAGATGAACAGCCAGATGAAGAGGTACACAGGGTGAGGTTCAGAAGGGTCACAAACACAGGTGTGCTGTGCCCATGGAACTAGGGCACAGCACCCTCCCAGCATGTGGATGTATTTAGCAACCTGGAAGCTCAACAGATCACTTCATTCAGGAGTTTATATAAAGCATAATAGGCAGCCCCCCAGCCCTTCCCAGAGGTTGGTGGGTGAAGTTGGATGTTCCAACCCTCCAACCAGTTGGTCTTTCTAATGACAGGCTCCATCCTGAGGTGATTTAGGGGCCCCACCCTGTCACCTCATCAGCATAAACTCAGGTATGCTCAAAAAGGGGCTCCTTATGGATAACAAAAGACCCCTTTATCACTCTGATCACTTAGGAAATCCCATGGGTTTTAAAAGCTCTGTGCCAGGGCGCCTGGGTGGCTCAGTTGGTTAAGCGACTGCCTTCGGCTCAGGTCATGATCCTGGAGTCCCGGGATCGAGTCCCACATCGGGCTCCCTGCTCAACAGGGAGTCTGCTTCTCCCTCTGACGCTCTTCCCTCTCGTGCTCTCTATCTCTCATTCTCTCTCTCTCAAATAAATGAATAAAAACTTAAAAGTTCTGTGCCAGATGCAGGGAGAAGACCAAATATATATTTATTATAAATCACAGTGTTAACATGTATCCTAGAGGAAGGGCACAGACTGGATTGGTGGCCATAGAATGAAGTGGATGGACTAGAGAGATGATTTAGAAGGAGAACATGCCAATCCTAGCAATTTGATTAGAGGTTAGAGTGCAAGAAAGAGAAGAGTCAGGGATGGAGGCCACTTGCTGAACTGTCCACGTTCAAGTGTCTGATGGGAAGAGAGGGAAGGGTCTGGAGCCTAGGAGAAGGGATAGAGCTGGATACCTGGATCAGGGGGCATACGGGGGGTATCTGGAGCCATGAGAGTGAATGATAGCTTCCAGAGGGGTGGGTAATGTTGAATGAAAAAGAAAAGGCCTGTGAGGTCCAGTGACATTTAAATGACAAGGAAAGAGAGAGAGGAAGACAAAGCTTTCCAAGGACCAGCCAGAGAGACAGAAAGAATAAAGTGGGCAGCTTCAGAGATCAAGGAAATGCACGCAGATCAATACATCCACGCAGATCAATACATCCATGCAGATCAATACATCCATTTGATGGTAGAAAGCTGTATAGAATGGGGGCTCTTAATTGTAATGGGGGATCTCAATAGTACCTCCTTGTGGAAATCGTGCAGGGGTTTTCTTGGTGTGTGTGTGTGTGTGTGTGTGTGTGTGTGTGTGTGTGTGCGCGCGCGCACGCGCGCTTTCTCAGTGACTGAGGGATGATACTGGCATTTACTGCATGGAAGCTGGGGCTGCAGGGTGACCCACCAAGGTTGAGACAAAGTGAATCAGTATTTCAGGAAACTACCCCACCAGAGGCAGCACCCTGCTGGTAGCAATTAGCGTGCCCAGCTCCCGACCCTGATTTCCAAATACTGCTCTTTATGGAAAAAAGGAATCAGAGCTCATTGGAGAAATGGCTGCCCTGTCTAGGGCAGGGAATGGGCGAGGTGAACTCGGGTCGTCTCATGCCAGTGTCTTATTAACCAAATACATGAACCAGCAATCCCGTGCCTGGGTTTTGACCCAAGAGAAATGAAAATTATGTCCACAGAAAGACTTGTTTGTATGCAAATTTCACAGAGCTGTATTCTCACTTACCCCAAACTGGAAACAACCCGAATGGCCAGCCACAGCTGAAGAAACAAAGTGCGGTGTATCCCACAGGGCAGCACGACTCAGAAATAGTAAGGGATCCACCACAGCGCGCCCAGCAACAGAAATAAATCCCCAAAACCCTGTGCTGAGGGGACAAAATAACAGACTCCGAAGAGCCCATACTGTAATCCTTCCCTTTTGTGAAATTCGAGAAAAACAAAACTGGTCAAGGGTGATGAAAGCAGATAATGCTGAGTGAACATGAGCACAAGAGAAGTTTGTGGGTGCTGGAAATTCTTCGTGCAATGGTAGCAGAGGGGACACAGGCCAAAGCTACCAGACTCTGCAGTGACAAATGTGGAATTTTCCATAAATAATATTACAGTGAGGCTGATATTTTAAAGACCATACAGGGAAGTCCAAAGGACACAGGAGCTAGCTTGGTGGGCTTTTTGGCCACTGGTCAAATTGGGACCATGTGAACATCAAAAGGAATAGTTACTGTAAAAAAAAAAAAGGAGTAAATAAAAATCTAGGGGGCCATAGTGTGTGTGTGTGTGTAAGAGAGACAGAGACAAGCCTGTCTTTACTTAGGATCCCTATGGAGGAGGTTAAACATACAAAGAAAAGTCAGGAAGTGCCTTTCGGTGAAGTCAGTGGTTGTGGGTGAGGGAGACTAGGGTGGGCTTTTGGGGGTGCCAATAATGCTCTATTTCTTGACCTAGGTAGTGATTATATCTGGTGTTCACTTTAGAATTATCTGTTAAACTGCACACGTCTGCATGGATGTTCTATTTTACAATAGAAAGTGCGCCTTCTAAAAATACCACTTCAACCCATTGACTCCATTTCTCTCATCAAAGTACCTGTTAAATTTCACAAGGGGAGATGCATGCATAATTAAAAATGGAACTAATTCTTATGTAAACGTTATCAAGAAAGCCATTTTAAAAAAGAGGTGGGGCTTCTTGGATAACCCAAGAGGAAAAATAGCAAGTGGACAGAGGAGCAATACCTCAATAATAAACGATCTCTCCTTGTTCGAGAAGGCTTCCCAAATGCCCCCAGCTGTAAGGTGTCTACTCTTTTCTAAGAATGGAAAGAAGAAACAGCATGGAGGGCCTCCTTCGTCGGATTGAACATCCCCCTAACTTAGGGGCTTCGCTGGGTTGCTTTCTCAAGCTCCCTCGGAAAATACTAATTAAATTATCAAAAGAAATTTGATTTTCAAAAAAAGGGATTTGATTAGGACCTTGAGGAGAACTGATTAGAGCCTAATGCTTTCCAAGGTTGGTGTTAGGGGCTCCAGCAGCGCGTGCTTGGGGCTAATTGATGAAGGCACCGCTTGTTCACGGTGGCTCCCCTCTCCCCGCCCCCCCGCCCCCCGTGATGTACTTGTACTCCCCTATCATTACCTTGATAATAAAAGGCTGGGTGATCAAAACTGAAAATAAGAGGCAGATTCCATCTCTCCTAGCTTAATCTTGGGTGAAAACCTTTTCATCTTCAGGGTGCTTTCCCGCCCCCCCTCTTCATTTTAATACATTTATTCCACTTTGCCCAGAAAATTATTTTGGTCTCACACAACTCTTATTTATTCATTCTCGTGGATGAAAGCAGAAGCCTGGATAATGCAAAATGATACAAATCCAGAAACCTTTTATATTTGACTTTCAAATGTGAGCTTGTACTTACATTTGATTATGCGTATTTTTAATATTCTGGGGATTCAATTCAGACAAAATAAATGAATCGCAGGATAAGCATCTAACTGGAAAAAGTGTGAGCTGTTCCTCTGGGTTCCAAGCCCCATTGCTTAGCCAAAATCTAGCTCCAGGGGACAGGAGGTGTGACTCCTGACAGAAGACAGATGGAGACCCATCTAAAGGCACAGACCTTCTAGCCTGAAGCTGGGTTCGGGAAGCTCTGGCTTCCCTGGATATCCGGGGTGTCCTGTTCACCCCCCTGCTGCCCATCGTCTCAGAGCACGTATAATATGTGCTGCTAATTATCTAGAAAGGAGGTTTCATCACCAAAAAGATTGCTTTCCATCGGTGCAAAGAATTGCTTTGCTAATCTTTCCTTCCCAGCCAACCCTGACTTTCAGTTCTCGGCAGAGGTCCCCCACCCCCACTCAAGGTGAGCACATTATACACCATGAGGCAAGGATCATGGGGGGCCACCCTAGAGTATGACCAGCACAACGATTATGTTTATAACCAATCATCTGTCCATCATAATGGGCAAATTATTACCAAATGGGGAAAACACGCAGGGGAGCAAACATGCTGTTGGAAGCAGCCCACCCTGAGTGGCATCTCGGGGTCTTGGAGACTAACCCCCCCTTCAGCACCCTTGCCCTGGCGCTCGATCTGACTGGGAAACCAGGATCTCTGTGAAGACACTCACCATGGTCCCTCCCAGCTTCCTTCCCCTCTGTGCACCTCCCCTTACAGAAGCCGCAGAGCCCATGGTCACTTTCTTTGTAGCCAAGGTTTGTGTTGAGGTTTTACCACTGGGGGAAAACTGGGGACACTGGCAGGAAAGTGACATGATCAGAAGTGCTTCGGAGAGAGAGAGAGACAGGGAGAAAGAGAGAGAGAGAGCGAAGGAGGGTGAAAGGGAGAAGACGGGAGGGAGGGGGAGAGAGGAAGGATGAAAGAGGGAGGAAGGACATTTTCTGTAACTAACCTCCTGTGGTCTCCTCTCTTCCAGCTAATGGAGAGACCACATGGGGAGGTGAGGAGGCAGATTATGCCTGTCCAAGTTAACAGTGCCCTTCTAGGAGTTTCTCTCCTCTTAGGGCATCTCTCTCATCCCTCCTTGTCCTGAAGGAGGGAGCAGCTGAGGTCCTGTCTCCCGGGCTGGGAGCAGAAGCCTGGGGTCCGCGCGTTTCCCTGTAAAGCCTGGCCAGTGTCTCACTCCTCAGTGTGGCCCAGGCTGCTGGCCACGGAAGCAGGCCTCCCGGGTCTAAACTCTGGGTATCGGGCCAGCCCTAGCTGCCCAAATCCACAGACTGATTCCTCTCTGAGACCCTGGCACTTGGAGGCTTTCTTCCCTCAGCCCTGGGTCCTCAGTTCCCTCAGGCCTCTCCTCCCGCGGGACTGCTGTCTTCTGAGGCTATGCCCAAAGGATGGGGAAGAAACCTTCCCTGTCCTGTGCTTTCCTCCAGAGCTATCTAGAAGTTTCAGGTGTGGGTGAATTAACTCCGCTCTTAACTAGAATCCCTGCCCTGCCCTGTCTCCTACAGCCCCCCTCCCAAGCTCCCGAAGGTCTCCCCTAGACCCCCGCCCCCAGTGGGAAATCTCCCTATGTCCCAGCCAGCCCCTGATCTGCATTTTCAGCAAACTCCGCTCACAACTCTCAATTGGCCCTTGATTTGCAAGCAAATATAATTTTGAAACATAGAAGGAAATAAAAAACAAGCAACATTTTCTTCCTCACTTCAACACATTCTTGCCATAGAGTTAAAATATCTCATTTGTCAGGCAGACCTCAGCACAAACCCCCTTTCTAGGGAGTTTGCAGCCTCCCTCTTAAGCTCTGAATGCCACCAGTTCAATGAAAGGGAAGCTTACATCACCTATGAGAAAAGAAAAATGCATCTGTTTAATACCACGCAGACATTATGTCTGCAGAATTCTTCAGGAAGATCACTAAGGATGCAGTGCAAGAAATGAATTAAACATGGACAAGACAGGAGACAGGCTAGTTAAGATGCTGTTGCAAAAACCAGGGCAAAGGATGACAATGGATTTAACCAAGGCAGCGGTCACGGAATGGAAGAGACACAATCAAGAGGCGTCAAGATATTCATATTACGGTTGACATAGTAAGGCTTCACCTGCGGTTTGTTCCGGGAGGAAGTAGCTTTCACATGGAATGAAGGAAGGGGCATGAGCAGAAGCCAGGCTGGTGTATCACAAGTGTAGTAGACCAAATGGAAGAAATCTAAGATTCCATCAGGCTAAGCCTATGAACACTGGGAATTGGGACTTAATGTGTCGGCTCAGTGTCCCAGGCTGAATTTTCCAGAAGCAGATGCTGAGATGAGGCTTGGGGTGCAAGACATTCAATAGAGATTTTTATTGGCTGAATTGTGTCCCTACCTCCCCAGTTCCTATGTTGCAGCCTTCACTCTCAGTACCACAGAATTCAACTGTATTTGGAGATAGGGTCTGGAAAGAAGTGAGTAGGTTAAAATGAGGTTATTAGGGTGGGACCTAATCCCGTATGACAGGTGTCCCCGTAAGACAAGGAGACTGGGATACAGACACACAGAGGGAAGATGATATGAAGACACAGGAAGAAGACAACCATCTAGAGCCAAGGAGAGAAGCCTCCTGAGAAACCGACCCCACCAACACCTTGATCTTGGACTTCCACCCTCAAGGACTGAGAAGTTTCTTCCTGTTGCTTAAGCCATTCAGTCTGTGGTACTTTGTTATGACAACCTGAGCTGACTAATAAGGAGGTCAACCCCTGTGAAGGGGGTGGGAAACACCCAGCAGAGGAGAAGCTCAACTGTCATGTGAACCCCCCAAAGCCTTAGCCAGGCTGGCAGGGAGCTCTGGGGCAAGAACAATTCATCAGAATCACGGAATATCTGTGCCTTCATGATCTGCCTCTCTGTCTCCAGATGAGGGCTGCCCTTGTATGGCTGTGACCTCAGGCTAGGTGGCTCTCCACAGCTGAGGTGGACCATCAGGGAGCTGAGGAGTAGAGGCTGTCGGCGTCCCCATGCTACTCGCACTGGGCACAGACGGTGCCATGAAGGAAGTGGCATTTTCCATGTCTATCACTGTCCACGCCTTGCCCTGCTCAGGTACACGCTATGCTCTCCACAGATATTCAAGATTCTACTGGGCCTCTGTCTCTGAGAAGCAGCGTGGAAGAGGGGAGCAGGAGGAAAACTACACTGCTCTGTTTCATCTCAGAGCCACCCTGATACTTCCCACCGTCCTCTCTCTCCTCCATGGACTCAGCAATGCCTGCAGTTAAAGAGGGCCAAGTCTCAGAATGCCCCAGATATCCCATAGATGCAGACGTTCAGAAGTTCAGGGAAGTGGGTAAGTTTGAATGGATGGATTATGGGCAACCTGCACATCCGTCTTTTCTGCACTCCCCTCACCACAGCATGAATAAATGGGCCACCAGCACCACCGAAGGACCCTGTGGTTGTATCCTCTGTAGGCTAAAGTTCAGGGTGGGAGACAGGGCAATGGAGTAAGTTTTCTGATCTTCATGGGCATAACTGAGACCTGGACAGCTAGAGGCAGGTGACACTGCAGTCGCACTCAGGGACGGTTCTAAATCACTGGTGAATGGAATTTGCCCCCGCCCCCCAATGGGCAAAACCTTAGTTTGTCCATCTGTGTGGAAGAAGAGATCTGGATCTATACTGACTCGTGAGCTGTGACTCACAGATGAGTCGCCAGTGAGGGATCTGGAAAGAGCCAAATTGGAGAACCAGTAGAAGGAGGTCTCAGAGAGAAGAATGTGGTTAACCTCTTGGAATGTCTACAGAATGTGATGCAATTTTAATTCCATGTGAATCCTCATGAGAGACATCCCCCCAGAGCAAGGCTCTCCATCATCAGGTGTACGAGATGACGTGTTCTGTAGCAGTCAGTCAGCGCTTTCCCCACCACCCCATACAATGGCCATGTGGCTGGGTGGCAGGAATGGGGCTTATGCAGCAAGAGGGCCTTCTCCTCACTCACAAGGATCTGGCTACTTCCAAGAGCAGAGGTCAACACTGAGCCCCTGATATGGCACCATTCTCTGGGGGGTGGGGAGTTACCTTTTAAGAGATTCATGACATTGTGCTTCTTTCATGATGGAGGAGGCAGCAATCTGTCTTCAGAATGATAAACTCTAATCTGGGTATGGATTTACCTTTTCTGTGCTCAGGGCTCTGCCAGATCCCCAAATGTGGACTGGAAGAATTCCTCATTTGTAGCCATAATATCCCTTGCAACTTTCACTCCACACAGGACAAATTTTCCGATGGTGGAAGTTCATGAAATAGGCTAGTCTTATCCCATGGCCCACCACCACCCAGAAGCAGCATCAATAGAGTGGTAGAATGGCCTTTTGAAGTTATGGTAGCAGAAGGGAGGAACACCCTGAAAATTGATGGAATCTGTCCTATAGGATTTAACATGTGTATATAACATTAATCTAACATTGAATACGTAGTTATAAATTGAATACCCATTTGTTTGGGTTATCCCCACCCCAGTCAAGAACTAGAATGAGGCCAGCCCTCCAGAGGCCCCCCTGATCTTGTATATATCTTCCCCATGACAGTCCCCTTCCTCCCTTTACAGATTCGTTTTTGCTGTAAGCACCATTCGTTAAGCCACCATTTTAGTGGCTTAAAACCACACAAATATATTACCTTATAGTTTTGACCATCAAAAGTCTAAAAAATGCATATCATAGGCAAAAATCAAGGTGTTGGCAGGGCTGCATTCCTTCTAGAGGCTCTAGGAGACAGTCAGTTCCTTGCCTTCCTAGCTCCTAGAGGCTTGGAGCGTCTCCTAGGGGCAACCCCCTTGGCCCATGGCTCTACATCAGCCAAACCTCTGCTTCTGTCCTCACATCCGCTTCTCTGAGCCCCTTGGTTCGCTTTTATAGAGACCCTTGTGAGGACATAGGCCCCACCCGGATAACCCACAGTGACCACCTTATCCCAAGACCCTTAACTTAACCATATCTGCAAAGTCCCTCTTGCCAGAGAATATAACATATTCACAAGTTCCAAGGATTAGGACATGGATATCTTTGGGGCTGTTTTTCTGTCCACCACACCCACTCTCTGGACTTCTTAGGTAATCGTTTCTTCAAATAAAGCTGTTTTTTAAATGAATTGATTGGGGCTGTTCATCACTACCTAGTGAGTTTTAAGTTAGGCCATGGCATGGTAGTGAGCTGCTTTTGATTCGACCATCATTCCTTGGCCCTGTCCATTTTGGCCAGGAAGGCAGAAAGCCATGGTATAAGACATGCATCGTTCACATGAACAAGGAATGGCTTTTGACCACTTGGTTGTTGCATGGACTTTTCTCATGACCCTGAGAGATGTATTATTATCTCCATTGTTATTCCCATTTAACAGATGAGGGAAATGAGGCTCAAAGATCTAAAGCAACTGGCTTCAAGCTGCTCAGTTAATGAATGTCAGAGCTGTGAGTCAACACGCTAGTCTGTGTGACACCAAACCCTACCTTCTTTCTATTCCATCACAGGCTCCCCATGAAGAGAAGTAATTCCTTTTATTTGCGGATAAAATGAAACTGAGGTGGGACACCCCTGTGCAGATATAATCCCATTTTGCTGATACAGCAGCCCCAAGAGTGGATAAACATGTTTTGTACTATGAGCCAACTGTAGATAGCCCATGCAGCATCAGTAACTCTAATGTACATTTCCCTGAAATTTCCATTTGCTCATTTTATTGTCTATCATTAGGTTCTGCAGAAGGAAAAAAAAAGAAAGACAGAAAGAAAAAAAAAAAACTACCCACTAAGTAACCTTAGCAGAAGCCTGGCTTGTTTCATGTAGGAGAATGGTGTGTTGGGTTAATGACTCCAGTAACAAAATGCACGCCAGGGTCATTATTTATAATGGGTAGTAACAAAAAGCAGTAGCAAAGTTGGCATGGGGCAACATGCAGTGTAAAATTTTAATTGCAAGGCCTTTTCTGGAATCTGATTTGAAATGTCTTGTGGTTATAAAGCGAAAACAGCTTTCAAGAAAGATAGGCGAGGTTTTAGAACTGTGTGCATGTTTGCTTGGAACACCTGAGAAAGGGATGCTGGCCAAATCTCTTCTCCCTGACACTTCTGTTGCATTATCATCAAATTAGAAATCATCTGAGCACTGACTAAGTGCTTAGCACACATAAAATCTGAGCAGAAAAATAGCATTAGTATCCCTGTTCTAAGGTCAATTCAAAAATCGTTGTCTGAGGGGCACCTGGGTGGCTGAGTTGGTTAAGCGCCTGCCTTCGGCTCAGATCATGATCCTGGGGTCCTGGGATGGAGCCCTGCATCAGGCTCCTGGCTCAGCAGGGAGTCTGCTTCTCCCTCTCCCTCTGCCCTTCCCCCTGCTTGTGCACTCTCTCTTGCTCTGAAATAAATAAATAAAATCTTCTTTAAAAAAAATCATGGAGCCTATTCATCAAATCCATTACACAAATCTACTTTTCTTGAAAAAGAAATCACCTGATGATATGATCAGGCTCAGGAGCCCTTTCTTTGCTTCATGTCACAGAGTAAATATGTCCTGATACATGATGACCTTAACAATGGTTGGCATTTATGGGCCACTCACCATGTTCTAAATGCCTCATGTGTGTTCACTCTTCATGACCTCCTTATTTTACAGGTGGGGACACTGCACAGAGACGACCACTTTTCCATGAGCTGGGAAGGGCAGAGTACAGCCTGGAATTCAATGAGACTCCAACCTTCTTGCTCAGCTTATATCCTGCAGATCTCTGCGAAGACTGTAAGCCTTTTGAAGGCAAAATCTGTCCACCACATCTGGCATATTTTTGTTTATTGTTCAATATTCCTGTTAACTATTGCCGCATGACAAATACCCAAACTTAGTGGCATTAAACAACCATTTTATTATGCTCACAGATTCTTTGGGCAGGAACTTGGATAGGGCACAGAAAGGATGACCAGTCTCTTCTCCATGATGTCTGAGGTCTCAGCTAGAAGGACAAACAGCTGGAGGTAACTTGAAGACTAGACACTAGAATCATCTGGAAGTTCTGAGTAGGCATATCCCAAGAGGGGGCACTGGAGGGCAAGCATTCCAACCAAGCCAGATGGAAGCTGCATGTCTTTTACGATCTGAAGATCATATATATGGACTCTTGCATCTTTCTCTATAGGTGGAAGACGGAGCAGAACCAAGCCCATCCAGATTCGGTGGGACGGGACATAGACTGGTGGGAGGAGACATAGACCATCCTGTATGATGTTCTCAATTTTCTTAGTTTCCAAATAGTGTGTGAAATCTTTCTTGTCAGGACAAGTGGATTTCCTTTGATGTGGGGGAGCGAATGGCCCAAATTCCTCGTGATGCACAGGGCACTTTATGGTTAATAATCTGTTGTTCATTATAATGATCTATAGTCTCTATCATAACAAATGGGCTGGAACCGCAGATATATTTACTGCTTTAATTTAGTTGCTAGCATTAGGCTTATTTTGACGTATTTTTCTCTCCATTTGGACTGAATGTCTTTTATCTGAGCTTATCCTCACTGCCAATAAGTTTAGCATTCACCAACAGCTCGAAGCCCCGATATTATACATCTCCCCTTCTATTAATCTTCTGTAAGTTCATCTTTATAGCTGTGAATCCATTCATTACCCCAAGCTGTCCTTCACATTTGTATGTCGTTCCATTTAGCTAAACCAAACTTTCTCTATCGGGACTAAAGTTCTTTTGTCATTTTAATAGCTTTGAGAGCTTTTTCTTAGAGCTGGCACTGAGTTTCAGATTGTCCACAAAGAACATATGGATACTAATAATATTCTTTGTTGGTTTCATCTTAACCTCTACGGCTCTTCTGTCAATTTATGCCCAAGAAGACCCATAAGGTCTGAGTATCCCTAAAACATTCTACATCCTGTAAGACGACCTATAGTTTGGTGGTTCTCCCCCAGCACTAGACACTACATTTCATTTGTCCATCTTATTCCACAAAAGCTTTAGTCTTGATTCTACTCACCTACCTCCTCCCTAATTGATGCAGGCGAAGTATGGCGAAAAATCAATATGATCCATATTATGAGATAGGAAAGGAAGAGATGTGTAAACGAGGGAAGGGAAGGGGGAGGGAGGAGAGAGAGAAAGGGGAAGGTGCAGAGAGAAGAGAAAGGTCAGTTCTCATCCGGAGCCGCGCTACGGGAGGTGGGCACGCTTCCCAGCTCGGGGATGAGACTACAGAGCAGCCAGGAGATGAAGATTCAGAATCAGAATGTCACAATCAGGGCGAATGTGATGCCCCAGCCCCGGGGCCTGTCCCTTCCTCCACAGGCCCAGCCTCGCCCTGGGGAAGGGCAGGCAGGTGAGCAGGTTAGAATTACGTGCTGGTTGCTGGGCTGGCTGCGGAACATGGAAAATCCTGGCCTGGGTTGAACCCTCCTGGGGGAATAATAATCTGTGTACATTACAGGAGGTACTCTTTGCACCGATTCTGGGTTGGGCAATGAACAGGAGGTTATAGGCAATGCTGAGACAGTTGATGACAATCTCTCCTCTCAACACATTTCCACTCTAGATGGGCCCACGCGACACGCACAGCAACTGACAGGACTAATCGCTAATGCAGGGCAGGCCCAGGAGCTCAGACTGGGGAGATGTCCCGCTGCCTGAGGTTGTCAGGGCCACTTCACAGGGGAGGGAGGGAAGGCTTGGGGAGGCAGGAGAGGGAAGGTCAAATTCCATTGACCGAGACCAGTCTGGTTGGGGTGGGTGGAGAGAGAACGAACTCATCCCTTCAGTATTTCAGAGACCATTCCTGGGAGCCACGTCAATAAGGAAACCCACAGTATTTAGGAATTCCACTGAGGCCTGCCAGTGAGCATCTGCACTGCCTCCCCGGGGCCCTTGGTCAAAGAGAGAAGAGCCACTTTGTCACAGATATACTCTGCTTCTACTGCCACAGAAAGCAGCCACAGGCCCTTTCTGTCTGCTTCAGCTGAGGCTGGGAATCCTCTGGAGCCGCAGAGGTCCTCCTAGGTTTCGCCCACCGGTTCTCCCACTTAGCGGGCACAAGCAGCACGAATGCTCTGAGCACCTTCTCAACCTTTATGAACTAGGCACTGAACGTGCATAAATGCCCCCTGGCAGCCCAGCGAGGCAGGTTTGAACGGCAACCCTGTTTTGTCCCCAATGAGAAAAGAGGCACAGAGATGTCAAGTAACTTGCCCAAGGTCACAAGGCTAGCAAGAGGTACTGGATTCAAGGCCAGGCAGAATCCAGAGCATGCATCCTGACTGCTCGGCTGTGCTACCTCCTAACATCCCCCAGAGCTACGCCCCCATGGGTGTGCTCCAACCCTGCCACTGGGGAGTGTAGATGAGCTGAGTGTTTAGTTGCCCTGGGCACAGCTCAGGTCTCTTCATCCTGGAAAGATGCTCTTCTGAATTACAGCTGAGACTCCACTTCCAGGCCCACTTGCATAGGACTTAAACACAGAGACTCCTCCCAGGGGAGAAAGGCCCCATACCCCCAGTGTGACTCCCCTGCTGTCCCTGGGCCCCAGAGCTCGCAGCAAACAAGAGGGGAACCCAGCAGAAGACTCAGGATCCCATCTATCTGTGGGGCTCCAAGGGGCTGCAAGGGACGTGTCAGCCCAGCTCTGTAGTTTGAAACCTGCAGTTAGATTCAGGCAGCCTGTGAGAAGTGAATTGAGTCCCCTGGACTTTAAATCAGAGTTCTGTTGTGTGCATTTTTCTTGGAAGGATAGGCTGCAATCAAAATTTTCCAGGGTCTGGGACACAGTAAGAAGTATCTGGCCCTTGCCAGGTCAGAGCTATCTAATTGCTGCTCCATCAGTCACTGCGGGCCAGCAACAGTGTATATACAACCCTTGTCTCTCACCAGCTTCAGGGACAGACAACTAGGGCCCACACCAAACCTGAGCAGCATCGGTAGAGGCACTAAACACAGACCTGCTGATAACTACTCAATAAATATAAATAACCATCAGCTGTTAACAAATCATAGTCAGCTGATATTAAGGAATTATTCCTGATTTGGTAAGGCTGGGTAATGAAATTGTGATTGTCTTCTTTTAAAATCCTTAGCCTCTGGGATGGAGAAGAGTGGGGAAGTAATGAAAGAATGGCAAGTATTACAATCTTTGAAGCCAGAGCTGAGCACTTAGGGCTTCCTTATACTATTCTACTTTTGATTTTTTTTAAATTCCATAATAAAAGTTTGAAAAATAAAAATACACCAAAGCCACTATTCTTAACGAGATGCAAATGACTGAGCCAAGTGAAAGTGGTACTTCTCCTGGAAAGAGAAGCCTCCCCACTCCCCGCAGGCGCATGGGGGCAGGGGGTGTCGCCTGCGCTGGTGCCCACCTTCCACCTGCCCGGTCCCCTGGAGGCCAGCAATTGGCGCCAAGCGGGGAAAGGAAAACAGGCGAGATGTGGGTCCCACCGGGAAAGGGTTCACGGTCCTGGCATTCTCCCACCTTGCGTCTTTGGGCACTTCACCTTCCAGGTCTCGGTTTTGCTCTTCATAAAATGGTTGGACGTCAGGAGAGGTGCGTGGACGGCAAGGGGGTCCGTGGGAGCGCCTCCAGAGTTGTACAGGTGCGGCAGAGTCGCATTTTCCTGAGACGGCTCGGGGTCACGGGGGTGGATGGAGAGGATCATGACTGGGAAGAGGGAACACACACACACGCACACACAGACACGCGGGCGCGCGCGCGCGCGCCTCCCTCCCTCTTCCTCCCACTCCGCCCCCCCCCCCCGAGGGGCGGTACCCCGGTACCTTGGGGGAGGTTTTCGGGCGGAGGACCGGGAGAGGACGGCGCCCCGGAGGGCGGCGGGCCGGGGGGGGGAGGGGAGGGGAGCAGGAGCGGGGTCTGGGCCGCTGCAGCCGGGGGCCCCTCCCCGCCGTCCCTCCCCGCTGTCCCCTCCCCCTCGCCTCCTCCGGGTCCCCGGCAGCGGCGGCTGGAGGAGCAGCCGGCGGCGCAGCGGCCGTGCAGCCTTTGTCTCGGGGCCGCGGGGCGGCGGGGCCCAGCGCTGGCGTAAGTGACCGCGGCCCGGGCCGCTGGGGTTCGGCGGGGAGCGGGCCGGGGAGTGCGGGTGCTCCCCGCGGGGCTGCGGGGCCGGACGGGCGGGGAGCCGGGCCAGTGCGCGCCCTACGAGGCGCTGCGGGCGCGGGGGGTGCGGCGGGGTGCCGGGGTGCCGGGGTGCCGGGCGCCGCAGCCTTGAGCCCGAGGACGTGCGGCTTGGGTGCCAATCCTGGCGGCTGTGTTTCTCGGGGCAGAGGCCACGCGGGAACGGAGGAGGCAGAGAAGACAGGCAGTGATGGAGAAACGGGAGAGGAGCCGGCGAACGTCACCATCATTACCATCATCATCACCACCACCACAGCCTCCACCGTCACCATCACCACCATCACCATCACCATCTCCATCTCCATCTCCATCTCTGCCCGTCGCCCATCCCGGCGGCTCCCGACCTCCCCTCCCCTCTCATTTCCCCGGGTAAAATCAACTTTATCAGAGTATTTGCTTTTCCTGGGTGATACTTTGAAACCGCGACAGAGTGCCCCAAATTAGGGATAAGTACCTGTGCGGTGGGGCATTCGGTCCTCTTTCCTTTGCCAGTTAGCTACCTCGGCTTTCCCATCAGGAAAAGGACTACGGTGGTGCTCCCTTGCCCACAGGCAGCCTTCGATGGCTGGCAAGCTTTCAGTTTTTCTACTCTGGTGTTGGAAAAGGTTTTGTATATTTAAAGAAAATTTTTTCTCTCACTTGGGAATAATGATGATCGTGATGATAAAGTAATGTCTTCACTAAATTAAATAATCAAGACTTTTAAATTCTTCTCTCCTTTGATTTATGAGTGTCAGAATACCAGTAGCAAAGAGAGGCATAAGGAAAATGAAACTTTGACTAAAATACCAAGAACAGAAGCAAACCAGGTACGTTTGTAGAAAAATCATCCCAGAGGGCAGAAGGCAATGACTTTTGTCTAAAGTGTAGAAAGTGCTCTTTTAGTGGTTAGTGGCTGTAGATGTCATTATTTTTGGATGCATGTTGCGTCTTCTGGGTGCTTTTCACCCTACCTGAAGAATGTTTTAATTGTTGATGTTTCAAAACTGGCATTTACCTGCTCCAAAGGACTGCTGAGCAGTCAGAGCACAGATCAGCCAAGCCCGAGGGGCTGTTAGGAAGCCCAGCATGACAAAGCACAGAGATCTTCTTATGAAAAGTAACTTGCAGAACACAAGATCCTAAACGCTCTGTATTTTTGCCTATGAGCTAGAAAATGAATCTCGAACTTTCCATATTTTACGGTCTAGTCTAAGAAAGACAACTAGACAATCCTAAAGGGCTTGACATGCTTGGAACTGTCAGTATTATGGCAACGTTCCTTTGAAACAGGGTAATGAATCCCATGGTATGGTTTACCCTGTGTCCTGTTCCTACTTGGAGAAAAAATGATAATATTGAAAATAATGTGGACCCAGTTGAGCTGCAGTTGTCACTGCCCAAATTAAGATACCTTAAATGTTGAAATATGATTATATATCATTAACTCAAACCTCTCTAAGTTGTGAAATGGATTTTTTTTAAGTTTATTTATTTGAGAGAGAGAGGGAGGTGGGGAGCAGCAGAGGGAGAAAGAGAGAGTCCTAAGCAGACTCCAGGCTGAGCACAGAGCCCAACTGGGGGGCTCAATGTGGAGCTTGACATGGGGCTCAATCTCATGACCCTGAGATCACCACCCTGAGCATGACCTGAGCGGAAACCAAGATTTGGGTACTCAACCAACTGCACTACCCAGGTGCCCCTGTGAAATGGGGTTTTTAAAGAGTAGATGTGATTCTGGGGAGAATGACTTTGAAATCATCTCTTTCCCTAAAAATATTTTAGGGCCCCAAATTTAAGTAAGGTGTAGTCAATCTAAAGCAATTACATTTTTAGAACAGACTTAAGGAAGGGGCGCCTGGGTGGCTCAGTGGTTAAGTGACCAACTCTTGATTTCAGCTCAGGTCATGATGTGGGGCTCTGCACTGGGCGTGGAGCCTGCCTGGGATTCTCTCTCTCCCTTTCCCCCTGGTCCTCCCCACCCCTCTCTCTCCCCTTCTCTAAAAAAAAACAAACAAAAAACAAAAAAACCAAACAAAGCACCTCACCATGTTTCTGTTCTGGATCTTTGGGGAATAATTAGCATCTTTAGGAACTTCTGTGCCTTGGGTTGTTACTGAATTCTAGTGTTATATCCCACATAAATTGTTTTAACTCATATGAATTTTTATATCCCCATATGAATTATTAAAATTCTTAAAATTCAATAAATTCAATTCATAATTTAAAAATAATTCATTTATTTTATTGAAGTATGCTTTACATATGTAAAATGCACCACTCTTCAGTGTATAGCTTGATGAATTTTTATGTATGTATACCCTCATATTACCACCACCCAGAACAAAGTACAAAATATTTCCGTCATCCTCAAGTGTTCACCCCTGCCCATCCCAGACATAGTGCTCCTCTGACTGCTCTCAACATAGAAAAATAATTTCTTTTACTTTTCCCCCTGTTAAATCTGGTTGGCCTGTTCCTTCAGCAAATATGACCAAGTCCAGGCCCTGGGCCCAGCACCACACAGACATGAGCCTTCCCCTGGAGAGCAAATAAGGCCAATAATTAAACAAGCAAGGGTAATACTGTCTATGCAGATACAGAAGGTCATAGGAACTCAAGGCAAGCCATATCCCAGTTTTGGGGGATGTTTTGTTTTGTTTTTATGAGAGGGGAAGCTAAGGCTTTTTGGAGGATGTGAATGTTTCTGTTGGGATCTGAGAAATGAGTAGAAGGTAGTCAGCTAACACATGCAGGGGGATGAAAAGGAAAGATTCTTCCACGTGGAAGGAATATCATGAGCCATGGTTCAGAAATGAGAGCACATGGAGTGTTCTAGGAACACAAATAAGTCGGGGAGGATGGAAGTACAGAGCTGGGGAGAAGCACATTGAGATAGAGCTGGAGAAGCTGTAGGGTCCCAGCCAGAAAGACTAAGGCCATGAGGAGGGTGGGACTTTGCTCTAAGGGCAAGGAGAGTCTCTGGACAGGCTTTAGTCACAAGTGCACAGAATGAGATCCGATCACTCAGCCGACTACGTGGTATGAGATTATAGGAGGGACAGGGTGGGAGGCTGTCACCGCATCTAGGTGAGAGTCTGGGGTGGCTTTGATGAGGCAGTGGCAATGGGAATGGCGGGGGCGGGGAATGGATGGACCTGAAAGAGATTTAGAAAGTAAAATCAGCACAACCTGGTGTCTGACATGCAAGGATTCAAGGATGACCCATTGATTTTTTAGATCTTACAGAATGGGTAGATGATGGTACCATTGGAAATTCAGGGAGCGAATCTAGTTTGTATAATACCCTTCTTTGGGTATTTCTTTCCAAATACATTTAATGTCAGTTGCCAGCTAGCCAGTGGGACATTCAGGTAGAAATATCTACTAGGAAGTCGTAACAGGTAATTATGGGGCACATTCTATATGCCAGACACGCTCTGGACACTGTGAACAAGACAATGTGCTGTGCCCTTATGAAGCTCACATTGTATCAGGCTGGAGCTGCAGCCCGGGGTCTACCAGATGTACATGGTTAACTAAAGTCTTCAGAGTGAATGAGGTTGCTCAGGAAGATTTTAGTGAAAGGACAGAGAAGCCTAGCATAGCATCCCAAGGAACACTAGTATTCTAAAATGCAGAAGAGGAGAGATGGCTGGGAAAGCAAGAGAAGTGTGGCATTCAGAGGTCTGGGGAATGGTCCCCAGTGTCACACACTGCTGAAAAGTAAGATGAGGACTAGAGGTGGTCTGTTGTGGTGCTTCTCAGAGTGGGGTCCCCAGACTAACCACAGCAGCACCATTACCCAGGAATTTAAAAAGACACTTTTTTAAAAAAAAGATTTTATTTATTTATTTGACAGAGAGAGACACAGCGAGAGAGGGAACACAAGCAGGGGGAGTGGGAGAGGGAGAAGCAGGCTGCCCGCGGAGCAGGGAGCCCAATGTGGGGCTCGATCCCAGGACCCTGGGATCATGACCTGAGCCAAACGTAGACGCTTAACTGACTGAGCCACCCAGTCGCCCCTAGAAAGACACATTCTTGAGTTCCACCCCAGACTACTGAATCTGAAACTCTGAGAGTGGGTCCCAGCCAGCTGTGTTTTAACCAGGCTTCTAGGTGATTCTGATGTACACTGAGGTTTGAGAACCATTGCTCTACTGCATTCATTGATAAGGAAGTCATCAGTGATGGGAAAGTGTGATGAAAACAATTTCGTTGAAGTTACTGTTGTTTGGGATAAATTCAAAAAATTTTAACAGGAGTGTTCAAGTTTAGTTTTATTTTTTATTTGGAAATTCCCAATGTTTTATTTATTTTTTTGCAGGGTTGAATTTTTTCTTTCTTTTATATAGTAGTTGATAATAGATTCCTATTTTGTCTCACTCTGTTCTACATGATTTTTGGAGTTCTGTTTTTATCTGCTTTGAGACACATCCCTTTAGGGGCTCTCAATATGTTAGGCCACCTGCATCATTGATCATTGATTTGCTGTCCTCAACTCTGAAATGGAGGAATTAAATTCCAAAATAGAGTGCAATCATGAAGATAAGTGAGTCTTGACTCTGAATGGCAGCTGAGAAAATACGTAGATGCTTGAATTAGTTCTTCCAGAAAGTTCCAAGACTCTATCAGGGATATATTTCTAATTATTTGGACTTCATACTCATGTGAAGTAACTGGAAGTGTGCCTTTTCATCTAAAGTGATCCAACAACATAACCATAATTATTGTACTTCCAATGTACTTATGGAGGAGAGGACTCTTATTAACCAGGTCTTTTCCTGTTTCTTTTGTTGTCCCACTCCCAAGTATTTTCTTTCATTTGACAGGAAGTAGAGCATATTACTATGTTTTGCTACCATCAGGGAAAATCTGTGGTAGATTTTCAAATCAGAAGAAATTGATGCAGATATTACGCTTATTGCCATCCCAGTTCACAATGAACACTCTTCATTTTATAAGAATAAAAACTGGTAGTTCCAGTGCTCTGCATAGTGAGTGACAAGCACAAAGAAGGTCCCCAAATATTGAGTGGATGGATAGATGGATGGATGGATGGATGGGGAAGTGGTTAAGTAGTTGGTGGATCAGTGGATGGATGGGTGGATGAATGGATGGATGTGGTACATGTTTGGAAGGGCAGATAAAAGAATGGATGGGTGGAGCAGTGGATGGATGGATGGTTGGATGGATGGATGGATGGATGGATGGATGGATGGATGGATGGATGGATGGATAAGTGGGTAGATGGGTGGCTGGCTGGATGAATTAGTGGATAGATGGATGGATAAATGGTTATGCAGGTAGAAGAGCAGATGGATAAAAAAAAAAATAGCATGAGAGAGTTGTCCTGCCTAAAGAGGGAAAAGCAGTCCTTGTAAAAATATTGTTCCCCCTGAGGAGGGTACAGTGAAATGTGCTGAAGACAGAGACATTACTGGTGCTGTTCCTTAATTCTAATGTGATCTCATACAAATCCCCTAACATCCCTGAGCCCCTTGTGTGAAAGGATGGTATCAGCCACCCCACCCACTGCCACATTTGGGGTCGGGACCCCATGTAAAATGATCATGAATATGTTGTTAAAACTGTAAAGTGCTATAGGAACCTAAATAATCCTTATTATATGTGGATAGATAATGGATTAGAGTTTGAAGTTGCTTTTCAGTGTGTTAGGACTGCTCTTTTGCTCAGCTTTGGGGACATCCAAGTCATTCCTTATACCAACTCACACAAGGTTTCGGTGGGCTCCCTTTTGTCCTCCTGTCTGGATTAAGCAATGCAATGATCTTTTACTTAATACGGTGTGTCCCCATATATGGTATGCAGCATAGAAGCACGTATTACCAGCATGTCAAACCTGTGATTTATTGACTTAAAACAAGATGAAAATGTACAGCAATAAAGTTAATCTAAATTCGATGTGAAGAGAAATATTAGGTAAATTATAACACAGGCAAGATGCAGCTGTCTGTGGCAAAACAACTGTGAAGGTGGCAGGGACACAAATAACTAACTTTGGGGCAAGTCCAATTCAATATATCTGGGAGTGGGGTGCATAAAAGCAATTTGAAGTTACTAGTTACTAGCTGTTGAGAATCTATCATGAGCTATTTTTCTTTCCAAGCCACAGGCCATCCAGTTGCACACAGTGAGCTTTCTTCTGCCCCTCTGTTGGTGGTAATGATCTTTGGAGATTGGCCAGCTTATCTCTCTGTTGTTTACAAAGTGCTCTCACAAACTTTTTCTGTGCACATGGGTTCCGTTTAAGTAGTATTGCTATCGCCACTTTACAGAGGAGGGAGGAGAAACGTTCCCTGTCGAGACCACAGAGCCAAAGGCGCTGACTCAGGTGTTCCAATGAGAGCAGTTCTTTTCACTTGAGAACTTCTCAGTAATGGAGCTCCCAACAAAACGTGTGTCATGTCGCAGAGCTGTCAGCCTGTGGATCTTGTTAATATGTTGATTCTTTTGAAGAATCATCAAGTAGGTGGAAAGGGATCAGAACTGGCCAGTCCCCAGCCAATGGTGCCTCATGGATATAACACCCAAGGATGGTGTGTTCCCTGCCTGTGCTGTGGGTCCCGGCAGGAGTGTGGGCACCTCCTACTCAAGCTCAGGTTGAATGCTTATAAAGCAGGTGTGAGTGCTGGATGCTCTAGCACACCCATGAGTCTCTGGCCACGTTTGCGGGGGACATCCTTGCATCAGAGGGTCTAAAATGTAGTCAGTGGGCTGTTTAGCAAAGCATTACTGGACACTTGTGATCTCTCAGGGATGTAGTTTTTAGTCAACCCCTGTAAAACTGGCTCTTTGAGCCAATCACAAGAAGAAAATAGACGCATTCATTCATAATCAGTTTATTCATACATTGTATGTTTGTGGAACTCCTACTGCATGTGAGGAGCCATAGTTATAAGAAAGGGTTGGGTTTTTTTTTTTCAATTTTTTGTTGTATCTACTTGACATTTTATCAAAAAAAGGAACTGAGTTGGAAATTATAAAGACAAAGAATTTTTGAAGTCATAGAAATGCTGATTAGAACAGTCTTTCAACTTTCATATTAATTATTGGCTTCAGACTCTCGACTCTACTTCAGAAGTGCTTAGCCCCTCTGGGGACTCTGGTGAGGGCTTCTTCGTTGATGTCATCAAAGTCTTCATGGAACATGATGCTTGGATGTCTGTATGAACGATGACAAACCGTTATGTATTTTCTGAGGCAGAAGGCTTTGTGTTTGCTTGTCAAACCAGGTCACAACACTTTCTGTAGGAGATGGTCTCAAATTGGGATGAACAGGTCTTGGAAAGTGCACAGAACTTGGCAACCAGCAACCCAAGCTCTGGAGTCATTGTGTTCTTGATTGGAAAGCTTTTGGAGTCATACAGATCTGCATCTGAGGCCTTACTAGGCCACCTAACATGCTGGTTAACTGAGTAATTTTCCTTAATATGCCTCAGTCTCCTAATTTGTAAGGTGGAGATTATAACAGACACTTGTAAGGATGTTATAGGGACCCACTAACCCTTAATTTGAAGACTTCCTGTGTGTCAGGCACCATGCTAAACATTTCTGTGATGTTATTTTATTTAATCCTTATGACACTGTGTGAGGGAGGTGCCATTCTTAAACCCATTTTAAAGATAAGAAAACCAATTAGGTAAGGTTGTGTCGACTGTCTGGAACAGAGCAGCCTTCAGAAATTTAGCACATATAAGTCTAGTCTTTTCTATGTGCTGGCTGAGACTGTGTGCTGGCCTCCCAGGGCTTCAGATTCCTCACAAGCGAGTGAAGACAATGGCAGCTGCCCTACCACTGGACAGTCAACAGAACTTTGACTGACAAAACACTTCGTGTTGGGAAAGTACTGTGGAAATGCATATGGCCATAGTATGTCACCTGGGTGCACCCACCTCCCATACAGGGCCACGTGCTGGTGGCACCATCCGATGGCCCTAAGGAGAAGGCAGAGGTGCCCACAAAGAGGGGTCTTCTCATGTTTATGTCCTTGGTCTCGGTGACCATCTTGACATCGTCCTAATCTCACCCTGACATCTGAATGACTCTGTTAATGAAGATATATGAGCCCCAGCTACATTTCAGGGTTCATGGAGGGTTGGAATTGGAGCAAAAAAGAACATAGAGAACATTATCTTTGATGAGAAATTTGCTTCTTAGTAGCATCTGTATCTCTCTGTGGATGTAGTGGCATGAATCTTACTTCTATAGAGAATGTCTCCCAACTGCCTTGCTGCTTCCTGCCCAGTGACCACCAGTGACTGGCTCTGCTCTTTCCAGGGTGGTGCGCATTCCCGTCATTGGCAGAGAAGGAGCTTCCATGTCCACCTCGTTCAGGTTGGGCTTAGCAGTGGCAGGGCACATGTGTTGCTGGATGGTGACTGGACAGGATAGGAAGGAGGAACACCCTTTACCCCAGGCCCTAGGTGTGGGTTTTCTGGGGTTGAGTAGCAAATGACAGAGTCAGTGGCGATTAGTGGCAGGGATGAGCTTATGCCTTCCCTCTGGCTACATTAGTCTCTCCTTTTCTACAGGAGGGAGGAGAAGAGGAGAGGGAAGGGCATGTGGGGGACTTGGCTATGGTTGTGTTTATGTTCAACACATCGGAGGGAAAATGGTGCATGTTTGTGTCACTCTGGACCCGTTACACATCTGCAGTCTGGAGTCCATTTCCTTTTTGTTCCAAGCAAACCCTTAGCTTGTTTTTTGGGGGGAAATCCCTGCACCTTCATTACAAAAAGCATTGACTTTTCCTGAATTTCTTACATGCAGCACAGGACTAAGAAACGTAAACATTCTTATGAGAAAGTTGACTATTTATCTGATGTTCCCAATGTAATAACAGAAATAAAATCTAACTGAAAATAAACAATTAACCTCATCAAGAGGAAGTTAAACAAAATCTTAGCTTGTGCACTTGCTGATTTTTCCTCTCTGCTACATCAAAGGAAGAAAATGGATAATACAAAAAATGTTTCAAACGTTCAGGGCTGGTTGCTGTTGACATTCGGTGGCCATGACTTTTCAGAGTCCACAGACAATGAAAGGACAGACAACAGCTTAAGTCACAGAAATGTTGTCCTCTACCTCAGCAGTTGTGGGGGGCAGAGTCTACTTGCCATGTGGAAAGCTTTCTAGAATATTCTGTCTCATGTGGTTTCACAGAGACAACAGGTGGATTGAAACAAATATTGAACAAGAGAGAGGAAGCTGGGTTCTAGTTCTAGCTCCACCTCTGCCTAAGCTTCTTACATTTGCAGTCTCTGAGTCTCTTTTGTTTTTCTTCTCTTGTGAGTGGGGTGTAGGGTACACAATTGCCGGGATGCCTCTCAGTTCCACAGTGCTACAGTTCTATGGTTTATCCCTTGTGTGTGTGTTTTCCCCCCAAATCTTTTTTCTTACATTCTGAACTCAACATCCACTAACTGTATGCTGTTACCATAATTACCCAATCACTGAACACCACATGATGGAGAATAAAGTCACAAATATTTATTTTAAACGGTTTCATTATTTTGGAGGGGGGGCGGGAGAGAGCTCTATGCATGAAGCTCTAATTACAGTAATACAGTGCATTAGATTATAGCTCTCTTCTGCCCTATTTTATTGATTATCATAGCCCAGGAAATACAAGCCAAGATTTTTATCTCCATGCTCACATTGCTTACATTCCACACACCCAACAAGGGGCCAGCTCCCCCAAATGAGGAAAGAGGGGTTGAGGTTGTGAATCTCAGTGTAGGGAGAGTCAGTAAAGAAGAGTATAGAGGCTTCATAGGCCCCACACAGAACACATCAGTGAGGCACACTTTATGGTGCTGGTCTGGGTTTCAGTCTTCTGTGTCTTTGGCGCAAGCAAAGCCTGCTGGGACTGTGCACCTAAACCTTTAGCAATGTGTCATTGAGAGGCTCTGCCCTGTGCCAAGGCTATCACATAGAATTATCTTTCTTTCTAGAGTATTCCTTTTTCTTAAATATTTTTGCAGAAGAAATAGCCAGATATGAACACAAACTCAACGAATAAGTTCTATGAATGGAGGGGAGTGCAAAACTTGCAGAAATATTTAACATGAATGCCCAAAAGAAATTTCAAGCAAATACAGGCTACTTTGCGGTATTGTCCCAGGTCTCACAAATATTCTACTCTTCAAGGTACTTGGGTGGAAGACATTAAAAGTGGTCATTGCTAACATTTTTGGAGTGCCAAATACGGTTCTAAGCATTTTTATGTGATTCTCTGTAGGTTCTATAATTATCCTCATTTTGCAGATGAAGAACGTGAGGTACAAAGAAGCTAAATAATATGTCCAGAGTTTACCTGGCTAGTAAAGGGCAGAACTAAGACTTAAGCAGTTTCTATTTTCCCTTGCTCCTTTTGCAGCCACTACCCCCTATACTGAGAAAGCACCAGCACCCCAAAGGATGAACTGTCCAGCTTGTAGATGTGATAGGTAGAGTTAGTGAAGGGCAGGGAAGCTTTGATCTAGAACATTTCCAAAACTGATTTCATGACAAGCGTGGTAGATATACCTCTAAAGTTTCCTTTCCTGGACCTCCAGAGAAGCCCAGGACAGAACAGAATCTCCTGAAATTGGCACATTTTCCAGAACTAAGCAAATGTTTCACTGACATTCCCCCTGCTTCCTGATAAAGCCAGCTCCAGTCTTACCCTCCACTGATGGGCTTGCTTTCCTCCTTGGACTAATAAGCCAAGAAGGCCTGGTTTTGCACAAAAAGAGAGACTCTGAAAAAACCATGCATTCTGTCTTGTAGCTATGAGATGGATTGAAAATATGTTTTGTTTTGTTTTGTTTTGTTTTGTTTTGTTTTGTTTTGTTTTGTTTTGTTTGAGAGAGAGAGGGCAGGGGGAGGCGCAGAGGGAAAGAGAAAGAGAATCTTAAGCAGGCTCTACGACAAGTGTGGAGCCCAATGCGGGGCTTAATCTCATGACCCTGAGATCATGACCTGAGCCAAAACCAAGAGCTGAATGCTTAACCAACTGAGCCACCCAGGCACCCCGGATTGAAAATATGTTTAAAGAGAGATGTGAGCAAAAGACCATAGCTGTTGGGAGAAGGTATTAGTTCTGACTTGAGTGATCAAGAAAGGTTTCCTTGAGGCAGTGGGCACTGACCGGAGTGGGTGGCGGTGGGGGGGTGGGTGGTGGCATTCCAAGCAGAGGGAAAGTATGAGTGAAGGCCCAGGGTCAAAATGCACAACACATGTCTAGGATCTGGAAGGGCAGGAAAGCTTTGACCTAGAATGTTTCCAAAACTGATTTCATGACAAGTGTGGTGGATATATCTCTAAAGTTTTCCAAGCAAGGGATGCCGCCTTGTGCTGCAGCATCAGATTGTGTGCGAGAGCAGAGAATGATAAGGCTGTCAACAGAAAGATGAGCCATAACATAGATAGCTTTGAACCCCAAGCTAAGGATTGAGTTTTACTAAGTAGCCAGTGATGAGCTATCTAAGGTCATGGAGGAAGAGAAAGAAAGCACAATGATTTATGCCTAAGGAAATAAACCTGGCCACAATCTATAGAATAGTAGAGACTGGAAGAAAGGGAGAGATGTCAGTTTAGAGACTAATTAGGAAGCCATTTAAATAATTCAAGCAAGAGATAATGAGCAGTTTCTGAACAGGACAAAGACATGGAACGTGGAAAGGACTATACTTTTAACTCAGGGAGTAGTGAGGGGGTGGAATCTTCAAATATTGTTCCAGTATTGGAAGTGGAGGGAAATGAAGGAGGCAGACTGACTCTTAAAACAAGGTGAAAGATGGCTTAGTTAAAAGAAATATGAGTTTTGGGGCGCCTGGGTGGCTCAGTTGGTTAAGCGACTGCCTTCAGCTCAGATCATGATCCCGGGGTCCCAGGATCAAGTCCTGCATTGGCTCCCCGCTCAACGAGGAGTCTGCTTCTCCCTCTGCTCCTACCCCCTTTTGTGTTCTCTCTGTCACTCTCTCAAATAAATAGATAAGTAAATAAATCTTTAAAAAAATTTGAGTTTCTGCTTCCAGAAAGACAGAGTATAAGTAACTATCCTTTTCTACTAAGTAGAGCTAAAACTCACTGGACGCTACTTATAAAACAAATACAAGAAGACTGAAAAGTGGAGAGAAAGGGCAAGTTCCACTAGGGATCTCAGAGCTTGAAGAATGGCATGGTGCTGAGTTCCCTGAATTTCATCTGCCTCTTATATCTCAGAGTCTCATAACATCATGCTCAGAACATCTAGGCTTCAATCAAAAATCACTCATAATACAAAGAACCAAAAAAAGAATCTCAACTTGGGTGAAAGAAATCAAGCAACATTTGCCTACACTGAGACATATATTAGAATTACCTGACAAGGATTTTAAACCAGTCGTCATAAAAATGGCTGAACAATTCTGAACACATTTGACACAAATGACAAAGAAGAAAATCTCAATGAAGAAATAGAAGATATAAATAAAAATGAAATGGAAATTTTAGAACTAAAAAACACTAGAAATAAAAGACAAATCTCAGTGGATGCACTTAAAATCAAAATGGAAGAAAGAGGAGAGAATCAGTGAACTTGAAGATAAGGAAATACATATTCCCCGATCTGAATAATGGAGAAAATAGAAGAAAGAACGAAAGAATGAAAGAAAGGCTTAGAGGCCAATGTCTTCCAGAAAAGAGAAGAGAAGGGAACACTTCCCAGTTCTTTTTATGAATTTATTATTACCCTGATATCAAAACCAGAAAACAACAGTAAAAAAAGGAAAACCAAACACTATGAATACAGGTGCAGAATTCCTTTATGAAGTATTAGCAACAGAATTAGAATTCAACTATATATAAAAAGAGTTATATATCATGACTAAGTGGGATTTATTCCAGATATGCAAAGCTAGTTCAATATATGAAAACCAATCAATGTAATCTATTATATTAACAGGCTAAAGAAGCAAAATCACATAATGGTATCAATTAATGCAGAAAAGATGTCTGACAAAGTCTAATACCCATTCACAATCAAAACTCTGAGAAAAGCCATAGAAGGGAACATCCTCAACCTGACAAAGACATGTACAAAAACTCTCTAACTAACATCACACTTAACGGTGAAAGACTGAGTTCTTTTGCCCTAAGATTGGGAGCAAGGATGTCTACTTTCACCACCCCTATTCAACATAGCAGTGAGAGCTCTAGCCGAGGTAATAAGGCAAGAAAGGGAATATAAGGCATACAGATCATAAAGGAAGAAACAAAATTGCCCTTATTTGCAGATGACATCATTTGCTACATTAAAAAAATCCCCCCAAATTCTCCAAAATCATTACTGGAACTAATAAGTGACATCACAGGATATAAAATTAACAAACCAAAGTCATTTATATTTCTACACAGTAGAGAAGAACACTTGGAAACTAAAATAAAAAATACAAGACTATTTATAGTCACTCAAAAAAATAAAATACTTAGGCATCGATCTTAACAAAAAACCATATACCAGGCTTATACGCTGAAAACTGCAAAGCCCATGAAAGAAATGAAAGAAAATCTAAATAAATGGAGAGACACATTGTGTTCATGAATTGGAAGATTCAATTTATTAACAATGACTATTTTTCCCAAATCAATATGCATGTTTAATACAATTTCTGTCAAAATCCCGGGAAGATTTTCTGTGGATATAGACAGAATTATTCTAAAATTTATACAGAAAGGTAAAGGAACTACAATAACTAAAACAATTTTGGGGGGAAAAACACAGTAAAATGGGCAGAATTAGTTTACCCAATTTGAAGACTAGTATGCAGGTGTGAAAATGTAAGCCTGTCGGACACATAGATCAGTGGTATAGAGTAGAAGACCCGGAAAGAGACCTACACAAGTATAGCACTAATTTTTAAAAAGATTAATTGATTGATTGATTTTAGAGAGAGCGAGAGAGTGCACATGGGGGGTAGGGGCAGAGGGAGAGGGAGAGAGAGTCTTAAGCAGACTCCACACTGAGTGTGGAGTCTAACATGGGGCTTGATCTCACGACCCCAAGATCATGACCTGAGCCAAAATCAAGAGTCCGACCTTAACCAACTGAGCCATTTAGGCATCCCATTCAACACTGATTTTTGACAAAGATTCAAAAGCAGTGCAACAAAGGATAGTGTTTTCAACAAATGGTGCTAGAGCAATTGAATATTTTTAAAAAGAATCTTGGCTTAAAACTCACACTTTACACAAAATTTTATCTCAACATGGATCATAGATTTCAATGTAAAGCATCAAATTATATAAAACTTTTAGAGGAAAACATAGGAGAGCTCAGTGAAGCGTTCTTAGATATGACACCAAAAGTGCAATTCATAAAAGACAAAAATCAATAAATTGGACTACGTCAAAATTTGAAATGTTACTTTGCAAAAGACCTTGTTGAAAAACTGACGACAGGCTACAGACAGGAAAAAAAAAATATTTGCAACCACACATTTGACAAAGGACTCTTATCTAGCAGGTATAAAGATCTCTTAAAAGTCAACAGTATAAAAAACAATCTTGCTAGAAAACAAGCTGCATGAAGAGACATTTCACTGAAGAGGCTATATTTATGGCAGATAAGCACTGAAAAAATATTCAGCATCACAAACCATCAGGGAAATGCAAATTAAGACTCTGATGAGATATCACCACACCCTTATCAAAACAGATAACTAAAATATATTAACAGTATCAAATTCTGGCAAGAGGTGGAGAAAATGTATCTCTCGTATACTGCTGATTAGAATGTGAAACGTTACAGCCACTCTGGAAAACAGTTTTGTAGTTTCTTTAACAACTAAGTGTAAGTGAAATAAGCCAGACAAAGAAAGACAAAAATACTGTTTGATACTATATGATCTAACCTATATATATATTTATATATATATGTTTTTTATGTGCTTATCTGCCATAAATATATCCTCATCAGTGAATGTGTGTGTGTGTGCATTTATTTATTTATGCTCAGAAAAGAGATTGGGGGCACCTGGGTGGCACAGTCAGTTGGGCGTCCAACTCTTGGTTTTGGTCAGGTCATTATCTCAGGGTCATGGGATTAAGCCCTGCGTCCAGCTCTGTGCTCAGTGGGGAGTCTGCTTGAAATTCTCTCTCCTTCTCCCTCTGCCCCTTCCACTGTGTGCTCTCTCTCTCTCTCTCTCAAGATAAATAAATAAATCTTTAAAAGAAAAGAGATCAGATTTGTGATTATCAGAGATGAGGGATTGAGGGGTGAGAGAATTGGATGAGGTGGCCAAAAGGTACAAATGTCCAGTTATAAGATAAATAACTATTAGGGATGTAATGTATAAAATGATGACTGTAGTTAACACTACTGTGGTATATTTGAAAGTTGCTAAGAGAATAAATCCTAAAGGTTCTCATCACAAGGAAAAAAATTATTTTTGTAAATACACGAGATGAAGAACGTTAACTAAATTTATTGTGGTAATCATTTTGTAATGTATGTAAGTCAAGTCATTATGCTGCACGCCTTAAACTTATAGAGTGCTGTAGGGCAACTATATCTCAATAAAACTGAAAGAAAAAATTTTAAAAAACAAAAAATTGAACATACACTTACTATACATCCCCGCAACCTTTATCTCGGAGTGATGAAAACATATCCACACATGAACTTGCACACCATTGTTCATAGCATTGTTCTAGGGACTCGTATGCCAAAACATAAAAAGCCAATCTCTGAAGATCACATACTATATGATTCCATTTGAATAATATGCTCAACAGTATAGAAATGGGGAATAATCTAATGGTTGCCGGGGTTAGGGATGGGGAAGGGAGGGGGAAGCTGGGTGTGATTATAAAGGAGTAGTCTGGGGCAGATATTTGTGTTGCTGGAATAGTTCTGTATTTTAATTGCGGTGACGGTTACAGGAGTCTACACATGTGGTAAAATGACAGGGAACTATACACATCCACTGTTTCAATGTCAGTTTCCTGGTTTTGACCCTATACTATAGCCATGTAAGTTGTAACCACTAGGGGAGACTGGGTAAAGGGTACAAAGGACTTCTGTGTACTGTCTTTATAACTTCCTGTGAATCTGTACATTATTCAAAAATAAAAAGTATGTATATATATATATATATATATGTATATTTAAGAGAGAGAGAGAGCAAGCAGGGAAGTGGAGGGGGGGATGGAGAGGGAGAGAGAGAGTCTCAAGCAGGCTCCATGCTTAGCATGGAGCCCACGTGGGGCTCGATCTCACGACCCTGAGATCATGACCTGAGCCAAAATCAAGAGTCGGACACTTAACTGACTGAGCCACCCGGGGGGCGCCACAAAAAATATTTTAAAGAGATATAGAAGTCTGAAGAAGAGCTGTTTGGAGAAGAAGATAGCATTTGATGGGGAGCACACTGAGCTGGAGGAGCTAGTGTGATCACTGGATGGAGATGTGAACGGACAGCTTGCAGTACTGGCCTGAATTTCGAGAGCATCTGAACCCAAAATGAGGCTAAATTAAGCTGCAGGCCCGTACTGTGGTTGCTAAGGGAGAGAGGGGAAAGAAAAGAGAAAATAAGGGGATTTATGAGGCAGGAGGAGGAAGAAGAATTGCTAGCAGGAAGAATGTGGGCTCTGGGTTGTCAGTGGGGCAGAATTGATATTAACATAGGCGCAGCTTCCTGAAGCCCAGAGAAAACAAGGGTTTTCAAACTATTGGATTGCACATCAAAACAACTGGATTCTAGAACCAGATCTGCAATAAATTAGTTAGGTATATTATGTTAGGTAAACCACTTCATTTCTGAGTCTCATTTCTTTAGCAGAACTGTGTAAGTCAGTGTTCTTAATCAGGTAGTTTGGGGTTTGGATCTGCCCCACCTGTGTTCATCTGGGGGTCCAGGTTGAGGGCCACAGCTACCCTGGACACATCTTCTCAAGGCAGATTTCCAGAGCACTTTTTTAAAAAAGATTTACTTATTTATTTCAGAGAGAGAGAGAGAGAGAGAGAGAGCAGGGGGGAAGAGCAGAGAAAGAGGGAGAGAAGCAGACTCCCTGCTGAGTGGGGAGTCCAGTGCAGGGCTCAATCTCAGGACCCCGAAATCATGCTCTGAGCCGAAATTCAGAGTCGGACGTTCAACCCACTGAGCCACCCAGGTGCCCCTCCAGAGCTTGTTTTAAGCATCTGCTTGCTCATGTCTGCTAAAATTCTCTTGCAAAACAGTGACGACAAATAACAGGAAGGGTGGGGAAGAGTGATCCACTCCTAGTGGATGGGGATAGGAAGTGAATATTTCCTGAATAGTCCAGTCTAATGCTGCCATGAATGTGGGTGTATAAATATCTGCTTGGATTTCTGCTCTCAGATTTTGGGGGTCTATACTTACAAGTGGAATTGCTGGATCATATGATAATTCTACATTTAACTTTCTGAGGAACCACCATACTGCTTTCCACAGCAGCTGTACCATTTTATATCCCATGAGCCATGCACAAGGTTGTCTCTCTCTGTCTCTCTCTTTTGATAGTAGCCATTCTAATGGGTGTGAAGTGGCATCTCATTGTGGTTTTGATTTTTCCTTTCACTAATGATTAGTGATGTTGAGCACATTATCATATGCTTATTGCCCATCTCTGTATCTTCTTTGGAGAAATGTCTATTCAGGTCCTTTGCCCATTTGTGCATCAGGTTGTTCGTTTTTATTGTTGAGTTGTAGGAGTTCTTTACATATTCAGGATATTAAATCCTTGTTTGATATATGTTGTGTAAATGTTTTCCACTGGTGGCCTTTTCACTCTGTTGATAGTGTCCCTTGATGCACAAAAGTTTTAAATTCTGATGAAGTCCAATCTAGCTGTTTTTTTCTTTTGTTGCTTATATCAAATCTGGAGCCTTGGGGGAGCATCATTACTATGTGGAAATATGACATCTTTTCTCAGTGGTCCCACACCCCTTTGTGGTGCCCACACAACGCCCCTTTACCACTGAGCAGAGCCTGTGGGGGCACAGTGTCGTGTAAATTCTCTCTACCACTCTTGTATCCCACCAGACTACAAAATTCCCGGTGGTAGGAAGTTTCTATTCATCCTGGGGCCAAGTAAAGTGCTACACAGCACAGTGAGGGGCTGAAAGAATGTTGGATAAGTAAATATCAGGGTAACTGAATAAATGGCTGTAGGAAGGAAGAAATTGGCTCCTCAGCAGGGCAACAGAGCCTCAGACCTGATTGTTTTCAAAAGCTCTTTATTTCTTTCCTTTCTTATTGTCCTGGGAGGTTGCTTCTCAGTGGGACCTGGCTTTTATATAATTGTTTGCAGCATAACAATACTGTTCTATAGCTCTGAGGCAGTGGCCTAATTTCCCTCCTTCTTTAATGAAAGAGACATGTCTTCTGTGGGAAATCAGTGATTTATTGAGTGACCAAAGATTGTTTCTGTTCCTAATAGAAACCAGTGTAGATAATCTACTTGCTGAAGGTGAGGAAGGAACATGACAAGCTATTTCTGAATAGGAAATTAATTTCATCGCCCCTGGGGTGTCCTTGCTGATTTGGAGCTGGGTTCATCCTGATGTTCTCCCTCAGATGGCCAGCCCTCCTCAGGACATCCAATCCAAACACCTTTTTAATGAACTTTGTGCACGTAACTCTCCCGTGATCCCCCAAGGCTCTTGGAACACAAATTCAATATAAAATCAAAATTGGGAGCATTCATTCCAAATTAAAATAAAATCTACTGAATGAAGCATGAATAGCTGTTAATTATCCTTGTTTAATTTTCCTTCCTTTTAGGATAGCTGATGTCACTCTCAGATAAGGGGGTAGCAGGCCCCAAAGCTTAGGAAATAATAGCAGGAGAAAAACATGAAATTAAGAAAATTCTCTCAATTAACTTTTTGTGCAAATTGGAAAAAGGCTATCATTATAAATTATTATTTGATTTTAGCAAAGGAACATCTCAGTCAAGCTTGTCTTTCTCGTCCTGCTGCAGCAAGTCTGAAAAGCCATGACATTCTAGAAAGAGCAGGGCTTTGAACTCAGACCTGGATGTGGATCCTTACAGCACTTCTCCCCTTCTCTCTGTGGGATCTTGCAGGAGTTATGTAAGCAGTTTTAGCCTCTATTTGCTCATCTGTAGAAGAGGGATCAAATGGAAAATGCTTTACAGAGCTGCTATAAGATTAAACAGAATAGCATTTGTAAAGCATGTAGCATATGCTCCATAAATAGCCCTTTACACCCCCACCCCCTGTACGTGACATTTGTTGTGGACATCGCAGTTTAAGGGTGGAGTTATTTGTTAGGGGATTCCTAATTTAAATAACAGACTAGTGGTACACCCCATGACCAAGGCCCCGTGGACAAAAAAACGATTTCTATTTTTTGCAAGGCATCATCTCCTTTATCCACGTATTTCTTCCTCAGACGTTCATGGTGCGCCATGATAAAAGAGCTGGTGGCAGGGAAGGATGGAAAACCGAGCTCGTCCCTGGAAGCGTGGCATAATTTGTAGCTTCCTTTTTCTTCCATGACTTATTTCCAAATGTCACAGGACAAGGGTCACTTTTTTGATGAGCAGTAAGCCAAACACCGACAGGGTTCTTGCGGCAGAGATAAAGGGTTTCACGGCACGGCAGGGAGGAAATTTCTAAAAACTGGCCTCCCGCAGGATAAGGGGAGCTGAGCATTTATGGGATTTTACGAGGGGGTGGAGATCTGGAAGGTGGATGGAGGTGATTGGACATTGGGAAAGGTGAAGTAAGAGGGAAGACCTCACTGCTTCTGCGCAGGCGCCACCCAGTAACATCCAGGCACTTGCGTCGTATGCACAAAAGATGGCGGCACGACTGTGAGCCGTGTGGGGAGATCTCGCAGTCCTTCTTTGAAGCTGCAGGACTTCTTTCCAGTTTTTTCTAGTCTTATTCGGTCTTGTGGCAGTCGGTCAACTTTGTGCAAAACAGATTCATCAGTCAGTTAGGTTGAACGGAGTGTTCTTGGGGTAGAATGGTCAGGCATGGGTTAACGTGTCGTTTCACTGATTGTCTGCAGATACTTGGGTTGGTTTGGGAGAGCTGTTGTTGCCACATTGATCAATGCCTGATTTCCCCCACGTTACTGTAAGCTCCAAGGATGGGCTCTGTGGGTTTCATTCAAGGCTGCATCCGTGTGCCCAGCACACCAGCAAGAGAGCCATAACTAGTCACAACTGGCCACTGACCCGCATCCAGGAAATAACGTTTTTGCCTCATATAATTCAATGTAATCTCCTCATTCTCAAGTCCCAAATCCGAGAAGAGACAGAGGCAAGACATGGCATCTTTGGTCGCTTTGTTTTTCTGTTTCCTTTTAGTCGGGCAGGAAGGGAATGGAGTGGCTTTCTCTAGGTGATATTTCCACCCCCATGAAAAAGCAAAGGGACGTGGCAAAATATGAGGGGAGAACTTGGCTGCAGACTTAAAGGATTTATAGGAAATTATATAAACAGCCTGCCCTGTGGAGCCCAAAGGCAAGTGAGGATAATTGGAATCCTCTTCGCCGAAGAGATACGAGTCCCTTCCATATTTTTTAATCACAAATTTCTCCACTTTTATTCCCTATGGAGAAATCTGTCTCCACAGATATTTATAATTCAGACTCCCAGAGGGTGGAAGCCTCCCATCCTTGCTCCTCGGAAGTTTTCTTCTGCTGACAGAACAGAATAGAGGTGCTAACCCTGTCCAGAGGGCTCACGTTAAAGAGGACAGATAGGCCGCCCGCCTGTTATAAGGCCCATGGTGACCCGGGGCTTCCAGGAGGAGGGAAAGTTGCTAGTCTTCATTTTGGAAAAACAAATTCCCTGCAGAGACATTTTTGTGGTCTGTTCTCACATCTAAAGAAGTTTGGCAACCAAGATTAGTGTATTTTTAAAAGATTTTATTATTTATTTTAGAGAGAGAGGGTGTGCACACAGGGGGAGGGGCAGAGAGGGAAGGAGAGGAAGAAGGAAAGAATCCCAAGCCGACTCAGCACTGAGCACACACTGAACGTGGAGCCAAAAGCAGGCTCCATCTCACCAGCCTGAGAGCGTGACCTGAGCCAAAATCAAAAGTTGGACACTTAACTGACTGAGCCACCCAGGTGCCCTGATTAGTGTCTTTTTTAGAACAATGTTGTCCCCATTGTTAAAACCCAAAATTCAAATCAGTAAAAGTTAAAGATCTTATTGGCTTTACTCAACAATTTATGAAGAGGGCAGCATTCCATCTAGCAGAGAGAAAGGAGTGCTGAGGACCTGTAGAAAATGGGAGACTTTTATAGGCAGAAGGGAACAGGAAGAAAGAAGTTACACTAGCAAAATGATTGGCTGTGGCAAGGTCACCTTCCTTTAGGGGATCACAGGGGTCTGTCAGGCAGATTACTTAACTCGTGCTGATCAGTTGAGTCCTGATTGACTGGTTTAAGATTCCACTTCTGGAAGAGGCTGAAACTGTAATGAAGTTAAATCTTAGTTTAGTGATGTGGAGCTTAGCATGAGTGACTCCTTTTTGGACCAGTTGTCCTATTTTGAACACCAGGTTGGAACCCCTCCCCCTACTTTGTGATTACCAGAGGTGATTAACTTACAACCAGGAAGCCCTCCTACATTTCTTCAGAATGAACCATATCACACACTTACCCTGCACACTTATCTGTGGTAGAAGCAATGGTTTACTTGGCTTAGGCTTTTTCTCTTGAACTCATTCTGTTCATGTATTGAACACTCAGCATAGACCAAGACAGTGCTAGCCCTTTGGGGACAATATTCAGAGGTCATAATTGCCATCTCCAAGGAACTGGGGCTCTAGAAGGAGAGACAGAAGAAAGCAAGTGGACTCAGAACTGTGTGGAGGGGGTTCTATTTGAGGTGTGTTGGGACACTCTGGGAGGAGAGGATAGAGCCCTAAACACTGTGGGGGTGATCGGGTTGGGGTGGGTCACGGAAAGGCACACAAAGCCCAACAGAGTCACTGAGTGAGCACAGGAAAGAATGTTCCTAGTAGGTAAGAGAATGTTTGCAAAGTCCTGGGAGAAGCAATGGGTTTGGCAAGGCTGGAGGCCCAGATGGGTATGGGCAATGACAGGAGTCCAGAGGTTAGGGATGAGGCATGGCAGCCTGCAGCACTTTACTTGTAGGGCACCTGCCGTACTTAACCATGAAGATAGTAGATTTTGTTGCACACTTGCTTTTTTAATTTAAAAGAAATGTACTATGAAAATGTTAAAACACACAAAAAAATAGAATAGTGTAACGAACATCCTCATACCCCTTATTGACATTGGACAGTATCAATATATAGCGAATCTTGTCTTATTTATATTTTTCCACTGCCCCGCCCCCCCCACCCCCTGGATTATTTTAAACTAAACCCCAGATATTTCATTTTAGTCAGTATTCAGTATGTATCTCTCAGGGAAAAGGACACTTTGTAAACACACCATAATACCATTATTACAATTTAAAAATTAACAATAGGGATGCCTGGGTGGCTCAGTCAGTTAAGCATTTGCCTTCAGCTCAGGTCATGATCCCAGGGTCCTGGGATCGAGCCTCGCGTCGGACTCCCTGCTCAACGGGGAGTCTGCTTCTCCCTCTCCCTCTGCCCCTGCTCGTGTGCTCTCTCTTGATCACACTCATTCTGAAATAAATAAATAAAATCTTTTTAAAAAATTAACAATAACTCCAAATATCATCTAATATTCAGCCAGTTTTCAGATTTCCCCAATTGGCTCAGAGACATCTTTTAAGACTGGTGTGTTGGATCCAAACAGAATTTACCAATTGCACTTAGTTGATAAGCCCTTAAGTCTTGTTATATCCAAAGGGTTACTCCTGTCTCTTCTTGGCCCTGGCACTTATTTATTAAGAAGAATAGGTGATTTGTCCAGCATTCTGGGTTTGGTCATTGAGGGGTTTTGAGCAGAGGTGTTTCATGGCCCAGGGTGCTTGCTAGAACAATCTGGCAGCCTGGGGAAGGTGGACTGAAGAGGACCTGATAACCAGGGTGCCGGCAGAAACTGGGAAAGACTGGGTGTGCTAAGTTTGAGGCAGTAAAGCTAAAAAAGAGGCACAGGTCTGAGAAATACTTAGGAGTGGAATTGGAGGTAGAGGGTGAAGAAAAGAAGGAGTCAGCTGGTGGCACTCAGATTTCTGGTGTAAGCAGCTTTGGGTATGGTGTGTCATTATCATAGGAGGGATTTGGATGAGGGGAGGGGAAGGGACATATATTTTTAAGATATAGATTTGGATATTTAAATAAAGACCAAAATGAAATACACAGTGATGGGGTTTAGGACAATACCTCAAATTATGGCTCTTTGACATACTGAATATTTCAAGCAGAAGAAATGACATGCACAAGAAGCACTTTCTGACCTTTCCCTGAAACATGTCAGAAAACCCTCATGTGAGAAATACCCTCCCTAGACTCAGAGGAAAAGAGCAGCTTCATCTTGGAAGATAAAGGGACAGACACAGGAATCTGAATGAACAGGCCTTGCTAAGTGTCCCCCAGTTTAGTACACTTGGCTCATACCCTTTGTCCAATCATATTTTTCCACGACCTTCCACTCTTCATCAAACCTAGCATAAAAACACTCAGATTTAACCATTTCTTCTGGTCTTCCTTTCCTTATGCAAGCTCCTGTATAATGTAAAACGTATGTTAAATACATTTGTAAGCTCATCTCTTGTTAATCTGTCTTTTGTCTTGGGGTCCCAGTCAAATGCTTAGAAGGGTAGAAGAAAAAAATACGTCCCTCCCCTACAAGACACACACAAAATGACTTAAAAGGGAAACTTATTGATTTTCCACATAGATATGGAAGTGTAAGCAGTTCAGAACTAATATGGTAGCTCCATGGTGTTGGGACACAGGCTCCTTCTACCTTGTTTTGTCATCGACATGGTCCATGAGGGCTCACCACCAAGTCCACTGGCTCTAGTGAAATGGGAGGAGAGCATACCTCTTTCCTAATGGTCATGACCCACAAGTTTCCCAGATCCCTTTTGCTCACATATCTTTGGCTAGACCTTAGTCACGTGGCCATACCTCACTGCCAGGAAAATGGGAAACATTATCCTGTGCCCAACTAACACTCTAGGGACAGAAAAAGGGAGAATCAAGGGGCTGAGAGGGAAATCTTTGTAGCGGAAGGTGTGATTTGGTTTGAGGCATATTGAGTTTTGGGTGCCCATGGGTGAATTCCAGGGCAACCCAGAGGAGAGGTCTCGGGGGGGGATAGTTGGACTTACTATTTGTGATTAAGGGAGGAACCCAACAGACCCAGCATTTAGGAGGACAAATGTTGCATGTCATTTGTGGGATCATTTGGAAAGAAGCGAGGCTGAACGCAGGTCACATGGAAGTCATTGCAGTGATCTAGAAGACTTTGCAAGGGAGGGCACCTGGGTGGCTCAGCTGGTTAAGTGACTGCCTTCGGCTCAGGGTCATGATCCTGGAGTTCCAGGATCGAGTCCCACATCGGGCTCCCTGCTCAGCAGGGAGTCTGCTTCTCCCTCTGACCCTTTTCCCTCTCGTGCTCTCTATCTCTCATTCTCTCTCTCTTAAATAAATAAAATCTTTAAAAAAAAAAAAGAAAAGAAAAAAATAGAAGACTTTGCAAGGGAGTAGTCACAGAACTCAGCAAGTAATTAGACAGAGTGGAGGAGGCAGGGCGAGAGTCAAAAATGACTCCAGGTGTCAAGTGCAAGTACCTGAGAGAGTGAAGATGTCACATATAGGAAAATCAGAAAGAAGGACAGATCTCTGATAGGGGGAGTGGAGAAGAGGAGGAAGAAGAGATTGGTTTTAGACATTTTAATATGAGCTGCCAAGGGCCACGTGGGTAGGCAGTGAAGGACCCAGGCTTGGGATCAGAGCTCGGAGTTCAAATCTGGATTCTGCCACTTCTAAGTCATGTGACCCTGACCAGGTATTATAACAACTTTGCACTTTAGTGTCCTCAAAAATAAAATGGGAATAATAAGAGGACTCATAAGAATTGCATAAATATATATAAAACCTGCACATGGTGTTTGATATATGTGTGATTTTATTATTACAAAGGATAACAAGTTAGGTAACCGGCAGTTGGAAAATGCAAGCTGAAATCTCCAGTGGGGGTTAGGGGTAAAGATTTGGGAATCCTTGCAACAAGGAGGGAATGTGTCATATCCGCAAACGAGAAGCCAGAAAGTGTAAGCACACATTTGGAGAACGTGCACATGTGGGGAGGAAGGCCTCCCCTGACCCCACCGGCC
Organism: Callorhinus ursinus; assembly: GCF_003265705.2. Lineage (NCBI taxonomy): Eukaryota > Metazoa > Chordata > Mammalia > Carnivora > Otariidae > Callorhinus > Callorhinus ursinus. Next base: position 84,472,315 of record NW_027397072.1, read on the forward strand.
CCGCGCAGCTGTGACCTCTCTGCACCATAGATATCATTTTCTCAGACCTTACCAGCCTTGTCACTTTCCATTAGTTAGCTGATTGTTCCATTAAAAGTCTCTTTCCCATCATACTCCATGGGGATAGACCCCACGCTGAACCCTAGCACCTAATGCTGAGCCCAGTGCAAATTAGATGCTCAGTAATTACTTGTTGTTTAAAGGAATCATGTCGGGTTGTAAAATCTGCTGGGGGAGGAGTCTGCAAATATTTGTGTTGCCATGGAAGAGCGCTTGATGGAGAAGAAAATGCTACAAAGGGGTTGAAGGGAAGAGAGGGGTCAACTTTAACTTGGCTTCCTACGATTTACAGCAACCATCCTCTACCCCTAGGCTTATTAAATGGCAGAACGGTTTTACTGAGAATGAAGCTTTAAAATGCAGTCAGCCAAGCAGATCTAATCACATAAGCAAGTGAAAAATAAACAGCCAATGTCTGGAATGGCTAATCAGAAGCCGGAAAAAAAAAAAAATGAACGTATGTGATTCCCTCAAGGTCTGCCAGTCACCTTCTGGGTGTATATCCATGAAGCCTCATGGGGACATCCAATGATTCTGAGCACTTATTTATTTGAGAGGGACTGCCAACAGTTTTATGAATATAATAAATGATTCTCCGGGCCGAGAAGCAAACCCGCCTCTCTTCCAAGAAGAAGGAAGGCCCGGTTGGGCATTTGGTGTCCTCCTCCAAATAATCCATCATTGTCAAGACAAATCCAGTGTCAGACTCTACAATGTGACTGCATAAAAGTCTTTAAGTCTATCATAGAATGGGAGCAGGAACAGCCCTTGGAGACCATCCAATCCAAGCTCAGGACCTCATCTTAATGATTGGGAAACCAAGGTCTTGAAGGGAACCAGCACATCAGAGAATGAGCTTTTACTGAGCACCTACTGTGTGCCCAGCACTGTGCTATCTGCTCCCCCATATGTCCTTCACTGAAGCCTCATAAATATTTTCTTTAGCTTGTTGGTAGCATTTATATGTACGTCTTACTCAGTAAGGGCAACTCACTTGCCCAAACCCCCAGTTGGGAGTAGAGTTTTGACTCAAACCCTGAGACCATGCCTGCTGCATCAGTCAGGAGGAACGACGTTATGCTGTGGTAGCAACCCCATAGAGCAACAAAGAGTTACTACTGTTCATGCTCCGTGTTCGCCACAGATTGGTCAGGGCTCTTTTGATCACCTTCATTCAGGGATGAAGGAGGGACCCAGCCTGAGGGAGGCTCCACTGCTAAGGGCCACGAGCGGAGGAGCATATCAACCCACCTTGCCCTTAAAATCAGCCCAGAAGTGTGCAACTCAGAGTTCGAGGGCCAACACAAGTTGCTTGCCATACCCAACCTCAAGGGAGCAGAGAAGGCAACACTACAGAGTGACTGGAAACCCACAGGAGATGCCTGGCAAGCTCCACCAATAACCACCACCCATTCTCTGCCCACCAGCCCTCTCAGCACCCCCAGTGAAGCACTGAGGGGTCCCCTGGCTGGCAGAGCCCCTTCATGGCAAAGTCTTCTCATTCATTTCTTGCACATGGCACTTTCTGCTTCCCTAGGGTACCTCCATATCTGCCTGGCTAAGAAAGAACAGTTTTTATTCTTTCGTCTATGGCAGTTTATATGAATATAAATATATTGGCAAACATTCTCGGACCCCAGAGCTGAAAGATGATATGCAAAGAGAACTAAAGTTACAGGCTATATGATAAAAGAAAACAGTATTTGGGTTTCCCCAGATCTTGATATTAATGCTTATTTTTCTGCATGATATATGGTGGTGGGAAAACATGTTTTTCTAGTCTATTTCTTTTTTTTCCCCTTTTTCTTTGTAAAACTTTTACATTACTTTAATTTGAAATTAATTTAAGGAAGTAAAGGGACTTCCCAAGTAGCATTTTATAAATCTCTGTTAGTGGGTACGTGTGTGTGTTATTATGGAAACATGTTGAACATAGACAAAAGTAGAGAGAACAGTATTGTGGTTGTTTAAAAACATGTCTGCAAGTCATTTGCTATCCCTCTCATTTATCTATGTCCTTCTCCCCTGATACCCACGTGGACATTGGTGATTGCCTTGCCCCAAGAGTATGATGGAAATAATGCTGCGGGACTCTGAAGCCAGATGAGGGAAGGCAGTCCAGAGTCTGCCCAGGCTTCTCTCTTGGGATGTGCACCTCGGGACCCCTGACTACTGTAAAAAGAATCCCTTTTATTTAAAAAGAGATTTTATTTATTTACTTGAGAGAGACAGAGCACACAAGCTGTGGGAGGGCAGAAGGAGAGGAAGAAGCAAACTCCCCGCTGAGCAGGGAGCCCAACTTGGGGCTTGATCCCATGACCCTGGGATCATGACCTGAGCCAAAGGCAGATGCCCAACTGACTGAGCCATTCAGGAGCCCCTGTAAAAGGAATCCTAGGAGCTGTTGTAGGGTTGCGAAAAAATTAGTTTTCCCTGTACCCATTTTCGGTTCATTAGCTGGAGCCCTGTAAATTAGGCTGACAAAAGACAGATTAACAAAGAAGTTTATTAAAATGTGCAGTGCACGCACACACACGCACACACACACACACACACACACACACACGGGACAACTCAGGGATGAGTCACTCGAAGGCATGGTTGAACTTGGGCATCCTCGTAAAGACCAATAAATTTATAGAGACATGGCAAGACAAAGGAAAAGGATTTGGAGCTTCTAGGGGCAGCAAAGTGTGGGAAAGCAAATTTCTGGGGAAACTGATGGTAAATAAAGACTAGTTTTAGCAAAGTTTATGTAGATTCCTCTTGTGCTATCTTTGGACCAGTAAGAGTCGAGAGTTGTCTCTGGTGATTAATTTCTGTCCTTCCTGCTAGAGAGGGGAGGGTAAACACCTTTACAAATTTCTGTCCTGCTTGTAGGCAAATACGAGGAGTGCAAAGTACTTTTCTTATATCTGCTTTTTGTTCATTGCTTTCAGCTCAAAATAATTCTTATGCCGAAGTGGCATATTTTGGGGTGGCATATTTTGCTACACTTCACTGTCCTGGGAGAATCCTACACACAGAGAGACAGACAGACAGACAGAGACACACAGAGTAGGCAGAAGAGCCCAAGGAGCCCCAGATGCTGGAGTCTTCGCAGCCCAGGTACCAGGCATGAGCGTGAGTGAACCTTGAGCTGTTTCCAGCCTACCCACCTTCTGACAACTGTAACTGCATGAGAGACACAAAGCAAGCACAATTTTGGTTAAGCTCAGTCAACCTCTAGCACCTTGAAAGAGAATAATAAAATGAGTGTTGCTGTTCTAAGACTCTAAGTCTTGTGGTGACGTCTTACACAGCAATAGGTAACCATGACATGTGTAACAAACCCCATGTACAACATCACTCACCTTCCACAGTGATCAGCTCTTGGCCAATCTAGACTCCCACCCAGTTGCCCCACTTCAAAATATTTGGAAGCAAACCCCCTATGTCTCATCACATCCTTCCATCTATAAATATTCCAGCATTTATTTAAAAATATAAAGACTCTAAATATATTTTTAATCACAATACCATCATTTGTGTGTTGAAATGTGTCCTCCCAAAAGATGTGTTGAAATCCTAACCCTGGTGGCCGTGAACACAATCTTACTTGAAAATAAGGTTTCCTTGGATATAATCAAGTTAAGGTGAGGTCATCCTGCATTAGGGTGGGGCTGACCCACTGACAGATGTCCTTCTAAGAGGAGAGAGATTTGGACACAGAGACACACAGACACAAAGCCCCTATGATGGCAGACACAGAGACTGGAGTGAGGTGTGGACAAGCTAAGGAACAGCAAGGATTCCCGACAAGCACCAGAGGCTGGGAAAGAGGCAGAGAACAGATTCTCCCTCAGGCCTCCAGAAGGAACCGATCCTGGTGCCAACTTGATTTCTGACTTCCAGCCTCCAGAACTGTGAGAGACTAAATTTCTGTTGTTTTGAGACACCCAGTCTGTGGGAACTTGTTCGGGCAGCCCTAGGAAATGAGCACACCAGCCAAGAAACACTCTATTTTAAGTTGAGAATTAGGTATTTCTTTTCCCCTCACGCATTAGCTCTCATCCTTCCTGAGCTGGTTAGAGCTTCTCGGCATATGTGGATGTATTATTTTGTGCCTCATACAAATAGAAGACTATCAGTCATACTGGATCTGTTGTCCTTGTGTCACACAGCCCTCTGTAAGCAGCTGTGGCCTGGACCCAGTTGAGAGAACTCAGCATCCGTCACACGTTCTGGAACAGGAAGTTGTAGGGAAAGAGCCTATGAGCTTTGGCCCCGGACAGGCCAGGATTCCCTCTCCTGTGAGGCCACTTCAGCCAGTGCATGTGGCTTCTGGGGAGTTGGTTCTCCCATCTGAGCCTTGTTCCCCCAACTGTACAAGAAAATTAACCCTTTATATTCCAAGCTATTACCATGGGAATAAATGGAAAGGTTTATGAGAATGCTGGCCCGGTGCCTGGCACACTGAAGCCTTGTTTCTGCTTTTTTTTTTTTTTTTAAGATTTTATTTATGAGAGAGAGAGAGTGGGGCTCCATCCCAGGACCCTGACATCATGACCTGAGCTAAAGGCAGATGCTTAACCTACTGAGCCACCCAGGTGCCACGCCCCACCCCCACCCTTGTTTCTGCTTTGAATGACCAAAGTGGAAAGGAGAGCCCAGGTGGCTGAACCTTTTGGTTTCCTCAAAGTATTGCAATAGCTGCCTTGGCTGTGCTCAGAAAGCACGAGATGGTCCTGTCTTCTCCAGGCTCAGGAAGAAAATGAACTGGCCTGAGAAGCTGCCCCTCAAGCCATTGAGGGCCGAATACACGGGGCCTGATGTGGTGTTAGGAAGGGATTCCAAACAAAAGTCCTACAATTCTGCTGTAGGAAAGTCACTCCTTTTATCCTGAGCTTTGCACCTGCGTCTTACAAAACATAAGTGGTAACTCGGTCGCCCCGACCACCCTAGGGAGAATTAATTCATTAGAGTGCTCCCCTCTAAGACTGGAGGGCCCTGGATGGTATAAGAGCCCCAAGGGAGCATGAAGGAGGGGGTGAGTTCAGACAGGCACGTCCCCAAAGGCTTTCCTGTCCTGTGTGGTGCGCTGGGGGTTAGCTGAAGCACAAAGCTAATGGGATGGGCAGCGAGACCAGATTTGGGCAATGTCTGCACTCTGACCCTTCAAAGTGTAGTTCTACCTCTTGCCTCTTCGAGTTCCCCAGCCAGGGCACCTGTGCAAGGCATTCTGCCTCCTTGATCCCAGGTCCCTCACACATTAAGTGAGGGCATTGGGCTGGATGAACCAGAGACCCCTCTAGGCTGTAAGGTCCACACATCGCTAATTAGAGCTCTAGCCTCACTTTTGCAGCTAGGTGCTGGCCAGTCCATCACTTGTGTGCTTGGCTTCAAGGAAGAGAAAACTGAGCTAAAGGTGGTTTTAGCAATAAAGACCCTTGATGAATTCAGGGAACAAAAGGTCCACCGCCCAGGGCTGGACTGGCTGCTTGTTAGCATCCCCCAGGACATCACATCGCTCTTCTCCTCAGTGCCTGTCTGGCTTTTCAGTCCCGTGGAGCCGCAAGGGCCCAAAATAGCTTTGTTTCTGCCCTTGCTGTGCTTGATGTTTATATGGGAGCACGTCTCTCTCTTTCTCATAAGTGCCCCGGCCAACTCCCTTTACATCGCATTGGCCAGGACTGGGTCATGTGCCCCCCAAACCAGGGCCCAGCTCACCTGCCCAGATGCCCAGGTATATCTGGACCAAACCCGATATCTGTTGCTAGAAGAAGAGATGCCTGGTGAGGAGGCTCCAGCTCACTGGGCCAAGCTGGTCCTATCCACAGCTTCTCTGAGAGAGAATCATAGCGTTAATAACAGGATCATTCCTGTGGAAAAATAAAATTCACTTCAGATAATCTCCTTTTACAAAACCACTTGTGGGAAATTCCACTGGCAAAACGTGGGCCTTGCCTCTGTTTTACTCCCTCTTCAAACAAGGGCATTTCATTAGTGCGCCTGTTCAGAGAGAGCCCTGGGTTCGCTCAGGATAACAGTCTTCATCGTGCCTCGAAGGTGGATCTAGTGAGAGCTGGTGTCCTGAGCTCTGCCGCAGGTGAGCGAGATACAGAAGGCAGCAGAGGTGCCTCCGTCGAAACTTCGAGGGACTCAGCGTGCCAGCCGCCCTGACAAAAACATCTGCTGTGGCCCCTCCAACCCGGGCCTGGCCGCTGACAGAAAGCTTCTTCCTGTTTCCACCATATTCTCCCAAAGACCTCTGATGCTCTTGATTTCCCAGTCGAAACAATTTCCCCAGCACTGGCCTAGCGCTGACTCCAGAACCTAGGCAAATGATGTGAGAAGGAGAGTTGAGAAGGAAGAAGTGAAGGTGATGTGCTGCATGATGTCCTATTAGATAGAAGAGACGTAAATGGCCAACAGAAGCTGGAGGGATTAAAATGATCTATTAAAAAAGTGTAGGGTTCCTGCAAAGGGATCTGCGCAAGGCAGCCTGCTGTGTGGACCAGCACAGAAGCACACCAATCACCCCGGCCCTGGCATTTATTACTCATGTGATTTGGGGGGCCTCAATTTCCTCATCTGTAAAATGGAGCTAACAACACCTTTTACAGATTACAGATAATGTTAAAGGCTTAGACAGGTGCAATGCTATAATAACAAACATTTCTAGCTGGAGAGTCAGTGTACTGTAACAGAATGGGCACAGCTTTAGGGCCAGGGAGACACCTAAGTTACATCCTTTTCTGAGGCTGGCAGGTCCCTCAACAAACCTCTTTGAACATCTGCAGAATGGTCTGATGCTATCCCCCTTGAGAAAATTAGACAAAAATGGTCCTAAAGTATCCAGAGTGAATCTGGCACATGAATTCTTAATAAGTGGTACCTGTTGTGAATGAATGAATGAATGAATGAATGAATGAACAATTGTTGAGAGGAAGTGTACAAAGCCCTTGCCAAGTGCCCAGGGGCAGCAGGCTCTCAATAAATGGCCACTCCCTTCTCCTGGGTGAGGCCACAAAATTTAAGGTGGTGTCCCCATAAAAATAATCAACATAAATAATATTTTAAAGCAAATTTTTTTAAAAAATCCAAATTAATGTAAAAAATCTACAATGAGCAAAATATCAAAATGCTTAAATAAAGGTAGGATGGTTCACAGTGCTGGGTCATATTGGAGCCTGAGGCAAAAAGAAAAATCAGTACTTCTTCCGATCCTGTCTTTAGTTAAAAATGAAGGTTCCATTCCCTGTCCTGGTCTCCCCTCCCTCCTACCTCCTCTGGGGTTCTGATGGTTCCCTCCTGCATATTGGAAATAATTGTTGCACTTTTTAAAAAATGAGAATGCCCTGACCTACCCCCTGGCCAACCTGAACAGAATGTCAGGGGGTGGGGCCTGAGCATCTGTATTTTTTAAATTCCCCAGATGATTCTAGGGTACAGCTCAGGCTGGGAATCACTGTGAGCATCAGAGCCTGGTGGGTTCCCTGAAAAGCCAGCCATCCCTCCCCTGGGGGCCCTCTTAGCAGAGAGAGGAGGAAGCAAGTAATTATACTCCAATTTTTTTCTGCGCAGACCCTGGAAAGAGCCGAAATGCTAGGAATCTTTCTGGCAATCGGAGATTTACTGGTTCCTGGAGAGCCTCCTTGTAGAAACAGGCTGCCTGCCGGCTCATCCCCGGCTCCCCCAGCTGCCCACCTGGACAGTCCTGAGTCCTGCTTCTCCATGGCAGGTCATTAAGATTGCTGGCCTTCAGTGTCCCCTTCTCTCCCAGAGACAGTGTACATCCTTTTTTTTTTTTTTTAAGATTTTATTTATTTATTTGAGAGAGAGAATGAGAGATAGAGAGCACGAGAGGGAAGAGGGTCAGAGGGAGAAGCAGACTCCCTGCTGAGCAGGAAGCCCGATGTGGGACTCGATCCCAGGACTCCAGGATCACGACCTGAGCCGAAGGCAGTCGCTTAACCAACTGAGCCACCCAGGCGCCCAACAGTGTACATCCTTAGTAAGGTGTTCGTGAAAAACAAATGTCATGCAAATAGCATCCCTCTTGCCTGGTGTGGGCTAAGTCCCCCACAAAGGGTGGCTGCTATTATTCAATGCTAATTTTTATAACAGCGAGAGTGAACTTGGATATGTGCATTCCTTTAGCTAAGTCAACAACTTCTGCAAAAGCATTTGGTAAATGCTTTTGGGTAGAGTCACTGTGTTGACCTCTGGGAAGCTATGTTTATCTGGTCGTCCATACCTACTAATCATTCTGGTACTTCCAGCCGGCACCACTCTGGGCACGTGGGGCAACGGTGGGTAGGAAAGGACCAAGCCCCACCCCTTGCATTGCATGTGCAGAGAAGAAGTCAAAGAACAAACAAATGTATGATAGAGGGTTAAGGAGAGGTGTGTGCTTTGAGGAAAAGAAAGCAGAATAGGAAAGAGAGAGAGTGCACCTGGGGTATGTGATTTTTGCCAGGGGTTGGTGGAGGTGACACTTGACCCGAGTTGTGAATGAGTGAACCATGGCTTCATTTCAAGAATATTCCAGGCAAGGAACCATAATGCAGAGGCCCTGGGGTAGAAACATAGGGCTACGTGACTGCCGAGAAGTGAGGGGAGGTGGGGCTGAATATGGCAGGGAGTTGGGCTCTGGAGGTTTATTCTGAGTGCAGTGGGAAGCCTTGGAAGATTTTGAAGGAAGTGGAGGTAGGGCACATTTACTAGAGATAAAAAGGCCTAATAAAGCCTTATGAATTGCATGTGTGTAGTTGAGGTGGGGGAGGTTGCTATAGAGGTCCCTACTGAGAGTCCACAGGGCTCTGCCCCAGCCGCAGAAACCTTCTGCCCACTCTCCTCTCATCTTCCAGCCCCAGAAGGTACCTCACCTCTGAGAACACTTGCCTGAACCTTGTAGGGCCCGGGGTCGAGGGCGGGGCTCATCACTGCAGAGAACAGGGTTCCCGGAGCAGCTTGGCCATTCCTTTCCTGGCAATCAGGTGGACTGCTGGGAGCTTAGCTTTTCCGTTTTCTCTGTTACAAGAAAGACAAGAAGGCCAAAGGAGTTAGAAGCAGAATTTCGAAACCAGTGGATGATTGAAATGACCTCAGTGTTCAAGTTATTCACTTCTTCTGGGTGCCCAAGCTTCAGGTAAGGGATGCTCTTTCTCTTCTCCCTGTGTTTGGACAGCTATTGAACATCCTAACCCCCAGTGTGATGGTATCAGAAGATGGGGCCTTGGAGCAGTGATTAGGTCATGAAGGAGGATCCTCACGAATGGGATTAGTCACCTTCTAAAAAGAGACCCTGATATCTTTCTCCCTATCTTTCTACTACATGAGGATGAAGGAAAAGTCTGCAACCCAGAAGAGGACTCTCAGTGGCCAGCCATGCTGGGAGCTGATCTCAGACTTCCAGCTTCCAGAACCATGAGGAAGAAATCTCTGTTGTTCGTAAGCTACCCACTCTGCGGTACTTTGTTATAGCAGCTCAGAAGGGCTAAGATATGGGTTCAGCTTCCACTCCATGCCACACTGTCCCTGGGGCAGGGGGTACACGGAACTAGACTGGCAGAGGTCCCTGCCTCTGGGGTGCTTCTTGGCCAGGCGGAGACTTCTCCCCAAGCTGAGCACCTTCCCCTTCCTTCCCAAGGAAAAGTTCTGTTGTCTCTCCAGAGAGCTCAGAGATGCTCCGCCACCAAAGGTTTCAGCTGCAGCCATTTCCTACGTCTTTACAAAGTCAGTTCAAAAGCCTCAGGGTAACAGTAAAGTCACTCTCCAGCATTAATTCCACACATCCGCATCATGTGTCTGCTTTGTGCCGGGGACTGGCATGGGCAGAAAGCTTATTGCTCTTCCTTTGATTTTCTAAAATTTGATCATTTGATCTGTATTGAATTTGTAGTTTGCTTGGGTTTTCCGGCTGTGTAAGAGCCACAACATAAGTCGTTCGTTCCAATGTCTCTATTTGTGCCTATTTAAATAAGGTTATAATCAGGACGCCTGGGTGGCTCAGTTGGTGAAGCATCCAACTCCTGATTTTGGCTCAGGTCGTGATCTCAGGGTCCTGGGATCAAGCCCTGCTTTGGGCTCTGCGCTGGGTGTGGAGCCTGCTTAAGGTTCTCTCTCCCTCTCCCTCTGCCACTCCCTCTCTAATAATAATAGTTATAATATTATAATTAAAGTATCTTAGGCCAAGGGGATTCCGTACCTTACTCTAGTCCAACAATGACTAAAGTGGAAGGAAGGGTTTGGGGGGTACTGCAGACTGAAAAGGGAGCTGGGCCAGGTTCCCCCCACCCCGGGAGCACTTTTCATTGCCCTTTGAGCAGACCTTGTGGTGAGCCCCTGTCTCCGCAAAAGTGTAGACAGCTCCGATCTTGTGTGATGCAGAGTAACTCGGACATTCTGCTCTAGTTCCCACTTTCCTTTCTCTCACTGAAGGGGCTGTTCCCAAGGGTCTTAAGTGCACCAGTGCAGGGACCAAGCCCCTTACACCTTTGTCCCCAGAGCTCTTAACCTCGGGTTTTGCACACAGTTATTATTTAATGTGCACATGTAAACCAAACTTCACGCATTTTTGTTTGTTTGTTCTTACCAGCCATAAGGGAACTCAGCCTTCAAGGGTGCTGCTGGAAAAGCAACCATTTGCTCTTTGAAATGACACCATCTTCACTTTTTTGTATCAGTAGGTGTATTTTCCCCTCATTCTTCCAATTTGGTCTATTTGGTCTCAGATCCTATGGGGAAATCAATCGGAGGTTGCTTTTTATAATCTCTCTCATTCTGGTTGATTTAGCTATTATTGGACCATCTTTATTTCTTCCTAAAGTATTCAGATTTAATTGCATGTTTTTCTTCTGCCTTTGGTTCAAGTGTGCTAATTATGCAGTATTTAGCCTGTCTCAAGTTTAATATTAGACTTTGCATTGTCCCTGCATTTGCTAAATTGCAGAGAATTTGTATTTTAGGGCTCTTTCCATTCATGGTGCTATTACTTGAGGAAAGTAATATATATGTGATATGTATATCATATATATCAAATATATATCATATGTATATATAAGAGTAGGCTTAATATTTCCAGTTTCAGGTGTAGAATTCTACTTACTGAATCAAAGTTTGTTAATTCTGTTGTCAGCCAGCTTATGAGCATTGCTTTAGTAAAGTCAACCTAGTACTACAGCTTTTTCTTAGAATGAATGGTGGAAAAACCAGGGGAATTGAGATACTGAAATGTCTCATTGTTGGCTTTTGGTCACTTCGGTGTGGCTCCTGTTTTAGAATCTTGCTTTGAAGGGGAGCCTGGGTGGCTCAGTTGGTTAAGCATCCAACTCCTGATTTCAGCTCAGGTCATGATGTCATGGTCGTGAGATCGAGCCCCGTGTCGGGCTCTGAGCTCAGTGGGAGTCTGCTTGTCCCTCTGCCCCTCCCCCTGCTCAAGCATGCTCTCTCTCTCAAATAAATAAATAAAATCTTTTTTAAAAAGAGGGAGAAAACTCCTCTCAAATGTCTAACTAAGGTTGCAAAAAGAAGAAAAAAGAATGAGAGAGAAGGAACATTGGATGACAATGCTTGAGAATTTCTACAAATGATGAGAAAACTAGCTTCCTCGGTCTCAGGAAGCCCAACTAATGTCAAGTAGGATATTTAAAAAGACATTTTGGGGCGCCTGGGTAGCTCAGTCAGTTGAATGTCCTACTCGATTTCGGTTCAGGTCATGATCTTGGGGCTCCATGCTCAGTGGGGAGTCTGCTTGAGATTCTCTCTCTCTCCTTCTCTCTTTTTCCTCCCCACCCCACACGTGTACTTTCTCTCTCTAAAATAAATAAACCTTAAAAAAAAAAGACATCTGTAACTAGTCATAACAGAGAAATGCCAAAGATAAAAGACCTTAAAATCACTGGGGTACCTGGCTGACTTAGTTGGTGGGGCATGTGACTCTTGATCTCAGGGTCATGATTTTGAGCCCCATGTCAGGAGTAGAGCTTACTTTAAAAAAAAGAAATTAAAAAGATCTTAAAATCATCCAGAGAAAGAGATAAAAAGAAAACAGATTATACACAAAGGAATTAGACTTCTGGCTGACTTCTCAGATTGTAATGAAGCAAGGAGGTGGGGGAATGTTATCTTCAAAGTCTTAAAACTGTTGACCTAGAAATGACAAGAATGAGGAAGAGGGTGGCGATTAAGGCTACTGAAATGAAGTAGCAATGGGAATGAACAAATGGGATTTTTTTCAAGGAACTTGGTGGTGTCATCAAGTGGTCTTACAGGTTAAAGAGTAGGTAACCTTTAACCAGAGTTTCAGGGTTTTCATGTTGACTGCCTGAACCATAGCGTTGTCAATGTCAGAAACCGAAAGTCAGGAAGGACAGATTTTGGAAGAGATGTGGATGAATTTAGGAATTCTGTTGTTGTCATTACTACTGTTGTTCCTGAGTATAGATGTGAAACAAGACCTGGGTAATGTAGATGAGTGCTCATCTTAATATCTACAGTTTCCTGGAGACTGGTATTTTGTAGTATTTTTAAAAAATAAAGTAACACGGATTCATGGAAGAAAATGAAGAAATTACCAAAATGCACCAAGGGAACATTCAAGCATTCATAACTAAAGGGTTAACTCCCCTTTGGGATTTTGAATGCCTCCATATTTTAGTAGCAGTAGAACACCCTGGCAGGCATTTAAAGTATAGAGCAAGTGTAGGTGCTGATTAATTCTTGATGGTTGACTGAGCATTTGTTTCATCTTTGGTTGAGATGTGTTGCACTTCGAGCAGAAGGGGGAACATGCATGAAACGATGTTCTCAGCACTCTTCCTGCATGCTATATGCCTAATGCAGTGAACTGGGATTCACAAGGCAAATGTCAGCGGTGAATGTATTAACCTCGTTTCCTTGGGAACCACTGAGTGGAGGGGAGAATGCTGGTCACATCTAGCAGCCTGCTATGTGTAAAGCAATTAGTTCCAGAATTTGTCAGATGACAGTTCTATTTTTGAGCACTTTCTTATCAATTAGGAGAAAAATATCTGACAGGTGGGATTTCTCAGCAGTTTGGGTGGCGAGTTGGTTTACAAGCAACAGGAAGGCAAGTTTAAACTACCTCCTACCAAGATCATTATATTTTGTTCCTCTCAGTGGAGGGTCTTGATGGATCGGCTCAGGGTTAAGATACAAGCGAGGAGTGAGCAGGCTGACGTTCAGCTCATGCTCCTCGGAATAAGCACAGATTGTGGTGGACATCCTGCTTCACCCTCAAAGTCGGCACACAAAGCTCTGAATTATTTTGCTCTGGTAAGTAACAGCGGTGCGGCGAATGAAGTATTTCTTTTCTGTTAATCATATGGGTTTGGAAAAGAAAGTTTTGAGCAAGAATAATAAAAATAATCAGACCAATGCAGCCATTTATGGAGTGCTATGTGCCGTGCTCAACCTGTACGTCCATCATGTCGGCCAGACACCCCAATGAGCCCTGTGTGGAGGGTCAGAAGACGGCGGATTGGCCTGTAGTACGAGCACGATGAAAGGAACCAATGAAAGCTGCAAGGAACTCACAATTTAGAAGTCCCATTTCTGTATGTATTGTTATATTTTACTTTCTCTCTATTTATATTATGATGTTTTGTGATCTTCAAAGATCTTGGCTGGAGACAGCCGCCTCTCCCTACGCTAGCCAACGCTTAGAGACAGCCAAAGACCAGGCAGGGGCGTGCCCTTGCTATGCAAGCTAACCAATCCGGAGCCAGACCTCCTTTGTCTGCCCACCCCCCCCCAGCCTAGCAGGCAAGATACCACTCTGCCTTAACCATCCCAGGGCCTGGTGCCAGGCAACTAGAGACCACCCCGAGAGCCCAGAGTCTGCCAAAATTATTCAAACTAATCATTCTAGGATGTTCGCCCCGTCCTGTTTGTCCTTCTTGTAGAAACCCCAATAAAGACTGTGTCCCAAACCTTCACTCCTGTCTTCTGCCTCCTGACGCCCCTGGTGTCTTTCCCGTGTGACCTGATTGGCGTGCCTTCTGTCTCTAGGACCTGTGAGTGAAGTAAACTTTTGTTTTCCTGAGACTCTCTTTGTCTCCTCTTGTGGCCACACCTGACAGACATCTCATAAAAGAATACACAACACTGTGGGTAATAGCCATTTTCCACAAACTTACCAGTGCTTATGCCCATTTTAAGTTAAAAAAAAAAAAACTGAGTTGGAAAGAGCTTAAGCCCTCATAGTTTGTTAAGGGAAGAGTAGAATTTGAGCCTGGGTTTGTCTGTCTGCAAGCCCCACTCAAACCGTGCTCTCTCGCTACTCAAATCACAGGCTCCAACCAGCCGCACGGGCTTCACCTGGGAGCTTGGTAGCAGCGTACAATCTCGGGCCCCACCCCAGACCTAGTGAATTCGATTCTGCCTTGTAACCAGACCCCAGGTGGTCCCAAGGGAAGCTGGAGAGGCTCTGTTCTCCACCCACTCGACCAAGCACCATTGAGTGGGGAAATAACCACAGGGCATTATGGGAGTAACATCAACGAAGCCAGACAGAGAGGGTCTGGGATTCTAGAGAAGGAAGCTGGTGTTGAGGGCTGCGATGGCCAGAGAAATCTACCCAAAGGAGGTAGAACCTATAGGGAGTAGTTAGGATTCAAATCCATTAGCATTTAAAAAAATTTTACCAAACCATTCTTCTCACCTAACCACCCCATTATTTCCATACACAGAAGCCACTGAGGTCTCCATAAACTGCCCCAGGTGCCATATTTTCCTGGAGCGCAACATTTTTTCTATGATGTGGTGAGTGCCTGCATAGGGAAGTGAAGACAGCCTAGGTGACAGGAGGGAGACTGTCTCCTGTCCCTGCTGGTACAGGGACATCTGCGCAGCAGTCTCAAATCCTGCTTGGAAGTAGGTGTGCTAAGGAGTCATTCACTTCACCATTCCTGTGTCCCTCTCAACGCCATCTTGTAGCCCACATTAGAAAAAGCCGGCCTCCAAGAAGCACTTTCTATATTTAAACTTAAAGATGGAGTAAACATTTCTTGAAATGCTTATTTCAAGAAAACGTGCACGTTTTTAGGCACAGGCAATGATTTAAGTTTATCTGCTAACACAGGACTTTTTTTAAAGCACGTGACTCTTTTTCTGCACACATGGGAGAGTCCTGACCCACGTTTGTTCATATGCCTATTTACAAGAGAGATAGAAGAGCCACTACCAATGCCAGCTAACTGTTAAAAGGCCAATCCTAAGACCTTGGTCCGTTTCCACGGCACCTGCAGTCCATCAGCCTATGGGGGCCTCATGAGACCCTCACCATGCCCAACCCCAAGCAACCAACTTACACAGCCTCCTCGACGATGACCCGATTCAAAATATCCAGGCCCTTCTATCAGCCTGCAGCCCTGCTTTATTTTTCTTCATAGCACTTACCACCACCAGACTTGGTTTTCATAGTTTTTGTTATTTGTCTGTTTATAGTCCATCTCCCTGCCACTTAAATGCAGGGATTTTGATGTTTTATTCACCACTGAATCCCCAGCATCTAAAATAGTGTCTAACACAATAACCACTGGTTGAATAAATAAACTTGTGTGTAAACAGAAACCTAAATGAACATGCTAGTTAATCACCAAACGCGTGAGTGATTTTTAGAGATTGGAGCATCAAAAATTTCACACAGCATAGGGAAGAATGTGGTGATGGCAGGGACACCTCCCTGGCCTGGGGATTGGCATGGGCCTTATTAAATGTGCCCCTACAAGAAAAAAACAATGTAGGCAGGAAGAGAAAGAAAAAATAGGCAGAAGCATCTGAGTAAATGGTCCGACAGGTGTATTCCAAAGCCTGGAAGAACACGCTGTCTCTTTTTGGCCACATTTTGGCACTGGCTAGAAGAGTGCCCAGGCCTGCTCTCTGTGCACCTAAAGAGAACCTCCTGGTGCCACTGCTGAAATGTTGTTGGTTAAAAACAACAAGAAGCTCCCAAATACTTGATGTTGCTCACAGTCATCATGGTAAGTGGTCCCAGAGTATGCTCCATGTGCAATGGATTCAATGAGCTCATTCCTTCTATGAGGGAGGGGAAGGAAAAGGGAGCCAAGGAAGCATGCTGAGGCCCAGTGACACAGCTTTGGCAGGTGGCCTCGCTTCTGATCAGGACAGAGTGGAAATGCTATGGGGCCTCAACATGGCTCTACGAGAAGTCAGGGAATGTCTCCCAAAGAACATTCCATGGCAGAGTCTTGGGACATGGGGTGCAGATATCAAGTGCTCCAGGGTCAAACATGATTTAGAAAGCCTCAGTTAACCAAGTTAGAAGGTTTTCTTCTGTACAGAACTCCTCAGGTCTTTAATATGCTAATTCAGATTATGATTCACTTCATGATTGTGATCTAGAGAGAAATGGGCAGCAAAACAGAGACTGGGGGATAAAATCAACAGGCATTGGTGATGAATTAGAAGGGAATATGGTTTCCAGCCTGCCCCCAAGGTCCTCTGGCTCATGCAGTGGGCCATGTGCCAAGACTGGGAGGCAAAGGCCCTTGTTTAGAAGGGAAGAACATGGCTTTGGTTTAGGCATGTTGAGTAAGGGAAGCCTTTGAAAGAGCCAAGCAGAGATGACAATTGGAAGTGGAGATTTTGTTGACATTTTAGGCTGGATGATTCTTAATTTAAAAAGTAATTAATTAACTAGTCAATTAATTAAAAGCAGTGGAGATTTTGAACTCCAGGGAGAGTACTCTTCTGCAGAGTTGGGATGAATGAGGGGTCTCGAGCTGCCCTGAGGGCCTCCGGGGAACCCAGTGCTGTGAGCCATCTCTGGAGGGGCCATTTAGGGGCCGTAGAGCTGCCATCTCCCCTCACCTCAACCTATCTAACTCTCTTGATCCTTCAGATAAATTACAAACTGAGCTTCAGAATTCAACATGGGATCAACATATGTACATTGAACTATTTTTAAATGAAGGATGGCAAATAAATGTCATTCCAAATGCCAACTCTAGTAATCAACAGTAGCTGCTGGTGAGTGGTGGACATCTCAGAGACCATGCCCAGGGCCATGGCTGAATAATGACATCTGCCCAGATCTCGGAAGGGCAGGGTAGAAAGAGTCCGTGCCACAAATGTGCCATCCTAGGCCTAAGCCTTGTAGGAGGTCTTCAGCCAAGCAATAGGGCACATTCCTGGTCATTTTCCATGATGAAAACGAGCAAAATCAACTGCCTGCATTTGGGAGCTTTTTGTTGCTTTTAAGGAGCAATTTTTCTGCAGTGGCTCTGGGTTCCCCCTGAGCTCAGAGAGTGGCAGGGAGATTGTCAAAACAAAGATGCATTGACTTAGAAATGTATACTTATCTAAACAGAACTTGAGTTACTTCAGTTCTGTCATTTTTGTGAGCCCAACTGAAGTTTTTGTGTTTAAAATTTAGAACAGTATAATAGCACACAAACTGCAATGTATAACATTTTGGTTTGATAAGTACAGATTTCAGTCATGAAATATATTGAATTTGAATAGCTTTACAATGGAAATTTCTTTTTAATTGTTAATTGCTTTAAAACTAGAGGGTGAATCAAGAAAACCGTGATTATCACTAAATATAATTGCGTGGTATAGAGGAGGATTGCTAAAACTATTCATTTGGTCATGAAACACACTAGGAACACCTTTCTGTAGAGATCACTGGGTATCCTCAAAAAAGAAAAAGAAGCAATTTTGCTTAAGTGGGAATGATTCAATAGTGAAGGAAACTGGACATTTCAAGAGACAGAAAAGAGAATTGCTGGGCGTGGTACTCTTATAGGGAAGGGTTGGCCTCAGGACCAAGAACAGGTCAGCCCTGGTCATGGGAGGATAGTCTGTGCACAGAGGAGAGTCAGCAGTGTGGGGTTGAGTGGTGGCCTGGGGAGGTTCTGTTCCCCTTACTTCCGCTGACAGGTAGCAGGAAGCAGGAAGTGAGGTCATAGGAAGTGACGGGATTCGGAGAGGAAACGGATTCTAGGAGAGAGGGAGGCTGAGTGGATCAGGGGAATGGGGCATGTCCACCAACCTTCCCCAGACTTTATGTATTGACTTTGAAATGTATACTCCCCACAGATGTTAAAGCACTATGTGTACACCTGAAACTAATATGATATTGTAAGTCAATTATACCTCAAAAAAATTGTTTTTAATGTGTACTCCTCATGGTGCACAAGAACCGTCACTCATCCCTCCTTGGCAAACAAAGAAGCCTGTCTCCTGCCCCAGGACCTAGCACGCCTCACAGCTGTGCCAGAGCCCAGCTTCTCCGACTGCCACACAATATGTCCTGGTATTTATGGGAATGGGCTTGGGATGAGGTCTCACCCAGTCCAGCCATTTATCAGTGGGATCATTTAGAGCATGTCCCTCAGTCTTTCTAAGCATGTGACATTGGACGCTTGGCTCACCCTCTCAGCTTTAGCTACTTCCTCTGCAAAACGAGTTAACTAATAGTCCCAACCTCAGCTGGGTGCATTGCAGTGATTAATGTGAAATAATATATGTAAGGAGCTTAATTGGTCACCTGCTACATAGTGATCAACAAATGGTAGTATTTTTTTAATTGTAAAGTATTTCCATTTTTAATTGTGCTAACATCACATAACTTGAACTTTACCATCCTACCCATTTTTTTTTTTTTTTTTGCATTTCAACAGTGTTAACTACATTCACGTTTTGTGCAGCAGGTTTCCAGAACTCTTTCATCTTGCAAAACTGAAATTCCACACCCATCAAACAACTTTCCATTTCCCTTTCCTCCCCACCCTCTGGCAACCACCGTTCTGCTTTCTTTCTTTGAGTTTGATTATTTTAGATACTTCATATAAGTGGGATCATACAGTATTTGTCTTATTGTGACTGGCTTACTTCAGTTAGCATGATGTCCTCAAGGTTCATCCATGTTGTAGCACATGAGAGGATTTCCTCATCTTTTAAGGCTAAATAATATTCCATATATACCACATTTTGTTTATCCATTCATTCATCGATGGACATTTGGGTTGTTTTTATCTCTTGATTATTGTGAATAATGCTGCAGTGAACATGAGTGTGCAAATATCTCTTTGAAATATTACTTTCAAGTCTTTTGGATATATATCCAGATACAGGATTGCTGGGTCACATGGTAATTCTATTTTTAACTTTTTGATGAACCTCCATCCTGATTCCCTTTGCAAGCACCCCATTTACCAATAGTGCACAGGGTCCCGATTTTTCTACATTCTCATCAACGCTTGTTATTCTCTGTTTTATTTGGTTTTGGTTTTGGTTTTTGATAATAGCCATCCTAATGAGCATAAGGTGATATCTCATTATAGTTTTGATTCTCATTTTCCTGGAGATTAGTGATGTTATGCATTTTTTCATAAGCTTGTTGGCTGCTTATATATTTCTTTGGAGAAATGTCTATTCAAATCCTTTGCTCATTTTTTAATCTGGTTATTTTTGTTGTTGTGTTGAGTTGTGGGAGTTCTTCATATATTCTGGGTATTAAAACCTTGTCGGATAAATGATTTGCAAATATTCTCTCCCGTTCTATTTATTGCCTTGTCACTCTGTTGATTGTAGCCTTTGCTGTGCTGAGATTTTGAAGTTTGATGTAGTCCTATTTGTCTATTTTGGGTTTTGTTGCCTGTGCCGTTGGTGTCAAATCCAAGAAATCATTACCCAAACCAATGTCATCAACATTTCCCCCATGTTTTCTTTTAGGACTTTTATGGTTTCAGGTCTTATGTTTAGGCCTTTAGGGTGTAGTTATTGTTTATATTATTATTATTACTTCTACTCATGCTATCCACAGATGTTCCTGCCATCGATGTAGAAAATTAAGAGCTCACTATCATGCATTTCAATCTAATAAATACTGATTGTGCTTACTCGCATATAAACCTCTCTACTAACTCCAGTAGCAGGAATATAGAAGTAAAAAGACGTGGCCCCTCCTCTCAAATAATGTCTAGTCCAGAAGATAAAATATTCCCAATGCCACCTCATGGCTCACTCGCAGGCTCTGCTCTTGCTGGGGTACAATCATTAATTGTATTTTCAGTTGTGACTACTGCTTAGCTTGTTTCCAGCTGGGCTTCCCCCACAGTCAGTTCACGTGAGACTCAGAGGTGCCTTATTACCACTATAACTCTAGCAATTAAGAGGGCCTTTCCATCAGGCACTTGAGCAAAATGAAAGGACTCTGAAGAAGACACACAAATGACAAATGTTACTAATGCTGGATGAAGGCTCACCTTTCAGGAACAGTTAATAATGGCAGAGAAGGGCCATCACTTTCCACTCAGTGCGGGCAGCCCTTATTTCCATTAAGTCATCGGCGAGAGAGAACACTTTCTGTTTAGCTCCGGAGTCCCACTGCTGCAGAACCAGCTCCAGGCTCTTCCCTCTGGTGATTTCTGCGGAGACCACAGAGACCACAGTAATTTAACTAGTTGGTTTCTGCAGGTGGAAATCCAGCCCAATTTTCCCTCCTTGCTGGAATCTCAATTTTAGGCTCTCCCTCTTCCCCATCCCCTGAATGGACCTGGGCTTTTCTGTACAGGACAAACATGTTTCTTACCTCGACTAGAAAAAGGCAATGCAGACTTCTGTGAATCTACACCCAGGAAGGAGGCAGCCTTCTGGTCTGGATTAACTCAATAGGTAAAGACTTCAGGAAGCAGGGCCCAGAGAGCGTCAGAGCCAAGATGGAGCCCCTCAGAGCCCACCTGGGAGGGCTTCACAGGTGCACTAATGTTCCTTAAAGAGAAGGCCTGAGGAGGGTTCTAGCTGTGGGGAAGCTCGGAGGCCACTTTCTCCAGGAACAATTCCTAAATGTCTGAGGGCTCCTGGTGGCCTCACAGGATGCTGCCTGGTGCAGGTACAGAGCTGGTGCTTTAACCGCCTGTTAAGTAGTTGGCCTCTGGCAGGAGATGGTAACCTCCCTGAACACAGGGTGTGTATTTCTCTCATTGTCCTAGCACAGGGTCCACTACATCGAAGACCCTCAGGATAAGCAGTCCATCAAACGCCATCCTTCTACTTTATTTCTCTTCTTATCCTTAGTTATCTATTTATTGTCTCCTTTCCCCTAGACTGCAAGCTTGAGGAAGACAGGATCTGCTTTGTTCACTGCTGAGTCCCCAGTACCTAGAGAGTGCCTTGTAGCCAGATGTTCTTATGTGAGTGAATGGGTGAAGGGATAGATGTGAGACCCCGAAACTTTCAGAACCAGCTTGCCTTCAGTGTGGTGGGGGCACAGGCATCTCTTTTGACTTTCACTCAGAAGTTAGCCTAACTCCACCTGCCCCCGTCAACAAATATTCTGGGAGATCTATAATTACCGGGGCCCCCTCGTTGGCTCCTTCCTCACTTTGACCACCCTTTTCATATCTGGGCTGGGCAAGTGTTCATTCCCCATATTAATCAGGGTTCTCCAGAGAAACAGTACCAATAGGATGCATGGGGGGGTGGAATTTATTTTAAGGAATTTGCTAACACAATTGTGGGGGCTGATAAGTGTGAATTCCGCAGGGCATGATGGCAGGCTGGAGATCCAGGGAAGAGCTGATGTTGGCAGCTTAAATCTGAAGGCAGCCTGGAGGCAGAATGTCTTCTTCAGGAAGGTCAGTCTTTTTCTCTTATGGCCTTCAACTGATTATATGAGGCCCACCCACATTATGGAACCTAATCTGCTTTACTCAAAGCCTACTGTATTAAATGTCAATCTCATCTGAAAATACTGTCAAGAGACATTTAGCATAATGTTCAATCAATATCTAGGTAGCGTGGCCTAGTCAAGCTGACACATAAAATTTACAATCATACCCACTTTGGTGAACTGGAGGGAAGACCTACCCACCCATTCTACTCCCCCCAATACGATCGGCCCACCTTTCTCCAATCCTCAGCCCCAAACTAGAAAGGCCAAGTGGGCCCCTCGCTTTTCTCACTTTCACAAATTTCTTATAGAAACTCCCTAAAAATCTGACCTCCAGACTTCTCTGAGGAAAACAAACCACCTTTCTTTCAAAGCCTGATGACAATTTTGTGCATGTTTTTTATTAGATGTTTGAAGAGATGCAAAGCCTCCCTCGCATGGTTTATATTAGCTTTCTCAAAGGTATCGGCTAAAATTATTTTGAACAAAGGCGATGGGTATTCGATTTCCCTGGGTCCAGCTGGCCCGGCCTTCCCCTCTCATTTCCTTCCCTGCTTCCAGCATGGCAGGAAATGGAGAACACACCATCCTGGGATGCTGCTGCAGCGCATTTGCATCAGATAAGCAGCTTGACTGGAGGGCTGACAGGGAATAATAAAGCACGAGTTATTCACTCCGTAATTATTTCCTCAAACTTATGTGGCCACTGAAGAAAACTTTTATTGCTGGGGGGGGGGGGGAATGATTACCAGACACAGAAGCTCACAACATACATAAAGGAAAAAGAAAAAGAAACAAATGAAAAAGGACGTCATATGGCTTAATGTTTTTAAAAAGTTCTCTTTAGTTCCTTAATCCTGGGCGGTGTGACTTTTCGTGGTAACGGAGGATGCTCTGAGCCACGCCTTAGCCTCAGCTTTGCGATAGTTGCCTGATCCTAGTTCCCCACCCTTACCCAGGGCCCCACTTGGCGAAGCTTTCTGGGGAGCTGGGAGACCCCTTGTCTGTTTTAGAGGGCCCACTTGCTGTGCCTCATCACCATTAAGGGTACTCCCCCAGCCACTCTGCTTGCTATGGGCACCCATATTGAGAACCTACACTACAGTTAGCCTCAAAGTCCTGTCTGTCTTCTTCTCCCAGCAAGTTCGGGCACAGACCTTATTGCCCCTCTTTACCGGTAAGTAAATGTGATTTGGGCAAATTAAGTGTCTTGATCAGGGTGACCCAGGCAGCAGGGCAGGGTGAGGCTCAGGACTGGGGCTGGCTGACCCCAAAGCCCTCCATCTCCACCATATGGAGGCAGAAGTCAGAGAATGTCCTTCCAGCCCAGCTTCCTCCTTTACCTCTGCTCTCAGACTCCTAGTCATGGGAGCTAGAATTCTGTAGTCTCTTCCTCTTCCGCTCACCACCATTTGACTTCAGAAAGGATTAATAAGGGGGGACACCTGGGTGGCTCAGTTGGTTAAGTGACTGCCTTCGGCTCAGGTCATGATCCTGGAGTTCTGGGATCGAGTCCCGAATCGGCCTCCCTACTCAGCCGGGAGTCTGCTTCTCCCTCTGACCCTTCCCCCTCTCATGCTCTCTCTCTCTCTCGAATAAATGAATACATAAAAATCTTTAAAAAAATAAAATTTAAAAAGAATTAATAAGTAATGAATGTGAATTAATGAATCAATGAGGTGTGAATAACTGATATTTGTAGTTTATTTTTTTCCTTGGGTAGATGCATTAGAAGCTTGGCAAAGCCCCCATGTCTGGCTTAGGCCTAAGGACACCTTGTCATTGCCCCCAAAATATTAAAGTTCAGAGTAAACCATGGGTTTCATATTTATTTCATATGTAATTTTTTATGGAATATAAATATAGTTTCCATAGAAAAATTTCATATAAAATAAACTATTTTCATGCTGGAAACATGAACTGGAGGAGGTCTGCTTTTTTGGGGGGACACGAAAGAATCTTCCTTCCTCCTCTAAAAGCACCCGGTAGGATGCTTTACTCATGAACTCGTTTGTGAGCCATTCTCTAGGCGAGATGCAGTCTGTTGTAGATATCAGGGATATTTTATCTTTGAATTCAAGGTCATAATGCTGCCATGCTTGTCTCTACATGTCCATGGGGTCTTGGACATCAGAGGGGCTCAAGCGACCTTTGATAGATAGCCCTTAAATTAATGAATGGGCTCCCTTGTCTGTTTATGCTACATGTAGTCATTGAATACCTGCTCTATGTTGAGCACCCTGCTGTGTGCTGGGGACACAGAAATGAAAAGACAGATGTACTTCTTACTTTAATGGAGTCAATAGCAGGAAAGCAGACACACAACAGGATTGATTGAACTACAGTGTAATGTGCTACAATGAGGAAGGATGGGGTTTGGAGGGACATAGGCAGGTGACGTATCCCCCTGCCTAGGGATCAAGGGCGCCTTCCATGAATAAGCACATTTAAGCTGAGATCCAAAGAGTAATAACTAACCATGCAAAGCCAAGGTAGGGCAGGTAAGGGGATGCAGGGCAAGCAAAGAACTTCAGGGAGACTACTATGTGTACCTAGAGAATGTTGCAAGCAGAGGGAGAAGGCAGAGGGGATTCTGGAGAGTTGGTTACAAAAGGTCTTGTCTACTAGCGTTTTTCAAACTTTTCTTCACTGTAATACACAGCAAGAAATACATCTGAAGTCATAACTCAGGACACACGTGTGTATGAAACAATGGTCACAAAGCACTTCCCCTTACCATGAACAAAGTATTCTATTTCTATTCTGTTCTTTTCAGTGCTGGTTATGACCCCCAAAATTGATTTTACAATCTTCTAATGAGTCTCTACACACCCTTATAAATAATTATTGGGACCATATCCCAAGGTTAGTAGGAAACCATCGATGAGATTTAAGCCAAGAGCAAGCTGGCCTAGTTTCCTTCGTGGAACGATGCTCTAGCTGCAGCCGAGGATGGGTTGTGGCGGGCGTGAGGAGGGGCACCCTAGGGCTGATTGGTTGCTATGACCTGGCTGAGAGATTGGGGCACCCCAAATGCAGGCAGTGGCAGTATGAGCAGAGAGAAATGGGTTGATTTTTCAGATTCTTAAGATGGAGAATAGATCATTGGTTGGCGGCATGAAGTGGGGACAGGAAGTCAAGGAGGACTCCAGGATTCTGTTTTGGTAACTGGAGGGACAATGGTGCTGGTTGTTGAGATACAGAACAATGGGAGAGAGTCCCATTTGGGGGTGAGGGTACTGAGTTCTGGTTTGGGTATGTTAGGTGTGAGATACCCAACAGCTGATTTTCCATGGACTTTATTGCTCAAGGAACAGTGCTGGATTGGGTTTGTGGAATTGAGACTGAGCAGGATCTTGAGGGTATTTGAAATCTTGGAAGAGAGGTGATCTGTTAGGGGAGATATATGAGGAAAGCAAAGACAGACCCTAGGACATTCCCGGTTTCTTTTCTAGAATAATCCTTGTCTCCAACTAAGAATCACGTCATCATCTCCCATACACTCCTTACCTTTGGCTAATACTACTCAGATGAGGTTAACACAGACCAGGTTTATGTGTTCGAGCTGATTGTTAAACATTATCTCAAGAAATCTGAACTGAGCCTCAATTATAGCAAACGAAACTCTTCTCCTGGCTGAACGAGGGGACAGCCCACATGGTATTACTAACCTGGGGGTTGGCTCACCCCTGTGGCTGGGCCACGTAACTTCAAATGTTTTCCATCTTGGCTGCTTTTGAACTAAATGTATTCCTCATGCTGTAGAAGGCATGTGTTTGATGTTATTAGAAACCTGAACGATAAAAATATGTTGAAAATTATTAGAAGTTTGGAGCAGCTGGTATTGAAATATTTTGGCCCTAGGTTTAAATCAATGAGTTGGCTTTCTCGATAAGGAGCGGTATTCAATTTCAGCCCCTTGATTTAGCAAAGGACTTGGCTGCAGTCTAGGAAGTGGCCTGAAATCGCAGGTTTGGTCTGTCTCCCTGTCCCTCCCTCTACCTCACGGTCCTTGTCTGCCATCCCTGCCCATCACATCTATGTCTCTGGGGTTCAAAACAGAAATGGGATAAAATTGACACATACAGGCACAATGCTACTCATTTTTCAAATTGACCGTTCTTATTAGAAAAAATAAGGTGTGAGTGTTCTTATTAGAAAAAATAAAGTGTGTCACCTGCAGAAAGCTTCACACATATTGATTAGCAATGGAAGAAAAGGAAAATTATTCACCCATTCAGTGAACATTTACTGAGCAGCTACTAAGTTGTAGAACCTGGGGTACGTGCTGGAGATACAAGAGTGACCCACACCGACAGGTTCCCTGTCTTCTTGTGATCAGTGCTTAGAAGGGAGCCGGGATATGAACTGTCAGGCGGATGGCTGTTAACACTGTAGATATGATGGACAGGAAAGGACTCACTGCCAAAGTGACTTCTGAAGAAAGTGAGGGAAGGACACGTGAGGAGAGCGGGGGCAGGAGTTTTTCAGATAGAGGGAAAGGCAAGTGCAAAGGCAAGTCCTGAGGCAGGACCTTACCCTGTTTGTTGGGCGCACGGCAAGGAAATCAGTGGAGGAGCGGAGTGAGAGAGGAGGGGGAAGAGGGAGATGCTGACAAAGAGGGAAGCTGTGGCTGGAGGATGGTCTTTCCAGATTAAGTAACAAGCTTGGCTTTCGCTCTCATTTCTGAGTGAGTTTGGAGTCAGTGGAGCAATTGAAGCACAAAAGTGACTTGATCTGACTTCCGCTTTACCAGGAGCCCCTGGCCACTGTGCCGAGGCGGGGCTGTGGGAAGTGGGGGCTAGAAGCAGGCAGATGGCCAGAGAGAACCATTGCGAAAGGTCTTTGTTTTTAACGCACACATTTATAAATGGAGGATCAAACCCTACAAACTCTTCTTTAACCTTCATTTCCCACTTGATATTTCATGAACATCTTTCCCTTTCCACACCCTTGAATATCTGTCTCCAGTGTGATTTTTGATGCCTGACGCAGTTCTGGTTTAGGACGTTATATGGCAGAGCAGAAGTAATAAAAGCCAGCCTGACTTGCACTCACCATATTCTAGGCACTGCGGTGTCCCTGCCAAGAGCACTGGGAGACAGGGAATCTCATTATGCCCATTTTCAGGTGAGGAAACCAAGGGCATGGGACTCACCCAGCTTCATCATGGTTTGCAAATGGCAGTTAATATTTAACCCAAGCACAGAGACTCCAGGTCCCGCCTCTCTGACCGCCTTACTGTCACTGAACTTAGAACCCACTTCTGCCTTTTATGAGTACCATTGCCATAAACATCCTTGTGGCTAAATCTTTGCAAATATCAATAACTGTTTCCCTAGAATCAATTCCTAGAGGGGGAATTTCTAAGTCAAGTCTTTTAAGGTGACAACAGGTTATATTTGTTTTGTAAATTAAACAAGTATGAGCAAATCGTCCCGGATGCTCAGAGGGACCATGTACGATATTGAACACAATGGATGGTAGTCAATTTCAAAGCAATGATTACCACTGCTCTGATGAGGTTTCTTTGAAGTATGACTCCCTGGATACAAGAACGAGAACTTGGATGAGCTTTAGCAGGCATTTCTCCAGATTAAGCCCTTTGCTCCAAGGGGGCCACAGTAGGTTGGTCTTCAGCAGATGTTCACACCAGGGATTGTCTCTTGGAGATCCAGGCGGGCAGGCATTTCCTGAGTGGCTACACTGCACAGTGCGGGTGAGCTGGGAAGAAAGGGGTCGTGACATCCTAGATGTCCCCTAGCCCAGGGATGAAAGGATGTTAACTGGAGGGGCATTCAAAGACCCACTCGGCCACTTATTAGCCCTGCCACCCCAGACAGGGAAGTTATTCAATCTGTCTAAGTAGAAATACCTCCTACCTGGGGGTTTGTGGTAAGGGTTAAATGAGATAGTCTGCTATGCTAATACCTGGCCCAGTCCAGGCTCTGGGGAAAACTGTGGCCCAATAGCACCAGCAGGCTCGTTCAGATTTAAATCCTAAGCCCCTCTCTCCTCTTCTCAGGCTTCTTTTCCTCCACCCAACCCACTCCTACCAGAACATAAATAGGCATTGGAAGGAAATAATGGGCTTGTATGGAGTACCTAGAGCAGTCAGATTCAGAAAAACACAAAGTAGAATGGTGGTTGTCAAAGGCTGAGGAGAGAGGAGAATGGAGAGGTGGGTAGTTTTGTAGGCCACATTACTGAACTATACACTTAAAAATGTGTAAGATGGTAATGTTTATGTGTTGTGTATTTTACCCTATTTTTTATGGAAATGAGGTGCTTAATATCATACCTTTCCCATTACACTGTTAATTTTGATGGTCAAGGCATGAGTGCACCTTATGTTTTCTGGTTCTAATTTCCAAAGCTCCTTCGTGGCACCCTCTTAGTGGTCCCGCAACAACCACAGGAGGCAGGTGTCACGCTCCCTTCATTTTGTATCTAGGGAAAAGGCAGTGCTGAGAACTTAGCTTGCATCTCCCTGTTCTAAAATGTAGGGTTGTTTTATTATCAGGTGTGCTGAGGCCAACAGATCAAGAGATGACCGCCATTGAAAAGATAGTTTATTGCTCTCAGTTCCCAAGAGGAGGGGCACACTGCACCAAGGGAGGCCTCCTGGGGAAGCACCAGGGTCAGCTAGGAGGGAGAGGGAGAGGGGACGGAAGTGGGCAAGAGCTTTTATTGTGGTTTCCATGGGGGAAAATGGGAGAGGGAGGGTGAGCTGGTTTAAGATCAGGCTCTGGGACACAAGGGCTGCCCCTGGTTGTCCAGTCCATGGCTGGGGTAATCAGAGCAAGTGGGCAGTAACCCAGAGTGTGGGCTCCCCATAAGGGGGGTGGTGGGGGTATGGGCTCTGAATTGGTGATTTGTATTTTGAAAAGCGTGCTCATGGATGAGTTGTTTTCTATCTCTAGGAATTGGCCAACTTTGGGAGGGGCAGTTTCCCCAGGGTCAGTAGGCAAGGCCTGAGGTGCCAGAGCATGAGAATATAGAAAATAAGAAAATCTAGTTAATACGTGCCCCCTTCTCCACATTGAACTGAGTCCCCTTTCTCACGGGGCTGTGTTGCTTCCTAAGGACAAATCCGTGGTTTTGTCCCAAACTTTCACCCTATTTGATACCTGCTATCACAGGGGTTCTCATTCCTGGCTGCTCCCAGGACATCACCTGGGGCAGGGGGTGGGGATTTAAAAATCCCAATATCCAGGCCTCACCTCTGGCCAATCATGTCTTCCTGGGGAGAGGAACAGGCACCAAAGCACAGCCAATATTGAACTTCACCCCCTCCTGGTTCCTGGAACCTCCCTCCTCCCATTTTGCTTCTCTTCCCATAACTTTCAGGCTGTTCCTTCCCAGAAGTGGGGTGTCAGCTCTAAGTGCAGTGCAAACTGCAGATTTGCTACAGGAACTGTAGGAATAATGTGGGCCAGGAGATCTCACCAGAGCACTTGGGTTGGGGCTGGAAGTATAGCCCCTCCCTGAGCCCACCCTAAGTGCTGATCCCAGAGGTTGGGGACCGCCCCAGAATACACTTTTATAAAACTACCCAAAATAAGTCCAGGAGATGTACAGCATAGTGATCATAGTTAATAATACCGTATCATATACAGAAAATGCCCTGTTTTTCAAGTTTGTGGTCCGTCACTTCACTTTTACGAAAGAACTGCCTTAGTCCATTTTCATTAACTGAAAGAAATCTGAAGAGGATTTTCCATTTTACAAAATAAAGGTGAAAAGCAAAAATAGCATTCATTAAATCTCTAGATTGCTTTGGGTAGTATAGACATTTTAACAATATTTGTTCTTCCAACCCATGAGCATGGGATGTCTTTCCCTTTCTTTGTGTCATCTTCAATTTCTTTCATCAGCGTTTTATAGTTTTCAGAGTACAGGTCTTTTATGTCTTTGGTTAGGTGTATTCCTAGGAGTCTTATTATTTTTGGTGCAATTGTCAGTGGGATTGTCTTCTTAATTTCTCTTTCTGCTGCTCCATTAGTAGTGTCTAGAAATGCAACAGATTTTTGTAAATTGATTTTGTATCTTGTGGCTTTACTGAATTCATTTATCAGTTCTAGTAGTTGTTTTTTTTTTTTGGTGGAGTCTTTACAGTTATCTATATAGAGTATCATGTCATCTGCAAATAATGACAGTTTTACTTATTCCTTACCGATTTGGACGCCTTTTATTTCTTTTTCTTGTCTGATTGTTGTGGCTAGGACTTCTAGTACTGTGTTGAATAAAGGCGGTGAGAGTGAACAGCTTTTGTTTTGCAGCCACTATAGAGACAGCGTTTACCCCTCTCGGGGAGAGTGGCGCCTCCCACCTCCTTCTCCAGAACTACACTCAGTATCTCAGCATCAAGTGGACAGAGATTTGAACTGTGTCTGTGAGCATCTATGTCTTATCTCGATTTATTTTCTGCCTTCGTTAGCAAGATGTGTCCCTAAGGTGTCAGAAAATCCTAAAAGAGTCTATTTTTGGGTCTAGGAATGCTCAACATTTTTTTTTCCATAGAAAGCAATGATAATTACTTCTTAGCTTTATGTTATTTTAGCTTAGGAAAGGTTCCATAGGAACACTCTGCATTCGGATAACAGGGGACACCCATATTTGAAAGTTGCTGAGAGTAGATCCTACCAATTCTCATTATAAGAAAAAAAAATTGTAACTATGTGTGAATGAGGGATATTAGCTAGACTTATGGTTATCATTTAGCAACATATATAACTATCGAATCATTATGTTGTACACCTGAAATGAATACAATGTTATTTGTCAAGCGTACCTCACTAAATAAAAGATAAATAGCACACCCTTTGTTCCATGCTGCCCCTCATGCTTTCTGCTTTCTTTCTAATTGAACCAAAGTCCTACAGGACATCAAATGTTTTACTAAAAACTTCATTAAAAATAAATAAATAAATGCTGATTAGTACCTGTGGCAAACACAGAAGTTTGAGCCCCTAACAGAGTGACCACACATTTAAAGACGTATCCTTAAGCCTGGGAGAGCCTGGAGGGATGCAGCTGCAGCCAAGGGACACCAGGGAGTGTAAGGAGCCACGGGAAACTGCAGAACCAGCAAGGATTCTTCCCTAGAGCCTTCAGAGGAAAGCATGGCCCGGCTGACAGCTTCATTGTGGACTTCTGGCCTCCAGAACCATGAGGGGGTAAATTTCTGTTGTTTTAAGCCCAAGCTTGGGGCAATTTGCTATAGCGGCCACAGAAACTAATAGCTACCCCAAAGCCAAAGGGCCCGGCATCAACAGGACCTCAGATCAGAGTCAGGAGATGCTCCAAGCGAAGCAGCCCCGCCATCCGTCGGGTTGAGAGCACCAAGTCTGTACGGACCTCAGAGCCTGTGATGAGGAGGAGCAGGAGGAGAATGGGCAGCAGGAGAAGGAGGAAATTCTATCATTATCATAATAGCAGTCACAGCGTCATTCACTCTTTGAAGCATTTTATAGGCTGCTTTATTTAATCGATTCCTTTTAACACTCTGGGTAGTGAATATAATTGTCCATATTTTATACAGCAGGAAATGAGGTTGGGGAGGCTAAGGGCTTTCCTGCAGTCACTCAGCTTTGTAAGAACCAACTCCAAAGCCCACCCCGGCGCCAACCACCTCGCAACCCTTTCAGAGGCTTTCCAAAGCAGCCTGCCGATGTTAACCCCTGGGGTAGCAGACACTGTAACTGGGGCCGCTTCTGGGTGACTTCAGATGACCATCAGATGAGCTAGACCATGGGGCATCCCACCCCTAGCTGTGGTGTGTCTGAATGATAGAGGAACTCCCCAGTGGATGTGGTCTTCCCGCCATTAGCAAACACCCAGATGTAGCCTAACGTGAGCATTTTCTAGCTAAACTTTTGTGTTTAACAAGTGATAGTGTGCATGGTAGAATTCGGCACGCCTGTCTCAGTGCAGGAGGAGCAGGTGATGGATGCCCCAGCATAACCTTGTGAGTTATGATCTTTCCCAGCTTCTCATTTCCTCGGGAGTCTGGCACAGGTACGTGACTGTATCATAGATCACAGGTTCACTTGGCCCTGGAGCGGGGGGCGGGGGTGGGGAGGCAGATGGTGCAATGTGCAGCAGAGCCAAGCCCATCGTCTGCTTCTTTATTATTATCTGTTACGATCCACTGCCACTCTCAAAGACTGGGGCACTAAAAGTCCCCTGGGAGCAGATTCCAGAGATTTTGCTCTAGTGGGTCTGAGGTTGGACCCCAGGATCTCCCCTTTCAACATGTAGCCCATGCCAGCTTTGTGCAGCTCATTTGCAGACTGCATCTGGAGAAAAACAGACTAGACTATAAATTCCTAAAAGGCAGAGACACCATTGAATGCCTCATTCCTGCCCATGGCAACCGCTAAGCATTTCTTAAATAAATGAATAAATTAATTTCTTGGCCACGGTTTTAGAAATTTGACCAAAGGCAGGATTTTACTTCTAAGTTCTTGTGTGTGTGTGTGTGTGTGTGTGTGTGTAATGACAGAAAGAGAAAATAGCATAGTGTGCGAGTTTGTCTCTTTCTAACATGTACAGAACACTTACATAGCTCATATGTTCTGATGAAACTGACATACATTTGACCCTTGAACGACCAAGTGGTTAGGGGAGCTGACCCCCTTCCCTCCATGCAGTCAAAAATGTGCATATAACTTTGACTCTGGCAAAAAACTTGACTATTAATAACCTACTGTTGACCAGAAACCTTACTGATAATATAAACAGCTGATTAACATATTTTGTGTGTTATATATTTTATATACTGTATTCTTACAATAAATAAGCTAGAGGAAGGAAAATGTCATTAAGAAAATCATAAGGAAGAGAAAACACATTTACAGTACTGTCCTGTACTTATCAAAAAAATTCTGCACAGACCCTCACAGTTCAAACCTGTATCATTCAAGGGTCAACAGTATATTGAATGGCGCTTGTTCTAGACAGTAAGACAGATTTTATTCAGGACCATCGAGATAGGCAGAGGGCCCAGTGCAGGGGGAGTTTGCGAGAGATGGTGCTCTACCTCTCACACAGCAAGGGCAAGTGGGGGCTTAGAGCCAGGGAGCAGGGTGGGGGTCAGTGGGTGGAAAATTACTGAGAGGAAACATCAGGGCTAAGGGGGGATTCTGGCTAAGCCCACCTAATGGGAATCTTGCTGAAGGCAGGTTGGGATGATCAGACATCATCATGTGGGGAAGGGTGGAAGGTGAGGAACCTGGTCAGACACTGAGGCTCACCAGATATCGAGGCTGGGGGTTTCTGGTTAAACTGACTTTGCCAGGTTCTTGCTAAAATTGGATCTGACAAGAAGTACCCAGATGGGTGTTGGAGAAGGTTCAGGAGACTGACTAAATTTTGGTCAAAGAATCTGTCAGTACTAAGACACACGTTTTTTTTTTTTTTTTTTTTTTTTTTTTTTTTTTTTCTTCACATTCTAACATCTCTAAAACTGGGGTGCATCTCACAACCGTGGCTGTTGGCCGGGTGGTTGTCATCTATGTGCCATTACATGTGTGTGGTGGGGGGAGCTGGTCACAGTGGCTCATGTCACTTCAGTGTATAGTTCAGTAATGAGCAGCGCTGCTACTACTCGGTTTAAACTGTTTCAAAAAGATGACATCCTCATTCTGTGCCACACTAGAACGTTCCATGCACTTAAGTTACACACAAAAACAGCACAGTGGGGTGTACATTTCACACGAGTAAAACGAAGATTGGTCATCCCAGGAATTACTTGAATTCCCAGAAATTACTCTAGTGGGTCTGAGGTTGGGTCCCAGGATCTGCCCTTTCAACATGTAGCCCACACCAGCCTTTTTCAAGTAATTACTCGAATTCCCGGGAATTACTTGAAATACATTTTCTCGCCACACAGAAACCAAATGCTTTACGGGACTTACGAAGGGAAGAAACCTACACACAGAATGCTCTGTATTCTTTACGAGAAGTTCAGTCAGGTGTGGCCACTAAAGGAGACAGAGGAGAGGCTCCGGAAAACGGGTTATTATACTTACAGGTCCTAGAGAGAGGAGGCCCACCTGCAGGGTGATGTGGAAAAGACAGCAGGTGGTCAGGAGGCAGAAGACAGGAGCCAGGAGAAGACCATGGCCTTTACTGGGTTTCTTGGGAAGGCCAAGGCAGGGCAGGGTGGACACCATAGGACTGGCTATTTTGAATGATTTTTGTGGGCTTTGGGCTCTAGGGGTGGTCTCTAGTTGTCTGGCACCTGGCCCTGGGACAATTAAGGCAGAGACATCTTGCCTCCTGGGCTGTAGGGGCCAGACAGAAGGCTCTGGACTGGTTAGTTTGCATATCAAAGGCACACTCCTACCTAGCTGTCTGCAGTCTCTAAGAAATGGGTGGCCCTGAGAGGCAGATCTCCCTAGCCAGGAAGGCCTTTTAAGAACTAACTAGAATTTAAAGAAAAATTTGGGGGGAAAAATCAGACACTAAGTTAAAAAAAATACCAAAACATCACAATATACAGATAATTTTAAATATTTGTAATATACATATGAAGCTGTGTTGTTTTGCTATGAAGACATATGCCAAAAAAAAAAAAAAAAAGCCATTGATGCAGTTGCCAAATACCTCAGAATAGAGGAAAGAAACATAGCAAGGAGAGGCACTGGTGGCCATTCCCGCTTGGCGCAGGACTGCTGTTAAGTCGGGTTGTACTTGGCAGTGTTTTTACCTCCTTAGTGGATGTAAAATAACGAAGCATCTTAAAATCAGTGGCCCTTAGAGTCAATGAAAGACAAAATGTGTATGTTTTCCATGCTTTTTCTCATTTAGTTCTTACAAGCTGAAGAGATGGGCATTATTATACCCATTTCGCAGATAATGTTGTTGAGGCTCATAATATATAAATATTTTGAGCTACTGACAAATGACTTCGCAAGAAGCCCAAACGCTGAGTCTGACCCACTCTGAGGTTTCCAATTAGACCACCTCCCCCCGTGTTACTCTCCTTGGACCCTACAGGCTTTGCTTCTCAGGAGACTATGCATTTCTATCTAACACGTCACTCAAGCAGGAACATTTCCAATTTGGCATTTGCTCTTACATGCATTCAACCCAGGAAGCCATGAAACATCTCCTTTGTATTCACAGCCACCGAATAGGTGGCCTAAGTTTGTCTAACAGCAGGAGAACCATATGCAGGCTGGCTCATTTGAAATTGTCCATGGGAAATGTATGTAAGGGTTTACAAAACTTACAAGGTGACAAATCTCTTTCTAAATGTTTTAATAATTTTTTTTAAAGATTTTACTTACTTACTTGAGAGAGAAAGAGAGCAAACTAGAGAGAGAGCACGAGCCGGGGTCGGGGGTGGGGTGACGAGAGCAGGAGGGGCAGAGGGAGAGAAGCAGACTCCCCACTGAGCAGGGAGCCCAAAGCCAGGCTCAATCCCAGGATCCTGGGATCATGACCTGGCCGAAGGTAGATGCTTAACCGACTGAGCCATTCAGGTGCGCCTAGATGTTTTAATACTTTTTTAAACCCAAGAATTCAATGAATACTTCTCTAAAGATTTAAGACTTTCATTTTAACCTACAACTCCAAAAAGTGAAAGTGAACATACATCCCCCTTAGACTTTATGTTTTCCATATAATGTTTTCCATATACGGTCGTTTTACTTTTAAATAGACCCTCTTAGCTCAGTAACAATGAGCAAGGTCATGGACAAATTGGCTCATGTCACAGTATGCACCTTAAATGCCAGTGGGCTCAAGCTCTGCTAAGAGAAAGGGTTGAAATTCTGGAGTCGTCCTTTCTGCCAAGTGGGGGTTCTCACCCTCTGCCAGAGAAGTAGCACAGAGGTCCAACTTGGAGGAACTTCAAAGGGAAGACCCAGGTGCTGAGCTCTAGCTACACTATGCACACCCTCTGTGACCTCATGGGAGTTCAATGGCACTAGTAACGGGGTCATGAAACGTTTTGCAAAGCATAAATGCCAAACATTTAAAATGGAATTTACAAAGCCTGTAGGGTCCAAGATGTTGGGGAATAACATGGGGGGAGGTGGTCTAATTGGAAACCTCAGAGTGGGTCAGACTCAGCATTTGGGCTTCTTGCAAAGTCATTTTTCAGCAAAACCATCAGGAGAACCTCAGGACAGCACCCCCAGGGACCCACATACCCATGATTGGCTGGGACTGTCCCTCAGATCTAGCACGTTCCTGATGGGACTGTATTTGCCATCTGCTCCGATAGAGGCCCCCTTGCCTAGTGCCTTGTGATTTGCAAGGTGCTTTTATAAATATTTAATGTTCATAACAGCACTGGGGGGTAGGTGCAAAAGAAGAATCAGAGGCTGAAAAGTTGGGGATTGTCCTCCAGGTGACAGTGCTAAGAAGCAGAGCCGGGACCATAGTTTAGATCTTCTGAAGTTGCCCTGGGAGTTATCCAGGCCCCATTGCCTCCTCTACTTCATTCCCTCATCTTGACCTCATGTGAATTGGTTAGTATTTTGGTGGAGGCCTGGGTGAATCAGTTAAGCTTGCCCTGCTCCCTACCCAGCTGCTACTTGTAAGTCAGGGCCATGAATATCAACATGGGACAGGGCCGAAGGACTAAAGTGATTTCAATGATTTTTCCTCTTGATTAGGAAGGTAGCATCTTCAATGCCACTTTCTTCCATATGTTGTGGGCCCGGGCAAGAACGTAAGGGCAGGAGCTTCTAGAGTGACCAGCCCTCCATTAGAATTGTCAAATTCTTGGGTGGTTTTGGGAACTCATTTTTGGAAAATAAACTGAAATCACTATTAAACAATTCAGATGACTGCGAATAGACATGAGGAATCTTTGTTGGGGTGGTGGAAATGCTCTAGGTGGATGGTGGGGATAGTTGCACAATATCATAAATTGACTAAAAATCACTGCATTATAAACTTACAATGAGCAAATTTTATGATATGTAAATTCTCTCTCAATAAAGCTGTTGAAAACATTAAAATACCATCAAAAATAATTTTAAGCAAATACATAAGCTGTGTCTGTCTTTATTACAAATGAAAAGGCATATTTTTAACCAGATTTAGGTCTTCTTTTTTTTTTCCAAAATAGATGCATGAAATGTTAGAAAAATTGAAAAAAGATACAGAAGGAAATTTAAAATTGGTTTTTGAGAAAGTCAAATAAAAGTGGGGGAAGGGTGCCTGTAGATGTGATGTTCAAGAAGGAAAGAGTTTTTGCAAAGCAGCCAGGCTGCAACCTGAGAAGTTGGAGGGGCTGGCTTTGGGGTCTTCTCTGAGATGAGGAAGCCACAGCTGTCCTGGGAGCCCCCCAGGTGAGGCTATTTGGGACGTCACATATTCTACCTGAAGGAACTTGGCATCGGCAGGTCTTACTTCTAGCATCTTGAAGAAGCACTAAAGTGTCTCCGATTTCATTAAAATATCAAGCTATATCCATTTTTAAATAAGCGCCATATGTTTTGTGCCTCTAGCAAAATCTTCAGGCATGGTTCAGAGACTTTAAAAACCCTATCTTAGATGCAACACCTCTAAACTAGTTCCGAAAGAAAAAGAAAATGTTGGCTCTTAAGAGTTAAATGCACAAATAAAATTCTCAAAGATGCACTTGGAAACTAAGGACCCTAAGTAAATAATGTCCTGTGGCTTCCTCTAAAGGGTGGTGGTAACACATGCAGACATAAAAACAGACATTCTGTGAGTGTTGGGGGGCGTTATTTGGGACTTTTCAGAAATACCTAAAGTACCAATGGTTCTTTCTTATAACTAGATCCAGGGTAGCCAGTTAATGAGTTGACCTGAACCATAATCTGAATCCGTAGAAAGGAATTTATGCACACAATGTAATCCTGAGTTCAGTAGTAGGAGTCCCTGACCTGGGCGCAGGACACCAGCACAAAGGAAGGGGCATAAGAGCCTACGAGTAGAAGACAAGAAGTCCTCTTCCATTTCTTCCACCTTAAGCAAATCATCGAACCATGTTGTTTCCTCATCTGTAAATGGAAATAAGACTATATCAACAGATGACTATGAGAAAGAGAGAAGAACACATATCTGGGGAACATTCTGTATATTTCAAAAACTTATCCATATACTAGATAGTATTATTGTTTCTTTGGTCAGAGCAAAAATTCAGTCTGCATTTAGACTCTGTATGTGTGGAGCCCTAAAATTTGGCTACTTAAGATTAGAGTTTCCCAACGAGGGTGCATGGCCCTGGAGCAGTGAATGGGCTACTGGCGTGTCCAAGGAATTAACCCTCTCCTCAGCCCTCTGACTGTCATACCAGTATGCCAAACAAATATTTTTTGGATGTGTCCTGGGGAAGAAGCAAGGATTGAACAGAGACTCGTTAGTGGCCAAATCCCCATGCTACACTGTGTCTCCTGTGGATTTAGCGTTAAATCCCACCTCCTCTACAGCCAGCAGATTTTTCAGTTGGTGGACAAGTAGGTCCCATCCACACTGGCCCCAAAAGCATCTGTGAGAGCCCATCCATCTGGGGCACATAGTGTAATTCATGTCCAAGGGCAGCCTGGTGTTCGGGGCTGCTGCCCGTGGCTCTGCTACACTCCAGCTCTTGCCAGTCTTAACAAAGTGTTCCTCCATCCGCTCCCCATGTTTTTTCTCTCCTCCTGCTGAAAGACACCCTTGCTCTTGCTCCACAATACTGACTCATTGCAAATATAAAAGTCTTAAGTGAACCACTACGTATATCATTATGGAAGTGGCGTAGCCAGAGATTAAACCAGAACACCTGGGTTCTAATGCAGGTGAATCTACTTTCTAGGTAAAGAACAGCCCACCGGTTTCCTCACTGTAAAACTGGATCAATGGCCAGGTTCAATGGGATAAGCTATGGTTGTGGATCCCACAACTGAGAACATCTAACTCCCCAGACCTTTTGTTGAAATAGATTGTGGAGCCTCCCGAAGCTCTGATTCAGTAGGTCTTGGCTGGCCAGGATAATCTGAATTTGAAACAAATTCCTTGGTGATGTTGATAGTGCATGCAAGACCAGAGACCCCCTGTGCTCTGAAAAGGGCTTAGCCTGGCATGTAATAAGCACACAGCAAATTTTAGGCACTACTAAGGAAAATAATCAATAAAGATTTGCTCCCTTAAAAAGCTTCCCAGTTCTGTTCTATTTGAAAATTCCCCCCCAAGAGTCCTGCCTGAGTTGAGAAATAAAAAATCTGGTCTCTTTCAGCTCACTTTTCTTAGAAATTCAGATACGACGGGGTAACACCTGTTTCTAAACACAGCTACTTGACATATTATTTTTGGCTGCTCTTGCATATTTTTTCATTGCCAATAAAGTTATTGAAATTGAAATACACCATCTGTTTGAGAGTTTGTATCAAAAAGACAGGTGACAGGATTGCAGGTAATGACAGAGGCAAGCTGTTTCAACAGCAAACTTTCCCATCTGCCGAAACTGACTTCATTTCTTAGATTTGGCATTTGTGAACCAATATGTTCTTCTGGAGTAGGAATTAAAAATCCAGTATTACAAACACCAATTGGTTACTTGAAGCAATATTAACCACTCGGGAGAAAGGGCTCACCAAATTTCCTAACATTTGGCTTGATTAGAACCAGCAAAACCAGTAAGTTCTATTGGCGATCTATATATATATGCTATAATGTATATTACATGCATATGTACATATATGTACATATATGTTAATGTGTGTATTTCTAAATCTGTGAATTAAAATGTAGATGTACCTGTGCATACAGTGAGTACCTGACTTCTTTACTGTTTGTGTAAAATAGTTTCAAATAGCTCACTCCCTGGCACGTGGCACAATGAACCTTTTGTTTCTTGAGGTGTAGCAGGAACACACACTGGGCAGGGCCTCAACCACACAGTCAAGTCTCAGGGGCAGCAGGTGCACAGGATCGCGTACACCCTGAGAAGCTGACACCTGGGGACGGTCCATTACGTACAGGTACAGAGCCACGTGGGGAGAGGGAACGGCTCTGCCTGAAGGAGAGGCAGGTGTCAAGAAGGAGCTCCCCTCCGGAGTTCGGAGTGTGGCATTTGTTGATAGTGCATGCAAGACCAGAGAACCCACTGTCATGTGGGAAGATTCACTCATTTTCCTGACATCCTAACGGCAGTAACGTGAGCTTTCTGGATTGGACTGGACTCATGCTTTCCACTGATGACACTTTGACCATTCTGTTTTAGAGGCATCAGGGAAGGAGATATGAGCCCTCCACTGAAAACCCACTCTGGTGCTCGATCACCCCGGCTGCCAGCAAGTCCTCCTTGTACTCGTGGCAACTTCCCCCGATTCCCACCATGCCCTGCTCAGTCTTTCGCATTCTGCCCACACACTGCTTTCCCCTCTTTTCTCCAGGCTTTATGCCTCTCCAGGTTTCAAGCTTATAGCCTGATTGATCTTTTCATATCTGACCTCGAGGATGAGGAAAGAAGAAAGACATTTGGGACTCCGTCCTGCCCATCATTTTAAAGCCAGACAGATCCCCAGCTAAAGGCAAGATTTGCTGTCTGAAGCTAGACGTTTGCAAAACAGAGAGGAAACAGCCTTTCAGACTCAGCTCCGCTTTAGGTCCATTATTATTAGATTGGGTCAAATACTTGGAAAGGCTTGGAGAGGCACCTTCTGGAAACTTTACTCCCCCTGCAGCCCTCCTGTCCTCTAGGACCCTCTCCTTGGTTTGTGTTCCTTTCCTTGTCCATCAGGGTACTGCTTAACCTCATAGCCTGGCCTCCTTTCTCTCCAAGAAAACTGGCAGAATCTCCTCACTGGATTGGGAACAAAAGCCCGAAGAGGAGGTGTGTAGAGACAAGGAATTGGGCACCAGCTGGGGGGTCCCACTCTGAGCCGTCCTATAGGAAGAGCAGAGGAAAAGATTCCTTCCCTCACGCTCAAAGCTCCGTTCGTAAACATCCATTCCTCACCTACTGGAAAGGAGAACGGGGTGTGATCTCATCTCAACGTTTTCTGCACCTCCTCTTGGATGGTTTGGGGTGGGGGTTGTTTTCCTCTTCCCCCATGCTTGGGAGCGTCATAGACCTGAAACCACCCTCACTCTCACCATGGTCCTAACCAAGACTGGTCCCCTTTCTGGGGTCTCAATACCAGAAACCTGGCTTCCAGGCCTGGCTCCACATTTTTCCCGCTTTTATGACCTGGAGCTCTCATGACTGGATCAGAGCGTCCCTTTCATCTCCCGGCCTCCCTCCCCCAGCTGTGAGGATGGCAGGACAATGGGCATGGTTGGGGGCTTGGGAAGGAGTACTCGCTGTGCAGAGGCGAGGTGGCAGGACAGTGAGGGTGGGATGGTTGAGGGAGCTTTAGGAAACGTTGCAGTAAATTCAGTGTTTCCTCTTTGCTCAAGGTCAAAACACTGTCTATCCTTTGCACGGATTCAGCTCATTGAGGACATCCACAGCATGCTTCTACTCACCCCAGAGCACACAGGCAATACACAGGCTGGTCGTCCTTTCCTTAGCTTATTTATCTTCTAGCACCTGTGTGACCTCCCCGTTCCAGAGTGAGATGGTTTGGGTAGGAAGATCTATAATAAGTACTTTGAAACGGTTCTGTTCCCAGCTGGCTTCTTCCTCGGCTTCTAATTCACCCCATGGCTCCCATTTCTCAGAGTGAAAACCACCAGAGAGATGATGAGTGCTGTTTCAAACCGAAGGATCCGTAGTGAAACATTCCTTGTTCACTTGTTACCTTTTACTTTGATCTTTAACTTGCCAAAATGCCTGGTAATAAAAGTGCTATTGATTTGGATATTAACAACAGGACTGTGACCAAAATGCTCAATTAAAATATCTAAAACAAGTTGTTGTCCGGAAGCCCAAACAATTTTAATCTGATTCAACCACAAGACTCAACACATTAAAAAAAAAAGAAAATTCTCTGCACTATCCATTCATTTGGTGAAGCATGAAATCACTCTCTGTCACTATCATGGTAGGGACAATCCAATCTTACAGCATCACAAGGGTGCAGGTGAAGGACTCGCTACCAG
This sequence comes from Callorhinus ursinus, assembly GCF_003265705.2. NCBI lineage: Eukaryota > Metazoa > Chordata > Mammalia > Carnivora > Otariidae > Callorhinus > Callorhinus ursinus. Next base: position 84,514,043 of record NW_027397072.1, read on the forward strand.
CTAGGATCTACAGGTATTCGGACATGAAAGGGTGTATTTTCTACTCGGTGCCCCTTATCCTGTGCTCCAGGAGGAGCTTAATCCGTGAGGGCTTCATATCAGCATGTCACAGTTCCTACTCTTTGACCCAAGAGACAGAAACCCATGAACTTGAAATAATGAGATGTGAAATTGATTGATTATTAGTTTATTAATTATTTAGTAACGTCCTTCTTTGTACCAGGCATTGCACATGTATTTTATTTTTTTTTAAAGATTTTATTTATTTATTTGAGAGAGAGAGAATGAGAGATAGAGAGCACGAGAGGGAAGAGGGTCAGAGGGAGAAGCAGACTCCCTGCCGAGCACGGAGCCCGATGTGGGACTCGATCCCAGGACTCCAGGATCATGACCTGAGCCGAAGGCAGTCGCTCAACCAACTGAGCCACCCAGGTGCCCCTGCACATGTATTTTAAAACTCTGCGATGAGATAGGTAATTATCCCCATTTCACAGATCAGAAAACTGAGGCACAAAAGTACTGTATCACGCTAATGCAAACATTTGTGGTCTGCCTGAGAGATAGAATAACACACCAGACTTCTGAGTATACAGCTCATCCTCCAGGAGTTTGGATGGCTGGACCCACCATTGAGAGATGAACCCGTTCTGGGCGTGCTTGGCCAAATCAAGTTCTAGGCCTTTCGCATTGAGGACTGGTTGTATCTAAACTGAGGTAACATCACCAAGATATCACCACCTGCAGAAACTTTAGGCTAGCTGGCCTGATGTTCAGTCTCCCGAACTTTTATTTCACCATATCCCTTCAATTTGAGATACAGGTGTCCCCTGCTATCTGAGAGTAGAGTGTTCCTATGAAACCTTTCATAAGCTGAAATGGTGTCCAGCAAAGAAGCAATTACCATTAATTTATATGCGAAAAAATTTTCAGGACTCCCAGACCTAAAAGATAACCTCTGTTGGGCTTTTCTGATACCTGCAGACACATCTTGCTATTGGGTACACAGCCTAAATGGAGATAAAGCCCAGGTGCTCCCAGACACCACCAGAGCGCAGCGGCGTGATGCTGAGATGCTGAGTGTAGATCCCCAGGAAGGAGCTCAGGTGCGCGCTGCCTCTATAGAAGCTCCTTGCAAAACCAACACTGAACGCTGTTGTCGCTTCTTGCCCTTCTTTTGGTAAAAGCAAAAATCCTCTTTGGATTTCTTTCAGTTAGTGAAAACCAGGACTGATGTTGGTTTTATGGAAAAGCGGAGTGGTGTATGGCAAACTTTCAAAAAGCAGGGGATCCCTTTATCTATAATATCGACCACAAGGAGCTTAGGAAAAAAAGCCACTTCTTTGCAAGCACAGAGGAAGAAGTGGGTTGATAAGTGGAAAGCAGGATGAGGGCTTCTGAAGAAGAAAAGCAGGAGGTCAAAGTGTGTCCCTGCGGGGTTTCTGGATGCTTTGGTCAAGTCTAATTCTTACCTGACTCCCATATTTTGTTTCTGGTGGAAAGTAGAAGGATGAAAAAAATTCAAGTTTCCTTTTACTGCTTTCACTCTGGCGCCTTTAGCCATGGAAGAGTCTGGAGTGGGCCAGGTGTATTCCTAGGGTTCATCTTCAGGCCTTGCCTGCATCACCCCAGGGAAGTTCTGCCACGTGATCCTTTGCCATGGCAACAGGGATGCAGGTGTGGCCTCCCCTCCCTGCCGGTTCTCTGGCTACTCTTCACCTTGCATTTATAACTACAACACTCCTTTTATTGAAATTATTATACATTTATTTCCAAAAATTTAAAAAAAACCAACCTGGGCGTGTAAAAAGAACATTTTGTCAAATTGTTGGTTCATTAGATTCCTACATTTTAAATTTTTACCATACTTTTAGGCAATTTTATTATTTTTTTTTAATTTAGTTAAATTCAATTTAGTTAACATATAGTGTATTATTAGTTTCAGGGGTAGAATTTAGTGATTCATCACTTGCATAAAACACCCAGTTCTCATTACTTCAAGTGTCCTCCTTACTGCCCATCACCCAAATCACCCCATCCCCCCACCACCACCCCTCCAGCAACCCTCAGTTGGTTCTCTACAGTTAAGAGTCTCTTATGGTTTGCTTCCCTCTGTTTTTCTCTTTTTTTTGATTTTTTATTGTTATGTTAATCACCATACATTACATCATTAGTTCTTGATGTAGTGTTCCATGATTCATTGTTTGTGCATAACACCCAGTGCTCCATGCAGAACGTGCCCTCTTTAATACCCATCACCAGGCTAACCCATCCCCCCACGCTCCTCCCCTCTGGAACCCTCAGTTTGTTTTCCAGAGTTCATCGTCTCTCATGGTTCGTCTCCCCCTCGGACTTACTCCCCTTCATTCTTCCCCTCCTGCTATCTTCTTCTTTTTCTTTTTTCTTAACATATGGTGCATTATTTGTTTCAGAAGTACAGATCTGTGATTCAACAGTCTTGCACAATTCACAGCGCTCACCATAGCACATACCCTACCCAATGTCTATCACGCAGCCACCCCATCCCTCCCACCCCCAACCACTCCAGCAACCCTCAGTTTGTTTCCTGAGATTAAGAATTCCTCATATCAGTGAGGTCATATGATACATGTCTTTCTCTGATTGACTTATTTCACTCAGCATAACACCCTCC